>NC_091284.1:638203742-638506772 GCF_032444005.1 Ranitomeya imitator
AGCCCTAACCCTAACCCTAGCCCTAACCCTAGCCCTAACTCTAGCCCTAAGCCTAGCCCAAGCCCAAGCCCTAGCCCTAACCCTAGCCCTAACCCTAGCCCTATCCCTAGCCCTAGCCCTAACCCTAGCCCTAACCCTTACCCTAACCCTAGTCCTAACCCTAACCATAGCCCTAACCCTAGCCCTAACCCTAATGGGAAAATGGAAATAAATACATTTTTTTAATTTTTCTCTAACTAAGGGGGTGATGAAGGGGGGTTTGATTTACTTTTATAGTGGGTTTTTTAGCGGATTTTTATGATTGGCAGCCATCACACACTGAAAGACGCTTTTTATTGCAAAAAATATTTTTTGTATTACCACATTTTGAGAGCTATAATTTTTCCATATTTTGGTCCACAGAGTCATGTGAGGTCTTGTTTTTTGCGGGACGAGTTGACGTTTTTATTGGTAACATTTCGGGCACGTGACATTTTTTGATCGCTTTTTATTCTGATTTTTGTGAGGCAGAATGACCAAAAACCAGCTATTCATGAATTTTTTTTGGGGGAGGCGTTTATACCGTTCCGCTTTTGGTAAAATTGACAAAGCAGTTTTATTCTTCGGGTCAGTACGATTACAGCGACACCTCATTTATATCATTTTTTTATGTTTTGGCGCTTTTATACGATAAAAACTATTTTATAGAAAAAATAATTATTTTTGCATCGCTTTATTCTCAGGACTATAACTTTTTTTATTTTTTTGCTGATGATGCTGTATGGCAGCTCGTATTTTGTGGGACAAGATGACGTTTTCAGTGGTACCATGGTTATTTATATCTGTCTTTTTGATTGCGTGTTATTCCACTTTTTGTTCGGCGGTATGATAATAAAGTGTTGTTATTTGCCTCTTTTTTTTTTTTCTTACGGTGTTTACTGAAGGGGTTAACAACTAGTGGGCCAGTTTTATAGGTCGGGCCGTTACGGACGCGGCGATACTAAATATGTGTACTTTTATTGTTTTTTTTATTTAGATAAAGAAATATGTTTATTGGAATAATATATATATTTTTTTTCATTATTTAGGATTTTTTTTTAACTTTTTTTTACACATTTGGAAAAATTTTTTTTTAACTTTTTTACTTTGTCCCGGGGGGACATCACAGATCGATGATCTGACAGATTGCACAGCACTCTGTCAGATCAGCAATCTGAGTTAGAACACTGCAGGCTTACCAAGCGCCTGCTCTGAGCAGGCACTTGGTAAGCCACCTCCCTCCCTGCAGGACCCGGATGCCACGGCTATCTTGGATCTGGGCCTGCTACAGGGACATGACGCTTCCCTGCGCGACACTTCCCTATACCGCCGGCACACTGCGATCATGTTTGATCGCGGTGTGCCGGGGTTAATGTGCCGGGGGCGGTCCGTGACCGCTCCTGGCACATAGTGCCGGATGTCAGCTGCGATAGGCAGCTGACACCCGGCCGCGCTCCCCCCGGGAGCGCGGCCGATGGCGTATGACGTACTATCCCGTCGGTGGTCATACGGGCCCACCCCACCTCGATGGGATAGTACGTCTAATGTCAGAAAGGGGTTAATGACCCATCCATTTTTAGTTTTTGAACTTTCACTTTTTCCTCCTCTTTTTCAAGACTCATAACTTTTTTTATTTCTCCTTCATTTTGTTATATTATTTTGTATGAATTACATTAACCTAGGTAAAGATCTGCCAGATTGCTTTGAATTTTTTTGATTTTTGTTTTTATTCTGTCATTTTTTGTCACCTTTACTGCTTATATATGTATCTGTTTTTCAGTGTGTATCTGATATTCATCAATCAATAAGACTGAAACGTCAAAATTTGTCTATACATAATTCTTTGAGTGAATAAATGGCAATTAACAGAATAGTGGATTCTATTTTTGTATGTTTTTAAAGTCGGGACCCTATCCATGCACCTACCTACGTATCTAAAGGAATGCAGTACTTCTTTCTATTTTTGTATTGACCTTTGATATATGCACCCGAAAATTATGACAAGCAAAGTATTTTCAGATTCCGCAGCAGTTTTAGCAGATAGCAATGTCTAGGTAATTACAACAGTAACCACATAAGTAAATGAATACTGGACGAAGCATTTCCTTGCGAAACGCGCGTCGGGTGTGGTGGGTCTCCGGGTGCCTCCTCGTGGTAACTATACTGCTTATTTATACAGGGTCTATATATATGGCTTATTTATTTATCTTAGAAAGTCTCTTGTCTATGCTAGGGGACACAGTTTATTAGTTTTTCACTTTATACTTGGTATTGTACACATTATTGTATTGTCTTATATGTACCCACTTGCTATCTATTCATTTACTTATGTGGTTACTGTTGTAATTACCTAGACATTGCTATCTGCTTGTTATATACCATGGCCATATATGCTGTGTTATTGAGGTTGCCCCTGTGTGAGTCCCACCTTTGCTGCTGCACTGGTGGCTACTGCCTTGTTTTTATTGTTATCTTTTATATTTAATAAAGTTTATATTTTTTGCTATATATTATTCTGGATCTCCTTTGTGAAGGTTTGTTTTTTTTTTGGTATTCCTTTAGTGAACACCATAGGAAAAGGCAAAAAACAATGCTTTATCATCATTCTGCCTAACGAAAAGTGGAGTAATACGTGGTCAAAAAAACGGATATAAATAGTCATGGTACCACTGAAAGCATCATCTTTTCCTGCAAAAAACAAGCCCCCATACAGCTCCATCAGCAGAAAAATAAAAAAGTTATAGCTCTTAGTAGAGTTGAGTGACTTTTACTTTTTTAGGATCGAGTCGGGTTTCGTGAAACCCGACTTTGTCAAAAAGTTGGGTCAGGTCAAATCGGCCGATTATTTCGAAAAGTCGGGGGCTGACCGAAACACGAAACCCAATGCAAGTCAATGGGGAATCAAAGTTGGCAGTGAGTGGAGGACAGGAAAACACCTACAGTGCCCATTTTAATGCCAAAAACATAAATTCTTATTTCTTAAGCTTGTCAATCTTAATTTACTTTATAATAATAGTTAGGCATTGAAAACAGGGGGTCATTTGGCTAAAGTTGTGGGGGTAGGGCTGGCTCAAGTTTTTCGTTGGCCCAGGAAACGCGGAATATGTCACGGTGGTGGAGCAGGTAAGTATTTCAACTTTGCAAGTGCTGTGATCCTGAGCAAGCAGGGAGGGCCAACTCGTCGGCACTTGGCACTGGCACAGGGCCCCTCATTGTATGGCGGTGTGTTTGACGGTGGGTGGCGCCTCCCACTGCCAGAGACACTTTTGCGTACTATGAGGGGTCTTGTGCCAGAGACGTTGCCAATGAGTATGCCCCCCCATTTGATGAAGGAACCTGCACTTTCATCTGCACCTTCCTCTTAGTCCCTGTGTAAGGTGGTATAGTATGCGGGAAGGGGAACCTGACTTTCAGCAGGGTCAGATTCAGGCTGTGTAGAGTGCAAGGGGAATGTAGTGGTCTGGGTCAATGTACCAGTAGACTCATCTAGCAGTGGCTGGGCAATGGGCAGGATGAGGAAACACATATATAGGCCCAAATAATAAAGTAGGCTAAATGCAATTCAAAATTGGTAACAGGACTAAACAGGCGGCCTAGCTTTGTTCAGTGGAGGACAACTGTAATGAGTGGCGCAGACACAGTTAGTAGGCCCAAAATAAAAAAGTAGGCTAAAAGCAGTGAAAAATTGGTAACAGGACTAAACAGGTGGCATTGCTTTGTTCAGTGGAGGACAACGTTAATGAGTGGCGCAGACACAGTTAGTAGGCCCAAAATAAAAAAGTAGGCTAAATGCAGTTCAAAATTGGCAACAGGACTAAACAGGCAGCATTGCTTTGTTCAGTGGAGGACAACTGTAATGAGTGGCGAAGACACAGTTTGTAGGCCAACAATAAAAAAGTAGGCTAAATGCAGTTCAAAATTGGTAACAGGACTAAACAGGCGGCATTGCTTTGTTCTGTAGAGGACAACTGTAATAAGTGGCACAGACACAGTTTGTAGGCCCACAATAAAAAAGTAGGCTAAATGCAGTTCAAAATTGGTAACAGGACTAAGCAGGTGGCCTAGCTTTGTTCAGTGGAGGACAACTGTAATGAGTGGTGCAGACACGGTTAGTAGGCCCAAATACAAAATTATTCTTAAAAGCAGTTCAAAATTGGTAACAGGACTAAACAGGTGGCATAGCTAGGTACTGGGGTTGGCTCCTCTGCTGAGTAGCAGACAGTGGTAGTAGACCAAAGCATTAACTGGTCTAAATGGAGGCCAGGGCCCCTGTATATTTTAACTTTCATCTATCATTGTAACAAATTTGTATTGGCAGTGCCATTGAAGGATTTAGCAGCACAGACTACACAGTGGTGGAGCAGGGAGAGGTAAGTATTGCAAGTGGTAGAGCACTGTTCGAGCTGGGGGGAACACCCTCTCGTGGGCAGCGGTACTGGCACAGGGCCCCTCATATTACGACGGTGTGTCTTACATTGGTTGTGCACCACCACAGTCAGAGATACTTCATTGTACTATGAGGGACCCTGTGCCAGTACCGTCGCCCAAGAGTGGGCGCACCCACCTGTCCAGGCAAACGGCACTCGCACGGGTGCTTGCGCCAGGTGGTGACCACGGCCCTGTGGGAGGAGTCAGCCCATTTAGGGAGGTATAAAAATAGCCTATGGTGGACATTCAGCAGCTTCAAATGGTGGAATTGGTGAAGTCAGTAAGAGGAGGCCAAAAAACAAGACATTTTTGAGGCAAGCTATGTGTCAGCAGGAGAAGGTGAGGCACAATAATTTGAAATCCATGATTAGTTCATTTTAATGAAGGTTAGATCATCAACATTCTGGATAGCGGGACGTGTCCTTTTTTGGGTCAGTATTGAACCAGCAGCACTGAAGACTCGTGTTGAGCGATACTTTCCGATATTTGAAAGTATTGGTATCGGATGGTATCGGCCGATACCGGTAAAATATCGGATCTCGCCGATACTGAGTTCCGATACCAATACAAGTCAATGGGACACAAATATCGGAATGTATCCTCGATGGTTCCCAGGGTCTGAAGGAGAGGAAACTAAAGAATAAAGAATAAAAATAAAAAATATGGCTATACTCACCCCTTCGAAGAACCCTGGCTGTCACCGCTGCAAGCGTCCGCCTCCGTTCCTGAGAATTGCAGAGAGTAAAGGACCTTCGATGATGTCGCGGTCAGGTGACCTGACCGCTCACGTGACCGCTCACCTGACCGTGACGTCACCGAAGGTCCTTCACTCACTACAGTCTCAGGAACGGAGGCGGACGCTCGCAGCGGTGACAGCCAGGGTTCGCCGGAGGGGTGAGAATAGCCATATTTTTTATTTGTATTCTTTATTTTTTACATTAATATGGATCCCAGGGCCTGAAGGAGAGTTTCCTCTCCTCCAGACCCTTGGAACCATACGCATCACACACAAAAATATCGGAACTCGGTATCAGAATTCCGATACAGCAAGTATCGGCCGATAACCAATACTTGCAGTATCGGAATGCTCAACACTACAGAAGACTCTTTCTGATAGCAAGCTAGAAGCAGGGCAAGTGAGCTCCTGTAATGCATATTTTGTCAATTCAGGCTAGGTGTCTATTTTAGATGCCCAGTAATCAAAGGGGAATGACCTGTGAGGGAGAACATCGATAAGGGAGGAAAAGTAGTTTGTAACCATACTGGACAAATGCTGTCTCCTGTCACTTTGAATCAATGCAGCACTACCTGTCGTGTCAGCGGTCATTGCGAAATCACTCCACAACCTGGTCAAAAAACCCCTCTGTCCAACGCCATTTCAGATTTGTGCACCTCTGCCATGTTGCCCCCTATGGCTCGTGTGAGAACCATCACCACCGCTGTGTGCCGGGAATGCCTGAACCAAACGGTCTACAAGAGTTGCTTGATTGGTAGCCTATATTTGCTCAAGGTTCTCATGTGGCATGATATTTTGTAATTTTCTTTTATATCGTGGATCCAGGACGAAGGCCAACCAGTAATCGTCATCGGTCATCATTTTGATAATGCGGGGGTCCCTTTTTAGAATGTGCAAGGCATACTCAGCCATGTGGGCCAATGTTCCAGGTGTCAATTCACTGCTTGTGCTGGGTTGAGGAGCATTTTCTTGCAAATCAACATCACTTGTGTCCCGCAAAAACCCTGTACCTGACCTTGCAACGCCACCAGTTTCTATTGCCCCCTGTGAAGCATCCTCCTCCCACAAATATTCATCCCCATCATCCTCCTCCTCCTCCTCTTCATCTGCCACCTTGTCCAGGAGAGTTCCCTGAGCAGACAATGGCTGACTGTCATCAAGGCTTCCCTCCTCCTCGGCTATAGATGCCAGCTCCTTACTGTGCGTCAAACTTTGCATCAGCAGACGCATTAGTGGGATGCTCATGCTTATGATGGTGTAGTCTGCACTTACCAGCCATGTGCATTCCTCAAAACACTGAAAGACTTGACAGAAGTCAACCACTGCACACCATACAACTCCATGTCTGCCATCCAACTGCCTGCCCGTGTATGTGTATCCTCCCACAAACTAATTACAGCACGCCTCTGGTCGCACAGCCACCAGACCATGTGCAGTGTGGACTTCCAACCTTGTTGCAACGTCGATTATTAGGCAGTGCTGGGGAAGATTCAGCGATCGCTGATGGTTCAGCATACGGCTGGAGTGTATGGGCGACCAGCGGATGTGCGAGCTAAGTCTTCGCACATTGAGGAGCAGGGCTGGTAACTGTGGATAATTTTTGAGGAAGCACTGCACCACCAGGTTCAAGGTGTGAGCCAGGCAAGGTATGTGTTTAAGTTCTGAAAGGGCTTTAGCAGCCATAAAATTCCTTCCGTTATCACTGACTACCTTGCCTGTCTCAAGATGTACACTGCCCAGCCATAACTGAGTTTTTTGCTGCAAGTACTCGGCCAGTACTTCTGCGGTGTGTCTGTTGTCACCCAAACACTTCATTTCTAACACAGCCTGCTGACACTTACCACTAGCTGTTCGATAATGGGACACCTCGTGTGCAACACTGGCAGCTGCGGATGGAGTGGTCATGCGACTGCGCTCTTTGGAGGAGCTTTCGCTTCTGGAGGAGGAGGAGGAGGGGTGGCGAACACCTACAGCCAACTGTTTCCTAGACCGTGGGCTAGGCACAACTGTCCCACTATGGCTGTCCCCTTTGGACCCTGCATCCACCACATTAACCCAGTGTGCCGTGATGGACACGTAACGGCCCTGGACATGCCTACTGGTCCATGCATCTGTTGTGAGGTGCACCTTTCTACTGACTGATTGCCTCAGTGCATGGACAATGCGGTCATTGACATGCTGGTGGGGGGCTGGGATGGCTTTTCTCGCAAAGAAGTGTCCACTGGGTTGGTCATAGCGTGGTACTGCATATGCCATCAGGGCTTTGAAAGCTTCGCTTTCAACCAAACGGTAGGGCATCTCTAATGAGATTAGTCTACCAATGTGGGCATTCAAACCCTGTGTACGCGGATGAGAGGATGAGTACTTTCCTTTCCTAATGAGAGTCTCTTGTAGGGTGAGCTGTACTGGAGAGGTGCATATGGTGGAACTAGCGGTGGTGGTGGTGGTGGACATGGCGGATTGAGAGAGGGTTAGTGATGGTATTCTCGATGTTGGCCTACATAAAGTGTTTCCTACCAATAACCTTGTGATTCCCTAACTGCTTTGGCCTTGCGACGATACCTCCACATTTGCTGCTGGTTGTGTCCTAACCGGTGGGTTTGCAGTGATGGAAGCAATGTAGCGTTGCTGACTACCTTCATTCTGAGCAGGTGCACAAACGGTACGGGACATTTGGTAGTTAGTCCAGGCTTGCAAGTGCATGCTGGATGAATGTCTAAGCATGCACGTTGTATTTAAATTTTGAAGATTCTTCCCTCTGCTAAAGGTCTTTGAGCATTTCTTACAGATAACTTTTGACTGATCATTCGGATCTTGGTTAAAAAATTGCCACACTGCACTCTTCCTACTATGGAATACCTTTTCAGGCATTGCACGCTGTGCTACTTTCACCGGATGGCCAGGCTGTCCTAAAACTGTTTTTGTTTTTGACAAACGTTTTTGGCCTGAAACGGGTCTGCCAGATGACAGCTGTTGCGATGTAGGTGGCTGCTGCGGATCATCCTCCTCCGCTTCAGAGCTACTGGCAGCCGCACCCTCTTCCCCCAATGGCTGCCAATCTGGGTCAACAATTGGGTCATCTATCACCTCCTCTTCAATGTCATGTGCACCTTCCTCTGTGTCACCGTGTAAGGTGCTATAGCGTTCGGGACAGGGCACCATAGTCTCATCAGGGTAAGATTCTGGCTCAGTACACTGCGAGGGCAATGTAGTACTCTGAGTCAATGGAACAGCATAATAATCTAGCTGTGGCTGTGCATCTGTGCACTCAATATCCGATTCATCTTGTAATGGGCTTTTAACAATTTCCCTCTCTAACCCAGGCACGGTATGTGTAAAGAGCTCCATGGAGTAAACTGTAGTGTCGCCTGCCGCATCCTTCACTTTTGGTTTGGGTGAAGGACACAAGGAATCGACTTGTTACTGACCGGGAGCATCCACTGATGACTTGCTGCTTTTATATTTCGAACTTTCGGAAGAGGAGTCGAAAGAGCTAGAGGCTAAGTCAGCAAGGAAAGCCAAAACTTTTTCCTGCTGCTCTGGCTTTAAGAGCTGTTTTCCTACTCCCAGATAAGGAAGCCTTCAAGGCCTTGTGTAGCCAGACGATGATGCTGGCTCAACACCTCGAGCCTTTGGAGCTATTTTGCTTTTCCCACTACCACCAGATGCTCCACCACCACCACCACCCACCATCAGTACCAGCTGGCAACGACCGCCCACAGCCTCTTCCACCAGACTTCCTCATTTTTGGAAAAATCTAACCAAAATAAAAACCGTTATATGGTACTGTTAAACAAGGTAGAAGGTGTATATAAACTTGTTGACAATTTAAATCTCCCTTTTTTTGGGGGGAGACTGCGACAAAACTCAGGCCCAGTGTATTACACTACACAATGTAAGTGGCAGAACATGGCTGGAAGATGTACGACAAACTAACAGAACTGACGTAGATCCACTTAGTGCCAATTTAAATCTCTCTGGCTCAGTACACTGCGAGGGCAATGTAGTGATCTGAGTCAATGGAACAGCATTATAATCTAGCTGTGGCTGTGCATCAGTGCACTCCATGTCCGATTCATCTTGTAATGGGCAGAAAACAATTTCTCGCTCTAACCCAGGCACGGTATGTATAAAGAGCTCCATGGAGTAACCTGTAGTGTCGCCTGACACATCCTTCACTTTTGGTTTGGGAGAAGGACACAAGGAAACGTCTTGTTCCTTACCAGGAGCATCCACTGACGACTCGCTGCTTTTATATTTGGAACTTTCTGAAGAGGAGGCGAAAGAGCTAGAGGCTGAGTCAGCAAGGAAAGCCAAAACTTTTTCCTGCTGCTCTGGCTTTAAAAGCCGTTTTCCTACTCCCAGATAAGGGAGCCTTCGAGGTCTTGTGTAGCCAGATGATGACGCTGGCTCAACACCTCCAGCCTTAGGTGCTATTGTGCTTTTGCCACTACCACCAGATGCACCACCACCACCATCAGTACCAGCTCGCAACCACCGCCCACGGCCTCTTCCACCTGACTTCCTCATTTTTTGGAAAATCTAGCCAAATTAACAACCGTTATATGGTACTATAAAACAAGGTAGAAGGTGTATATAAATGTGTTGAGATTTTAAATCTCCCTTTTTTGGGGGGAGATTGAACAAAAAATCACGCCCTGTGCAAAAACAACACAATGTAAGTGGCTGAAAGTGGCTGGTTGATATACGACAAACTAACAGGACAGAAGTATATCCACTTTGTGAGAATTTGAATCACCCCTTTTTTTTGGAAGACTGAACCACAACTTAGGCCCAGTGTATATAACAACGCAATTTAAGTGTTAGAAAGTGGCTGTCTGATATACGACAAACTAACGGGACAGAAGTATATCCACTTTGTGGGAATTTGAGTCTCACTTTTTGGGGAGACTGAACCAAAACTCAAGCCCAGTGTATAAAGCAACAAAATGTAATTGGAAGAAAGTGGCTGGAAGATATATGAAAAAATTCAAGGACTGTAGTACAATTTCAATCTCCCTACAATGATCTCAGGAAAAGTATGGCAGCAATATAAAGGACTGCTGCACACAAAAGTGTGGACAAATAAACAAGATAACTGTGAGCACTTCGCATCTTAGCCTCAGGAGTTTTTAATCACAGTGGGACCTTACCACTCCACAGAGATATAGATTTCAGTCTAAGAGAGGATTCACATTAGGTTCCCATACAGATGAAGACTTTATTCTAAGAGAGGAATGGCATTATGTTAGGTCCTGGAAACGAGAAACGCTTTAACATGGCTTCCAGGTACACATGAATTGGCCAATTCATTGTTAGGAGTCGAGTTTCCTCTGCTGCACAGGGGGAATCTCGATCCGTGTCTGCTGCGGTCTCCCATTCTGCTTCGGCCGCAGTGGGCTCTGCTCAGCAGAGGCGTCGCTCCCAGCGTCTCGCTGGGACTGATTCTGTGCAAAGGGTTACTGCTGCCTTTTCCGGCTCTCCTGTTGTACCCTGCACTGATCTGCGGCGAGCGGGCTTCCCTGGGACTAAGTCCTTATTTGCACACACTGAGCATGCCCAGGGCAAGATCTCCCGTTGGAGATCGAGGGTCACATGCTCAGGTACTGCAGCACATCCCATTGGTCCTTTTGGCAGGTCCTGAAAGGGCAAAACTTCTGTAGCTGTTTCCTGTGCTGCAACTATATAAACTGCGCATGACCGCACGGCCATGCGCTAGTATTGTCTTGATAATATGTGTGTGTGTGTTGTGAGTGAGAGTCGCTCTTTAAAATACCCTCCCTATTGGATGACTGTTCGCGGAAGGTGTATGTTTGCTATCTAGTGCCCGACTTATCCAACAGCACGTTACACACATAACAGCGTCTAGTTGCTGTGACCGCCTGTACGGCTCCGTGCGCTTCCTCTGCGCTTTCCTTACCCAAGCCTGGGTGGTTAGTGGCGTCCGTCAGTGCGGCACTGCATGCACTCTTGTGCCTTTATATACTATTTTTATAGTTTCCTTACACACCCAGTTGCGGTGTTGTGCCAGCAAGTGGTCTAATCGGACTTCAATCCTGTGTTGGGGTTCTGTTCGCTGACTTCTTGCTCGCGTTCTATGTGCGGTACCGCGGTCCTGTGACTCAACAGGATCGCTTCCTTCACGCCGGGTGAAGTTAACCCGTGCGTGTATACTTATAGTACCGCCATATAGTCCGTCTTACTAGCAGCAGGGTTTTTACCTGCACGGTGGACCTCGGACTGCGAACGCACCTAGTTTCATATCTTCTATACTTGGTGCGTTCCGCCAGTCCTTAACATAATACTAGCGCCAAGGTCTGGCTAGTAATGACGGACGATCAGCGTTTACAGCGGTACATCCAGCAGCTGGAGGGAAGGTTGGCGGCTCTAGAGCGATCAACCTCAGCTGTGGATGTTACTGCTGTCGCTGTTCAGGCTGCAAGTGTGGCTGCAGCTACCTTGTCCACCGCCGCCCCTGTACCGACGCTATCTCGCCTCCCGCTACCAGAGAAATTTTCTGGTGACAGTAAGTCCTGTAGGGGTTTCGTGAGTCAGTGCTCAATACATCTCAAGCTTCTGGCCTCTCGTTTCCCTACAGAGCGGGCTAAGGTGGGCTTTATCATATCCTTATTGTCGGACAGGGTGTTGCAGTGGGCTACGCCGCTGTGGGAGCGTGGCGATCATGTGGTGCAGAGTGCTCCGTTATTCCTGAGCACTCTGAAACAGGTCTTTTTAGGACCTCGTGTCACCCATGATACGGCGCTCCAACTGTTGGCATTGACTCAGGGCTCGTCCATGGTCAGCCTTTTTGCCGTCCACTTCCGCACTCTAGCATCTGAGCTGGAGTGGTCGGATAAAGCCCTTATCCCTATATTTTGGAGGGGGCTGGCTGACCACGTTAAGGACGCCCTGGCCACTAGGGAGATTCCCGCCACATTGGAAGAATTAATAACAGTATCTACTCGTATTGACCTCCGTTTTCACGAGCGGAGGTTAGAGCGAGCCCAGTGTAGGCAGAGGTTTCGGCTGGCTCCCACCTTCGCCAAACCTTTGGAATCACCAGTCCAGGCTCCTGAGCCCCATGAACCTAAGGTAGTGTCACGAGCAGGATCTAAGTCCCGGACCGCTCGTGCACCCCAGGTTTGCCATGTATGCCAACAGTCAGGACATCTTGCCACCAGATGTCATCAGCGGTCGAGGAAACGTCAGCGTCTAGTGGTAGTAGGTGGAGGTGCACTAGACACTGCAACGTTTGCCACCAACTTGTCCTTAAAGGGGACAATTACTTTTGGCTCATCCTCCCACTCGGTAGAGCTCTGCGTGGATTCTGGGGCGGAGGGCAATTTTATGTCTTCTGCTTTCGCCCAACGTCACGCAATACCCCTGGTTATGCTACCTCAACCAGTAACGGTACGAGTGGTGAATGGGTCGACACTCCCCGCACAGATAACCCATCAGACCATCCCTTTTACTCTGTCCATGTCACCATCCCATCAGGAGATTATATCTCTGCTCATCATTCCTGAGGGGATTGATGAGGTCCTGTTGGGGATACCTTGGTTACGGTACCACTCTCCTCACATCGAGTGGTCCTCAGGCAGAATTCTGGGATGGGGTGAATCATGTGGGTGAAGGTGTCACCGAGAGTGCGTTCAGGTTGCTACTACTGAGGTACCCGCAGATCTATCCTCTCTCCCCAAGCAATATTGGTCTTACGCAGACGTGTTCTCCAAAAAGGCGGCGGAGACCCTTCCGCCCCATCGCCCCTATGACTGTCCTATCGATCTCTTGCCTGGTGCGGAGCCTCCCCGGGGTCGAGGTTATCCATTATCTCTCCCGGAGACGGAGGCCATGTCTCAGTACATTCAAGAGAATCTGGCAAGAGGGTTTATCAGGAAGTCAGTGTCACCTGCTGGGGCAGGGTTCTTCTTCGTGCAGAAGAAGAATGGGGAACTACGTCCATGCATAGACTACAGGGGTCTTAACGCTATCACCGTTAAGAACAAGTATCCTTTGCCCTTGATATCCGAGCTCTTCGATAGGCTTCGGGGAGCTAGAGTGTTTACTAAATTAGATCTGCGGGGTGCTTATAACCTGATTCGCATCCGTGAGGGGGGCGAATGGAAAACGGCGTTTAACACCAGAGATGGGCACTATGAGTATCTGGTGATGCCCTTTGGGCTCTGTAATGCCCCAGCCGTTTTCCAAGACTTTGTCAACGACATCTTCCGGGATATGCTTTCCACCTCAGTTGTAGTCTATCTGGATGATATTCTCATCTTTTCTCCAGATATAGACTCCCACCGGAGAGATGTTGGCAGAGTCTTCGACCTCCTACGGGCAAACTCTCTTTATGCTAAGTTGGAGAAGTGTATGTTTGAGCAGGAGTCTTTACCGTTCCTGGGCTATATCATCTCCGCCCAGGGATTGGCTATGGATCCTGCCAAACTACAGGCTGTGATGGACTGGCAAGAGCCCCATTCTCTTAAAGTGGTGCAGCGCTTTATGGGGTTCATTAACTATTACCGCCAGTTCATTCCCCACTTCTCAACTCTGGTAGCTCCCTTGGTAGCCCTCACCAAGAAGGGAGCGAATCCCAAATTGTGGTCGGAAGAGGTCTCCAAGGCCTTCACTTCTATTAAGTCCCACTTTGCTAGCGCTCCCATCTTACATCGTCCCGATGTGGATAAGCCATTCCTAATGAAGGTGGATGCCTCATCCGTTGGTGCTGGAGCAGTCCTCTATCAAAAGGATGCTCTAGGTTGGAAGCATCCATGCTTCTTCTTCTCTAAGACCTTCATGCCAGCAGAGACAAACTACTCCATCGGGGATAGGGAGTTGCTAGCAATGAAATTGGCCTTTTCAGAGGGGAGGCACCTTCTGGAAGGTGCGCGGTTTCCCTTCCAAGTTTACACGGACCACAAAAATTTGGTCTACTTGCAAACAGCCCAGCAGCTAAATTCTCGCCAAGCCAGATGGTCCTTGTTCTTTTCCCGGTTCCACTTTTCCCTTCATTTTCTCGCCGGGGAGAAGAATATTTGTGCTGACGCTCTCTCTCGCTCCCTTATGTCAACTGAAGAGGAGGAAGAGGAGCCTCGGCTTATTGTCCCTTCTGAGAGCCTGAGAACCGTAGCGCCGGTTTCGCTGGAGTCTGTGCCTCCGGGCAAGACTTTTGTGCCCATTAATTTGCGACCGGAGGTTCTCTCTTGGGCTCATTCGTTCAGGGTGGGTGGACACTTTGGGACAAAGAGGACATCTGAGCTACGCGGCAGAGGCCAGCTGGGTTGCTCTATCCCTTGCCGGTGGCAGATAGGCCCTGGGAGATGGTCGGGATGGACTTTGTCGTGGGTTTACCCAAATCTCGCGGCTGTACCATCATTTGGGTCATCACCGATCATTTCTCAAAAATGGTGCATTTGGTGCCGCTACCACGGTTACCTTCTGCACGGGCCTTGGCAGCGTTGTTCATTAAACACATCTTCCGCCTACATGGTATGTCTGAAAAAATTGTCAGTGACCGGGGTCCCCAGTTTGCATCTCGGTTCTGGAGAGAGCTTTGTCGTCTTCTCAGTATTGAGTTGAATCTCTCTTCTGCTTATCATCCCGAGATGAATGGGTTGGTAGAGAGGGCCAACCAGACCTTGGTCACACACCTGCGACATTTTGTTTCAGCCAGGCAGGATGACTGGGCATCTTTGCTATCGTGGGCAGAGTTTGCACTGAACAACGCCATAGCCGACTACACTGGACAAACCCCATTCCTCCTCAACTATGGTCAGCATCCACGGGTACCTGTGCCTATGCCCGTGTCTTCCGCAGACTCCAGGGTGGCAGACTGGGCTGTGGAGGCACGGGATATTTGGGACCGCACTCAGGATGCCATTCGGGCCTCTAAGGAGAGAATGAGGTCCTCCGCCGATGCTCATCGGCGCCCCGCTCCGACCTTTGCTCCTGGCGACTTGGTGTGGCTCTCCGCCCGTAACATCAGGCTGCGAGTTGAGTCCACTAAGTTTGCTCCTCGCTACTTGGGTCCCTTCAAAGTCCTCGAACAGGTTAATCCTGTGGTCTACCGTCTGGCCCTTCCTCCACGCCTTTGTATCACCGACACCTTTCATGTGTCCCTCCTTAAGCCCGTATACATGTCCCGGTTTTCTGAGTCATCTGCCAAGACATCGGGTTCGTCTACGGATGATTTCGAGGTGAACGCTATCTTGGGGTGCAAGGTGGTACGTGGAAAAAAATTTTTTTTGGTGCACTGGAAGGGTTACGGCCCTGAGGATAGGTCCTGGGAGCCTGCTGAGCACATTCGGGCTCCGCAGCTTATTGCTGCCTTCGAACGTAGCGAGGCACAAGGAGGGGGGCCCTAGGAGGGGGGGTAATGTTAGGAGTCGAGTTTCCTCTGCTGCACAGGGGGAATCTCAATCCGTGTCTGCTGCGGTCTCCCATTCTGCTTCGGCCGCAGTGGGCTCTGCTCAGCAGAGGCGTCGCTCCCAGCGTCTCGCTGGGACTGATTCTGTGCAAAGGGTTACTGCTGCCTTTTCCGGCTCTCCTGTTGTACCCTGCACTGATCTGCGGCGAGCGGGTTTCCCTGGGACTAAGTCCTTATTTGCACACACTGAGCATGCCCAGGGCAAGATCTCCCGTTGGAGATCGAGGGTCACATGCTCAGGTACTGCAGCACATCCCATTGGTCCTTTTGGCAGGTCCTGAAAGGGCAAAACTTCTGTAGCTGTTTCCTGTGCTGCAACTATATAAACTGCGCATGACCGCACGGCCATGCGCTAGTATTGTCTTGATAATATGTGTGTGTGTTGTGAGTGAGAGTCGCTCTTTAAAATACCCTCCCTATTGGATGACTGTTCGCGGAAGGTGTATGTTTGCTATCTAGCGCCCGACTTATCCAACAGCACGTTACACACATAACAGCGTCTAGTTGCTGTGACCGCCTGTACGGCTCCGTGCGCTTCCTCTGCGCTTTCCTTACCCAAGCCTGGGTGGTTAGTGGCGTCCGTCAGTGCGGCACTGCATGCACTCTTGTGCCTTTATATACTATTTTTATAGTTTCCTTACACAACCAGTTGCGGTGTTGTGCCAGCAAGTGGTCTAATCGGACTTCAATCCTGTGTTGGGGTTGTGTTCGCTGACTTCTTGCTCGCGTTCTATGTGCGGTACCGCGGTCCTGTGACTCAACAAGATCGCTTCCTTCACGCAGGGTGAAGTTAACCCGTGCGTGTATACTTATAGTACCGCCATATAGTCCGTCTTACTAGCAGCAGGGTTTTTACCTGCACGGTGGACCTCGGACTGCGAACGCACCTAGTTTCATATCTTCTATACTTGGTGCGTTCCGCCAGTCATTAACATTCATATGTTAAGTATTTTCAATTTTTTACATATTTCTAGTGCAGTAATGCAATTCAATTTTCATATTTCATATTTACATGCCATGGCGCTACAGAGTGCTGCTCTATTTGTTTGATTGTATATGAGTTGGTGACTCTAGGTAAGCACCTGTTCACACTTTTTTATGTTTGGATGTGACAGTCAGTTTTTTGAAATTTGTATTCATTAGCCTTCTAAAGGAGTATTCCGCCTCTTAGCCTCATGCTTTTTTAATCACAGCAGGACCCTACCCCTCCACAGAGATATAAATTTCATTCTAAGAGAGGATTCACATTAGGTTCCCATACAAAATATTATTTTCCCCAACGAAGAAGCTATACGCGAAACGCGCGTCGGGTTCTGCGGGTTTTTTTGAGCTGCCCAAACAGGTCATGTATTATTCTTATACTTAAGCTTTCTTTAACTCCTGTCTGCACGGTGCACTTTTGCACCTTTTACCTGGCTGCTACTGCGTCTTGGCACATGACACTTTCCTTTTGAAACTTCAGTGATATGGGCAGTAATTTGAAGCTCTACTTTGGATAGCACTATGCACTTTTGCATTTAACTATTTAGCTGCTATAGTCTTTGGCACATGGCACTTTTCTTTGCTACCTCAGTACTAAGGGCATTCATTTGAACATTTTTACAAATGGAAACTTTTCCTTTATACTCAGCATTTTGCACTTTGCTAATTATGTATTAAGAAAAATTTTTGTCCATATAATTTTATATGCATTAGGATTGTTGTATGGTACTATAGTGTGGTGTCAGGATATAGGGTTGTAGCTCAGTGTTTTGTTTCATTTGGGTATATCAAATAATATTTATTACGATTATATACTATTTACTGTTACAATTTATATTCATTTTTGGAACTTACACTGTGACTATTGGAGTGAGTAAGAATAGCATAGGATGTATATCATCTTAACATCCTTTTAGCACTTTGGTGTGCATTATAATTTGGTGTTGCGGCTATTTTGTGTTGTTCCCCCCCCTTCTTTTTAGTTTGATTTTTGTAGTGTACGCATATATGTAATAAAATGACATTTTAACCTTCTACTATGGCAGTACTTCCGTGGTCTTTGTAGGATTTAAATAAACAAGATAACTGTGCAGAAAGGAGCAACAGGATTTTGGCTTTTAAAAAGGCAGTTGGTTTGCACAGCGGCGTGCAAACAGCAATGCAGCTATCAGGGAGCCTTATAAGGCAGCCTAAAAAGCTACAGAGCTGATGCACAAAAATATAACCTCCACTGTCCCTGCAAACAAATGGTGGTGTTGGACAGTGGATATCGCTACAGCACAAGCAGTTTCGGGGCTTAATCTTTACTCCCTAACTATATCCCTTCTTCTGATGAAGCTGCGGCAACCACTCCCTATGCTATGATCGGCAGAATTAAGGCTACGTTCACATTTGCGTTGTTGGGCGCAGCATCGGCGACGCAACCAACAACGCATGTACACAACGCAGCGTTTTGCAATGCATGCGTTGTCATAAGATCGTACAGAGCAGGAATTTCGGCGCAGGGAAAATGCTACAAATAGCGTCCTCTGCACCCTGTCTGTGCGTCAATATGATGCATGTGTTGTAAAACGCAATACAATGCATACCGGCGCATGTCCATGCGCCCCCCATGTTAAAGATAGGGGTGCATGAAGCATGCGATGGTATGTGTCGACGACGCTGCGCCCATCAACGCAAATGTGAATGTAGCCTAAGATGGCGGTCAGCGTGCACGCCCCTTTATAGCCCCTGTGACACTGCAGAAAGCAAGCCAATCATTGTCATGCCCTTCTCTAAGATGGGGACCGAGACCTATGTCATCATGCTGCCTACATTCTGCATCCTCCTTCATTGGCTGAAAAATGGTGCTGAAAGCGTCATATGAAACGCGACTTTGGCGCGAAGATCGCCGACCACATGGCCGATCCCACACTAGGATCGGGTCGGGTTTCATGAAACCCGACTTTTCCAAAAGTCGGCGATTTTTTAATTTGTCAGATCCGTTTCGCTCAACCCTAGCTCTTAAAATAAAGGGATGCAAAAATAATTATTTTTTATATAAAATAGTTTTTATTGTATAAAAGCACCAAAACATTAAAAAAATATAAATGAGATATTGCTGTAATCGTACTAACCTGAAGAATAAAACCGCACAGTGTAAACTCCCTCCCAAAAGAAATTCATGAATTGCTCATTTTTGTTCATTCAGCCTCCCAAAAATTGGAATAGAAAGCGATCAAAAAATGTAATGTGCCCGAAAATGGTACCAATAAAAAATTCTACTCGTCCAGCAAAAAATGAGACCTCACATGACTCTGTCAGCCAAAATATGAAAAAACTATAGCTCTCAAGATATGGCGATGCAAAGCTATTTTTTTCAATAAAAACAGTCTTTTAGTGTGTGACAGCAGCAAAAACTAAAAACCCGCTATAAGGTCTCTTTCACACATCCTGATATTTCTGGTACTGGAGATATCAGTGTCCGTGTGTGCAATACTTGCGGCACAGGTGTAGCATGCGTGTGCCACATCAGTACCACACGTATGGGCGCCAGGGAAGAAGCGTTACAGTAGGCGCTGTTCCCCTGTGCCGGGTGCTGAACACAGCTCTCATCATTCTCCCCTGCTCTGCCGGTGATCGGCGTGGGCAGGGTAGAATGATGAGAGTTACATTTAAGTAATAAAAGAGACAGTAGTCAGCGGCTGGTGGGACTATTACTCCCATTAGCCTACCCCTGCTGCTGCTAATAACAGTGACAGGAGGAGAATCAGATGGGACTATTCATCTGCCACTCCTGTGCTCTAAATAAGTCCGGTAATTAAAAAAATGTTGTGTGTTCCCCTCTATTTTTGATAACCAGCCAGACAAAATTCACAGCTGGGGGTTGCCACCCTCAGCTGTCAGCTTCAACAAGACTGGATATCAAGAATAGAGGGTCTTGCACCATATTTTTTAATTATTTAAATAAATAATTTAAAAAAATGGCATGGGGTCCCCCCCATTTTTGACAACCAGCCTTGCTAAAGCTCACAGCTGGGGGCTGGTATTCTCAGGCTGGTATGGGGCCATGGGTGTTGACCCCCTCAGCCTAAAAATAGCAGCCTGCAGCTGCCCAAAAAGGGCAAATCTATTAGATGTGCCAATTCTGACACTTTGTCTGACTCTTCCCACTTGTTCTGTAGCAGTGGCAAGGGGGGGTAATAGTTGTGGGGTTGATGTCACCGGTGACATCAAGCCCACGGCTTAGTAATGGAGAAGCGTCTATAAGACACCAATCCGTTACTAGTCCTATAGTTGTAATATTGAATTAAGACACAGCCAGAAAAGTCTTTTATTTATAAAAAAGACAGACACCTTTTATTATTCTTAATTAAACCTTACTTACGGCAACACCTAATCCAAGTAAAGTCCTTTATGCACTGAAGATGGCACGTTCCCTGAGTTTTTCCAGCAAGATGGTGTACCACCACATTATGGGTGTCAGGTCCGAGCATTTCTACATGAACAGTTTCCTGGAAAATGCATTTGTCATTGTGGGCCAGTTGAATGGCCACCAAGGTCTCCCAATCTGACCCCCTTACACTTTTAGCTCACATCTACTACCCATTATCGTATTAGATTAATGAAGCAATTCAGAACAATTGGTCTATTTTAACCAGTGGTCCCCAACTCCAGGCCTGGAGGGTCGCCAACAGTGCAGGTTTTCAGGATTTCCTTAGTATTGCACAGGGGTTGGAATCATCACCTGTGCAGATGATCACATTACCACCGATGCAATACTAAAGAAATCCTGAAAACCTGCACTGTTGGCGGCCCTCGAGGCCTGGAGTTAGGGACCCCTGATTTTAACAAAAGACTACCCCCAAACTGTGGAATTTCAAAATTCATTTGTCCCCATTTTCACTGCCCCCCAAATCTAAAGAATACGTTGATCTGGGCAGATATTAGGTCCTAACACAGCATGGCTACACAGTCTTATTTAAGGGGTTAAACAGATTTGGACGGTGCAAACACTGATCGTGGGTGATACAGCAAGTTGTCAGCTATAGTGGACAGCCGACAGCTGCTGGATTGTCACCTGTTTGGGGAGGATATTTTCTTATATCTCAGGTCAGTTAAAAGAGGTATTGGCTGTCATTAAGGGAGGAAGGGCATTATGTTAGGCCCTGGCAATGAGAAACGCATTAAAGTGGCTTCTATGTACACATGAATTGGCCATTTTATACGTTAAGCATTCTAAATTTTTCATATTTCTAGTGCATAATAATGCAATTCAATTTTCATATTTCATATTTACATGCTATGGCGCTACAGAGTGCTGCTTTATTCACTTGATTGTATATGGGTTGGTGACTCTAGGTAAGCACCTCTTCACACTAAGTTTATGTTTGGATGTGATGGTCAGTTTTTAAAATTTGTATTCCTTAGCTTTCTGACTGAGCACTTCGCATCTTAGCCTCAGGAGTTTTTAATCACAGTGGGACCTTACCACTCCACAGAGATATAGATTTCAGTCTAAGAGAGGATTCACATTAGGTTCCCATACAGATGAAGACTTTATTCTAAGAGAGGAATGGCATTATGTTAGGTCCTGGAAACGAGAAACGCTTTAACATAGCTTCCAGGTACACATGAATTGGCCAATTCATATGTTAAGTATTTTCAATTTTTTACATATTTCTAGTGCAGTAATGCAATTCAATTTTCATATTTCATATTTACATGCCATGGCGCTACAGAGTGCTGCTTTATTTGTTTGATTGTATATGAGTTGGTGACTCTAGGTAAGCAACTGTTCACACTAAGTTTATGTTTGGATGTGATGGTCAGTTTTTAAATTTTGTATTCCTTAGCTTTCTGACTGAGCACTTCGCATCTTAGCCTCAGGAGTTTTTAATCACAGTGGGACCTTACCCCTCCACAGAGATATAGATATCAGTCTAAGAGAGGATTCACATTAGATTCCCATACAGATGAAGACTTTATTCTAAGAGAGGAATGGCATTATGTTAGGTCCTGGAAACAAGAAACGCCTTAACATGGCTCCAAGGTACACATGAAGTGGCCAATTTATATATTAAGCATTCTAAATTTTTCATATTTCTAGTGCAATAATGCAATTCAATTTTCATATTTCAGATTTAAATGCTATGGCGCTACAGAGTGCTGCTTTATTTGTTTGATTGTATATGAGTTGGTGACTCTAGGTAAGCACCTGTTCACACTTTTTTATGTTTGGATGTGACAGTCAGTTTTTTGAAATTTGTATTCATTAGCCTTCTAAAGGAGTATTCCGCCTCTTAGCCTCATGCTTTTTTAATCACAGCAGGACCCTACCCCTCCACAGAGATATAAATTTCATTCTAAGAGAGGATTCACATTAGGTTCCCATACAAAATATTATTTTCCCCAACGAAGAAGCTATACGCGAAACGCGCGTCGGGTTCTGCGGGTTTTTTTGAGCTGCCCAAACAGGTCATGTATTATTCTTATACTTAAGCTTTCTTTAACTCCTGTCTGCACGGTGCACTTTTGCACCTTTTACCTGGCTGCTACTGCGTCCTGGCACATGACACTTTCCTTTTGAAACTTCAGTGATATGGGCAGTAATTTGAAGCTCTACTTTGGATAGCACTATGCACTTTTGCATTTAACTATTTAGCTGCTATAGTCTTTGGCACATGGCACTTTTCTTTGCTACCTCAGTACTAAGGGCATTCATTTGAACATTTTTACAAATGGAAACTTTTCCTTTATACTCAGCATTTTGCACTTTGCTAATTATGTATTAAGAAAAATTTTTGTCCATATAATTTTATATGCATTAGGATTGTTGTATGGTACTATAGTGTGGTGTCAGGATATAGGGTTGTAGCTCAGTGTTTTGTTTCATTTGGGTATATCAAATAATATTTATTACGATTATATACTATTTACTGTTACAATTTATATTCATTTTTGGAACTTACACTGTGACTATTGGAGTGAGTAAGAATAGCATAGGATGTATATCATCTTAACATCCTTTTAGCACTTTGGTGTGCATTATAATTTGGTGTTGCGGCTATTTTGTGTTGTTCCCCCCCCTTCTTTTTAGTTTGATTTTTGTAGTGTACGCATATATGTAATAAAATGACATTTTAACCTTCTACTATGGCAGTACTTCCGTGGTCTTTGTAGGATTTAAATAAACAAGATAACTGTGCAGAAAGGAGCAACAGGATTTTGGCTTTTAAAAAGGCAGTTGGTTTGCACAGCGGCGTGCAAACAGCAATGCAGCTATCAGGGAGCCTTATAAGGCAGCCTAAAAAGCTACAGAGCTGATGCACAAAAATATAACCTCCACTGTCCCTGCAAACAAATGGTGGTGTTGGACAGTGGATATCGCTACAGCACAAGCAGTTTCGGGGCTTAATCTTTACTCCCTAACTATATCCCTTCTTCTGATGAAGCTGCGGCAACCACTCCCTATGCTATGATCGGCAGAATTAAGGCTACGTTCACATTTGCGTTGTTGGGCGCAGCATCGGCGACGCAACCAACAACGCATGTACACAACGCAGCGTTTTGCAATGCATGCGTTGTCATAAGATCGTACAGAGCAGGAATTTCGGCGCAGGGAAAATGCTACAAATAGCGTCCTCTGCACCCTGTCTGTGCGTCAATATGATGCATGTGTTGTAAAACGCAATACAATGCATACCGGCGCATGTCCATGCGCCCCCCATGTTAAAGATAGGGGTGCATGAAGCATGCGATGGTATGTGTCGACGACGCTGCGCCCATCAACGCAAATGTGAATGTAGCCTAAGATGGCGGTCAGCGTGCACGCCCCTTTATAGCCCCTGTGACACTGCAGAAAGCAAGCCAATCATTGTCATGCCCTTCTCTAAGATGGGGACCGAGACCTATGTCATCATGCTGCCTACATTCTGCATCCTCCTTCATTGGCTGAAAAATGGTGCTGAAAGCGTCATATGAAACGCGACTTTGGCGCGAAGATCGCCGACCACATGGCCGATCCCACACTAGGATCGGGTCGGGTTTCATGAAACCCGACTTTTCCAAAAGTCGGCGATTTTTTAATTTGTCAGATCCGTTTCGCTCAACCCTAGCTCTTAAAATAAAGGGATGCAAAAATAATTATTTTTTATATAAAATAGTTTTTATTGTATAAAAGCACCAAAACATTAAAAAAATATAAATGAGATATTGCTGTAATCGTACTAACCTGAAGAATAAAACCGCACAGTGTAAACTCCCTCCCAAAAGAAATTCATGAATTGCTCATTTTTGTTCATTCAGCCTCCCAAAAATTGGAATAGAAAGCGATCAAAAAATGTAATGTGCCCGAAAATGGTACCAATAAAAAATTCTACTCGTCCAGCAAAAAATGAGACCTCACATGACTCTGTCAGCCAAAATATGAAAAAACTATAGCTCTCAAGATATGGCGATGCAAAGCTATTTTTTTCAATAAAAACAGTCTTTTAGTGTGTGACAGCAGCAAAAACTAAAAACCCGCTATAAGGTCTCTTTCACACATCCTGATATTTCTGGTACTGGAGATATCAGTGTCCGTGTGTGCAATACTTGCGGCACAGGTGTAGCATGCGTGTGCCACATCAGTACCACACGTATGGGCGCCAGGGAAGAAGCGTTACAGTAGGCGCTGTTCCCCTGTGCCGGGTGCTGAACACAGCTCTCATCATTCTCCCCTGCTCTGCCGGTGATCGGCGTGGGCAGGGTAGAATGATGAGAGTTACATTTAAGTAATAAAAGAGACAGTAGTCAGCGGCTGGTGGGACTATTACTCCCATTAGCCTACCCCTGCTGCTGCTAATAACAGTGACAGGAGGAGAATCAGATGGGACTATTCATCTGCCACTCCTGTGCTCTAAATAAGTCCGGTAATTAAAAAAATGTTGTGTGTTCCCCTCTATTTTTGATAACCAGCCAGACAAAATTCACAGCTGGGGGTTGCCACCCTCAGCTGTCAGCTTCAACAAGACTGGATATCAAGAATAGAGGGTCTTGCACCATATTTTTTAATTATTTAAATAAATAATTTAAAAAAATGGCATGGGGTCCCCCCCATTTTTGACAACCAGCCTTGCTAAAGCTCACAGCTGGGGGCTGGTATTCTCAGGCTGGTATGGGGCCATGGGTGTTGACCCCCTCAGCCTAAAAATAGCAGCCTGCAGCTGCCCAAAAAGGGCAAATCTATTAGATGTGCCAATTCTGACACTTTGTCTGACTCTTCCCACTTGTTCTGTAGCAGTGGCAAGGGGGGGTAATAGTTGTGGGGTTGATGTCACCGGTGACATCAAGCCCACGGCTTAGTAATGGAGAAGCGTCTATAAGACACCAATCCGTTACTAGTCCTATAGTTGTAATATTGAATTAAGACACAGCCAGAAAAGTCTTTTATTTATAAAAAAGACAGACACCTTTTATTATTCTTAATTAAACCTTACTTACGGCAACACCTAATCCAAGTAAAGTCCTTTATGCACTGAAGATGGCACGTTCCCTGAGTTTTTCCAGCAAGATGGTGTACCACCACATTATGGGTGTCAGGTCCGAGCATTTCTACATGAACAGTTTCCTGGAAAATGCATTTGTCATTGTGGGCCAGTTGAATGGCCACCAAGGTCTCCCAATCTGACCCCCTTACACTTTTAGCTCACATCTACTACCCATTATCGTATTAGATTAATGAAGCAATTCAGAACAATTGGTCTATTTTAACCAGTGGTCCCCAACTCCAGGCCTGGAGGGTCGCCAACAGTGCAGGTTTTCAGGATTTCCTTAGTATTGCACAGGGGTTGGAATCATCACCTGTGCAGATGATCACATTACCACCGATGCAATACTAAAGAAATCCTGAAAACCTGCACTGTTGGCGGCCCTCGAGGCCTGGAGTTGGGGACCCCTGATTTTAACAAAAGACTACCCCCAAACTGTGGAATTTCAAAATTCATTTGTCCCCATTTTCACTGCCCCCCAAATCTAAAGAATACGTTGATCTGGGCAGATATTAGGTCCTAACACAGCATGGCTACACAGTCTTATTTAAGGGGTTAAACAGATTTGGACGGTGCAAACACTGATCGTGGGTGATACAGCAAGTTGTCAGCTATAGTGGACAGCCGACAGCTGCTGGATTGTCACCTGTTTGGGGAGGATATTTTCTTATATCTCAGGTCAGTTAAAAGAGGTATTGGCTGTCATTAAGGGAGGAAGGGCATTATGTTAGGCCCTGGCAATGAGAAACGCATTAAAGTGGCTTCTATGTACACATGAATTGGCCATTTTATACGTTAAGCATTCTAAATTTTTCATATTTCTAGTGCATAATAATGCAATTCAATTTTCATATTTCATATTTACATGCTATGGCGCTACAGAGTGCTGCTTTATTCACTTGATTGTATATGGGTTGGTGACTCTAGGTAAGCACCTCTTCACACTAAGTTTATGTTTGGATGTGATGGTCAGTTTTTAAAATTTGTATTCCTTAGCTTTCTGACTGAGCACTTCGCATCTTAGCCTCAGGAGTTTTTAATCACAGTGGGACCTTACCACTCCACAGAGATATAGATTTCAGTCTAAGAGAGGATTCACATTAGGTTCCCATACAGATGAAGACTTTATTCTAAGAGAGGAATGGCATTATGTTAGGTCCTGGAAACGAGAAACGCTTTAACATAGCTTCCAGGTACACATGAATTGGCCAATTCATATGTTAAGTATTTTCAATTTTTTACATATTTCTAGTGCAGTAATGCAATTCAATTTTCATATTTCATATTTACATGCCATGGCGCTACAGAGTGCTGCTTTATTTGTTTGATTGTATATGAGTTGGTGACTCTAGGTAAGCAACTGTTCACACTAAGTTTATGTTTGGATGTGATGGTCAGTTTTTAAATTTTGTATTCCTTAGCTTTCTGACTGAGCACTTCGCATCTTAGCCTCAGGAGTTTTTAATCACAGTGGGACCTTACCCCTCCACAGAGATATAGATATCAGTCTAAGAGAGGATTCACATTAGATTCCCATACAGATGAAGACTTTATTCTAAGAGAGGAATGGCATTATGTTAGGTCCTGGAAACAAGAAACGCCTTAACATGGCTCCAAGGTACACATGAAGTGGCCAATTTATATATTAAGCATTCTAAATTTTTCATATTTCTAGTGCAATAATGCAATTCAATTTTCATATTTCAGATTTAAATGCTATGGCGCTACAGAGTGCTGCTTTATTTGTTTGATTGTATATGAGTTGGTGACTCTAGGTAAGCACCTGTTCACACTTTTTTATGTTTGGATGTGACAGTCAGTTTTTTGAAATTTGTATTCATTAGCCTTCTAAAGGAGTATTCCGCCTCTTAGCCTCATGCTTTTTTAATCACAGCAGGACCCTACCCCTCCACAGAGATATAAATTTCAGTCTGAGAGAGGATTCACATTAGGTTCCCATACAGATGAAGACTTTATTCTAGGAGAGGAATGAAATTATGTTCGGTCCTGGAAAAAGAAATGCCTTAACGTGGCTTCCAGGTACACATGAATTGGCCAATTTGTGTTCTAAGCATTCTCAATATTTCTAGTGCAGTAATGCAATTCAATTTTCATATTTCATATAAACATGTTATGGCGCTACAGAGTGCTTCTTTATTTGTTTGATTTACTTTATGTTGGAGACACAACCCAACATATTACTGACATAATATCCCAGCACAAATCTAAAATTCATTGTATCTCCACTCCTTCCCTACAATGTCAAGAAAATGGGACATAGAATTTCACAAAAAAATGCATAGTAATTGAGCAGGAACCATCCAGTACATGAGGTGTAGACAGGGAGTTTCAGTTAAAGAGACTCCACTATATGCAAACTTTGGAACGAAAAGGTCCATGAATAGGGAACATAATCTAACAATTTTTTTCTTGAGAATTGCCCGGTCACAAGCATTTGAACTAATATTTCTCAATTTTTTACTGCAAATATAGAAACCATTGGCGGATATTCAGTGGTCAATCTAAAGCCTCTCTACTAGAGCTTAGTATTTTTTGCACTACCATTTCTATGAATGTATCCACAGGCACACCCATGACCCTGATAAACAATGCATTTTGCATATCACTCCCAATTTTTAAACATCCCAATAATTGTATGGATTGACCTCAATATTAGAGTATATATATATATATATATATATATATATATATATATAAGACTGATCATGTCAAAAGTACAAAAACATGTTAATTAATAATTAAATACACATGACCAAGACAATGATTATGTGAATAAATCCATACACCAATTTATTTATAGTAAAAGTCAGGTGGGCAGCAGTGCAACAATGGGGCAGTGGAAGGCAAATAGTATGATAGAAAGAATGGGGGGACCATAGAAACTCATGTCAAGATTATAATATATGTTCATCAATGTAAATAGTATACATTTTAAGGTTTCCCCAGCAAAATTCCAAAAAAAGAGAAGAAAGGTAGTATCAGAGAAAGGAATTGGCAATGCCATTTTCTTTGAATCATAACCTCATTGTCACGCTCACTCCCTGACTGATGGGCATGAGCCAAGGGGGGTTTGTGGCCCCACTGGTCCACAAACCAGATTACCCTGAAAGGGGCGTGACTATGACAGCTGCCTTGGTCTTTACTGGAGCCTCTGATGGTGAGGTCAGGCTTGTGCGGCAGGCAGTCACCAGGTGCTACTCCAGGGTGGTGTCTGACTGTGGCTGCTGATCACACATGGGAAAAAGAAACACCAGGATTGGTGTAGGCATTAGGCAGGACTGTCAGATGAGCATGGCTGAACCTCGGATGAGTAGGCAGGCACGGCAGAGACACAGGGCAGGTGGGCACAGCTGAGACAAAGGGTAGGCAGCCACGGATGAGACACAGGGCAGGCAGGCACGGCTGAGACACAGGGCAAGCTGGTACGGCTGAGACACAGGGCAAGCTGGTACGGCTGAGACACAGGTCAAGCTGGTACAGCTGAGACACCGAGCAGGCAGGCACAGCAGAGACACAGGGCAGGCAAAGCTGAGACACAGGGCAGGCAGGCATGGCCACATGGAGTCTGAAAGCATCTTTGCAGGAAGCATCTTCTGCCCATAGTTCAGAGAAAAAAACAGGGATGTTCCTGGGAACAGGTCACTGGTATTGTCACTGGAGGTGTGCAGAGAGGGTGCCACTGCTTCCTTTACTTCAGCAAGGTCAGCACATCGTGACTCAATAGCCAGCTGATTAGGTGGAGAGAATGTCAACACTGTAGATTGACCTTGCAGTTTAAGAACAAGAAAACTCTGGAGACTTGACAGTTCCAAATGAAGAATCATGCTGGGTCTTCGGACTGGAACGGGCAGCAGAGTATCCGGCTCAAAACGACCGACAGGTGGACTGGTCAACAAGTGGAAAACAAATTTCTTCAAATATAATGCTCCAATTTGGAGCTGTAGTTGTCCCTTCGACAGTGGACTGTTCATAAGTAGGGCTCAGCAATAACCAAACACCTTCACAGGATTCTGGAGGAGTGGAATAGGAACCACACTTAGACTCCATCTGGTTAGCAGCTTGAATACATCTGCAGGGCCGAAGCTCCCACAAGGCACCGGAACAGACACAGACTTTAAAGGGAGTTATTCTCACCGAGGGCAGTCTCTCCTACTGGCCCAAGGTTCTGAGGCTATGGATCCTTTGGACAGAGGCCGTCCGGGTGTTCCTCAGAACCGCAGCAATATACAACTGGTCTTAGCCTAATGCTTTGCCAGTCCACTCTTGACAGTCTTTTGGGGTTCTATTTGATTAGCTGCTTTATCGAATAGAGGAACTGGAGGATCACAGACGGTCATGGCATGACGTGGAGGTTTCTTCATGGGTTTCACCTGTCTGGAGCTCCTCTCGGATCTAGATAGGGAAGACTTCACAGGAGCAGCTGGATGAGGAATGTCAAAGACTTTATGGAAGGCCACCAGGAAGGCCCCTAGGCTCATGACGATAGGATCCCCTGCTTCCCAGAGGGGACAAATTCATAATAAAGCATCCCCTGCTAGGTAGGACATAATGTAGCCCACCTTAAATCGGCCAGAGGGAAAACAAGCTGCATTCTGCAGGATGTAGCACAAGCACTGTTCTAGGAAGCTTTGGCATTCTTCTAGATTCCCATAGAACCGAAGTGGGTCTGCTGGGTCGTGCTCCTCCTCACAGGCCAGAAGTTGCTTGTAGAGATCGTTAGAGACTATGATTGCATCAAAAGTCTCCTCAATCTGAACCACCCTTGGTGGAACAAATTATTCAGGTTGCTCATACGGGTAGAGAGAAAGTTCATCATGCTCTGCGAGCGGTAGGACATGGGATACAGCAGAGGCCATGGCCTGTGCAAACTGTCACGCTCACGCCATGACTGATGGGCGTGAGCCAAGGGGGGTTATTAGCCCCACTGTGCCACGAACCAGACTACCCTGGAAGGGGCGGGGCTATGACAGCTGCCTTGGTCTTCACTGGAGCCTCTGATGGTGAGGTCAGGCTTGTTCTGCAGGCAGCTGCCAGGTGCTACTCCAGGTTGGTGCCTGGCTGTGGCTGCTGATTCCACTTGGGAAACAGGAACACCAGGATTGGTGAAGGCATCAGGCAGGACTGGCAGATGAGCATGGTTAAAATTCAGATGAGTAGGCAGGCACGACAGAGACACAGGGCAGGCAGGCACAGCTGAGACACAGGGCAGGCAGGCACAGCTGAGACACAGGGCAGGCAGGCATGGCTGAGACACAGGGTAAGATGGTACGCTGAGACACAGGGCAAGCTGGTACGATTGATACACAGGGCAGGCAGGCACGTCTGAGACACAGGGCAGGCAGGGATGGCTGAGAAACAGGGCAGGCAGGCATGGCTGAGACACAGGGCAGATTGGTACGGCTGAGACACAGGGCAGGCTGGTGTGGTATATGAAGGAACAGGTAGAGACACAGGGCTGGCAGGAACATCAGAGACACTAGGCAGGCTGGTGTGGTGGATCAAGGAACAGGTAGAGGCACAGGGCTGGCAGGAATGGCAGAGACACTGGGCAGGCTGGTGTGGTGTATGAAGGAATCGGTAGAGACAGAAGGCTGACAGGAATGGCAGAGACACTGGGCAGGCTGGTGTGGTGTATTTAGGAACAGGTAGAGACCTGTTCACACAGGAGATGCAGGTACAGATACAAGCAGGAAGGAATGAAGTGTGAAGGAACAGGTTGGGACCTGTCCACACAGGAGGTGCAGGTACGGATACAAGCAGGAAGGAATGAAGTGTGAAGGAACAGGTTGGGACCTGTTCACACAGGAAGAGAACCGCAAGGCTGCTGATAGGAGCATAAAAGCAGCAACAGAAGCTAAGCAGAGCGGAACCACAAGGAATGCAGAGAGGAGCTGCAGATAGGTTTCTGCAGAAGCAAAAGCTAAGCAGAGCGGAACCGCAGGGAATGCGGAGAGGAGTGCTGCAAGAGATTTCTGCAGCAAAAGGAGAGTAGCAGAGTAGAGCGGAGCAGAACTGCAGGAGTGCAGAACAGAGGTAAAGCTGCAAGAGAGTAGAACACAGGCAAAGTCACAAGGGTACAGAGCAGGCAGAGCCGCAAGAGTGCGGAGCATAAGCAAACAGAGAGGAAACAAGGAAAAACACAACAGGGAAAGAAGCCACAGACAAGGAGACAAAGGTAGGACAAAGGTCAGACAAGGTAATAAATCAAGACAAGGTATAATAACAAAGACATAGGGACCATGATATACTGCCTCCTGGAGGGCAGAAAACAAGATCAAGGCAAGGCTAGAACAGCAACACTGAGACCAGGATATACAGCCTCCTGGATGGCAGACAGACAAAATCAAGGCAAAGCTAGGAGTAGAGCCTCCAGAGAAGGAGAAGCACAGAGCAAGGCCTGGCAGCTCAGGAGCAAAACACTAACTGAGTTAACACATTGCACAGGCCCAGTCCACAGGGTGGAGCTGCCCTAAACACTGGAGGCCTCTTAGTAATTGGTCAGGAATAGATTAGACAGGTGCGCCCTGATTCTATAAGAACCAGAGAATTCTGGCGCCGACCCCTATGCACACAGCCAGGAAGCATGCAGAGAGCAGGCAGAAAGCAAGAGACACAGAGCATGGAGCTGGCAGTAGACATAGACCACAACATGACCTGGAGCAGTGGGTTAGATGGTGTGTGAGAGATGGGAGGTCATGTCGTGATGCCAGCAGAGTTTTTACACTCATTCCTCTTGGTATCTGGTTTGATCTATTTGTTTATTGCTATTCTGCATTGTGTACTGTCTGTACAAGTCCCATCTAAAATGCAAAGTGATGCTGAATATGTTGGTGCTATAGAAATACAATTATTATTATTATTAGTATTATTATTACAGATGCAATGTTTGAGTTTGTGAAATGATGCCAAACCCCTTCGTTATAATATAGCAATTATATAATGCCATATACACATATGGACGAACAGTCGGCACAATGGATAGCATTATTAATTATGGGTAAGAGATTTTTTTTACTATTTGTCCATATGTATAAGTCTTAGGGAGGTTTAGGGCAACTCTTATTAGCACATGTCAGTGAACTATATTTGGGCAATAGACGTGGTATATGTAGTGGCCGCACCTGGATTCACATGTCTAAATGAAATTATATAAGCATTTAGGTAGGACCATAAGCACTGGATACAGAACAAAAGATTATTTCATTAGTACACTAGTGTCCCCCAAGTAAATCTGACTGTGTGATTTTTAATCGTATTGTTTCCTTTAGTAGTTAATAATAGAAATTAATTTTTAGGTCTTTAGTTAAGGGATTTGTTGCCTTTTAGGCAAATTGCTAATTATGCACCTGAACCCTGACACCAGTTTTGATGGTACATGATCCCTGACACCACTCCCAGCCATACTTGAATCCTGACACTGATCCTGGCGCACCTGAACCTTGACACCACTTCCAGTGGCATCTGTTCCTGGAACCACACACATGGCACGTGAAGCATGACACCGTTCCCTGTGATAACTGTACCTGAAAGTACATCTACAGTACATGAAGCCTAACAGTACTCCCTGTGGTACCTGCGCCTGAAACTGCACCCATGGTAAGGTTAGCCTGACAACGCATACTGTGGAACCTGTGACTGAAACTGCATCAGCAGTACATGAAGCCTGACACTGCATTACCCATGCTTGAAACTGCAACCGTGGTGCATGAAGCCTGAAACTGTTTCCAACTATAACCTGTAACCATTCTGATGGCACTTGAACCAGCACCAGAGTCTGGTTAGCATTCCCGAGATTGTGCAGTCAAAGCTTGTTGCAGTATCCAAATCCCATTCTGTCCAGTGACTCTGAGTCTGTGTCTATCCTGGCCTATGCTCCTAAACCCATGCAGTCTGTACAATGTCTGAATCCTGTCCAGCCAGTGACTCCAGGTCCATGCCTGTGTCTGCTTCTTTACCCCTGGGGTCAGATGCTGCAGTACCAGTAGCTGCCTAGGAGTGGTACCAGGCAGCTACCTGCAGCATAAGTCTAACTCTACCATCAGGAGCTCTAATGAACACCAGGTAGCATCCTCCTAGGTGAGCCCGGCTCCGTCGCAGAGTGGGTCTACGATCCATGTGTGTCACGCATGTGCGTGACAACTTCCTTTCCTTTTCACCTTCTTATCAATTTGATTTTAATGTGCAAACTACAGTGGGGCAAAAAAGTATTTAGTCAGTCAGCAATAGTGCAAGTTCCACCACTTAAAAAGATGAGAGGCGTCTGTAATTTACATCATAGGTAGACCTCAACTATGGGAGACAAACTGAGAAAAAAAAATCCAGAAAATCACATTGTCTGTTTTTTTAACATTTTATTTGCATATTATGGTGGAAAATAAGTATTTGGTCAGAAACAAAATTTCATCTCAATACTTTGTAATATATCCTTTGTTGGCAATGACAGAGGTCAAACGTTTTCTGTAAGTCTTCACAAGGTTGCCACACACTGTTGTTGGTATGTTGGCCCATTCCTCCATGCAGATCTCCTCTAGAGCAGTGATGTTTTTGGCTTTTCGCTTGGCAACACGGACTTTCAACTCCCTCCAAAGGTTTTCTATAGGGTTGAGATCTGGAGACTGGCTAGGCCACTCCAGGACCTTGAAATGCTTCTTACGAAGCCACTCCTTCGTTGCCCTGGTGGTGTGCTTTGGATCATTGTCATGTTGAAAGACCCAGCCACGTTTCATCTTCAATGCTCTTGCTGATGGAAGGAGGTTTGCACTCAAAATCTCACGATACATGGCCCCATTCATTCTTTCATGTACCCGGATCAGTCGTCCTGGCCCCTTTGCAGAGAAACAGCCCCAAAGCATGATGTTTCCACCACCATGCTTTACAGTAGGTATGGTGTTTGATGGATTCAACTCAGTATTCTTTTTCCTCCAAACACGACAAGTTGTGTTTCTACCAAACAGTTCCAGTTTGGTTTCATCAGACCATAGGACATTCTCCCAAAACTCCTCTGGATCATCCAAATGCTCTCTAGCAAACTTCAGACGGGCCCGGACATGTACTGGCTTAAGCAGTGGGACACGTCTGGCACTGCAGGATCTGAGTCCATGGTGGCGTAGTGTGTTACTTATGGTAGGCCTTGTTACATTGGTCCCAGCTCTCTGCAGTTCATTCACTAGGTCCCCCCGCGTGGTTCTGGGATTTTTGCTCACCGTTCTTGTGATCATTCTGACCCCACGGGGTGGGATTTTGCGTGGAGCCCCAGATCGAGGGAGATTATCAGTGGTCTTGTATGTCTTCAATTTTCTAATTATTGCTCCCACTGTTGATTTCTTCACTCCAAGCTGGTTGGCTATTGCAGATTCAGTCTTCCCAGCCTGGTGCAGGGCTACAATTTTGTTTCTGGTGTCCTTTGACAGCTCTTTGGTCTTCACCATAGTGGAGTTTGGAGTCAGACTGTTTGAGGGTGTGCACAGGTGTCTTTTTATACTGATAACAAGTTTAAACAGGTGCCATTACTACAGGTAATGAGTGGAGGAAAGAGGAGACTCTTAAAGAAGAAGTTACAGGTCTGTGAGAGCCAGAAATCTTGATTGTTTGTTTCTGACCAAATACTTATTTTCCACCATAAAATGCAAAAAAAAATGATTAAAAAACAGACAATGTGATTTTCTGGATTTTTTTTCTCAGTTTGTCTCCCGTAGTTGAGGTCTACCTATGATGTAAATTACAGACGCCTCTCATCTTTTTAAGTGGTGGAACTTGCACTATTGCTGACTGACTAAATACTTTTTTGCCCCACTGTAGGTAAAAATGACCTAGTAACATAAGTTTGTTTCTTTTTTGTGTTTGTCTGTAATTGAGCGAAGCTGCAAGAATTCAGCTTGAAAGTTTGTGGAATTTTTATCCATACCTCCTTCAGTCAAGCTATCTGATGAAATTACTTTGTGTCAGTACTGGTAGATGCAGAAATCCATAAGAGCAGTCTCAAGAATCCACATGCTCGAAGCCTAGCTATGGAGTCTGAAAACTACTTAGAAAACATAAGGATAACTTGAAAAAAAAATTCTACTTCAGTGCCCATAGAGACATATTAGTTTTTTACTTTTCACTTGGTCCCATTGTATGAGGGCATGTTTTTGTGTGATTAGTTGTCACTTTATATTTGTGATCTTTTATTCCATTTTTGCAAACTGTGACATAACATAAAAGAGAGTTCAACTTTCGTGCTCTAATCTGTCTGTCCGTCTATCTATCTATCTATCTATCTATCTATCTATCTATCTATCTATCTATCTAAACTTTAATTAACCTGACAGAGTTAATATGAGGTCTTGTAGGATGCATACACTTTAGAATTTGTGCAGTTTCCTGAATATTGACAGCTCAATACTAATGTTTCCCAATTTCACTCTGGGGCTGAAAGTAACTCTGTTGAATGAAGCTAAATACAATAACCTTTCTTTACATTCATATTAAGGTTGTTATCAGTTTTACTAATGGGCTATAAATTTACCCACTTGAGTATAGGTAAATGACTTCTAAAACAATCTGATCTTTAATATTGATTAGTTCATGTTTAATTCCGTATAGATTAGTGCTGAAAACAACAGTCTAATTTAAATTATATTTTTTGTTTGATAGGCTGTCAATTTCTTTAAATTTCAAGTTACACTTAAAAACATTTTTAACATGTATTTATAGTTTTATTTTATTTAAAATGCTTTTACTTTTAAATCAAATAACAAAAGGACAACTCTGCCCTATATTGCTATCACTTCACAGTGTAAACATGCATAGTTTTAAGGCCTTTGACAATAACAGTGAGTGCAGAATTGTGTTTACCATCGGGGATATTGTTATAACTATTCTAAACTTCTCTCGGAAAACTGATATGCAGAGAGGATTAGTTATGGTAATGTGAAGTGGAATCATGGTAGGGTCAGGTGTATCAGTTAGCACGTAGCTACCGTATGCCAGAAATGTCCTGACTTTGGTAAACGCCGTCAAATAAATTATATGGAAATTTCTGCAAATTAATTACTTTTGTTAATTGCCACTTGATTTTTACACAAGCTCATACCTATTGACAATAAGCAACAATTTGCATACATTTCTTTCTGAGACATAGTGAAAAGCTAGCCACTCACTAATTGTTATGTCTGGTCCTAGCAAGATCTTAGCAACTTTGGCAAGAGGCAAATTGTGAAAGCAAAAGAACTAGGTCAGCGAATCTTCAATTTTTTTTTGGGGGGGGTAGGTGTGAGGGGGTGTAGGGTCTAAGATACATTAATCATCATCTACATGAATACTGATATCTTTTTTTATGGCAAAAGTTATTTCCTGAGACCAGTGGCTTCATTCAGCACAATAATGTGCCTTACAATACTGCAAAAATTGTTTAGGGGCACCTGTTAGTAAGTTGTACTGGAAAGCAGTTTTTATCCTCACAGGCCTCATTACTTAACAGATTTAAAGGATTTCTATAATTTACTGCTGTAAGCAACCACTAGGCCTTGCCGTTTCATGTCGCCATCCCAAGTGGAAGTGAGGTAGTGCTGATGGAGTTCATTTAATAGTGATTATTATTTTATTCAAAAGCTTAAGTTGCCTTTGGTGATATATTTTTTAAGGAAACTGGGCAACCCCTTCAATATTGAAACATATTTCCTGGCACTTGATTAATGCCACAATACCTGCTATATTGATAACTAACCTGTGCAATCCCAGTGTAAAATATAGTTTAACTTTGAACAATTTGAAATTCTATTAGCTTGGATCATTTGAAAAAAATGCCCAGTGCCATTTAACACATTGCCAAAGGTTGCATTATCCAGAGAGTCAGTTTCCATTATTTCAGGCTCAACCTTCTCCATTATGCCTTGCCGCTATACCATCACATGAAGCACAGCCAATCGGAAAAAGCTTCTTTAACAGATGAGGCATGGAAGGCAGAAACTACGCTCAATATTACAAATACAGGAAAGCTTAAACCAGAGAATGGTTTATTACCGCAAGGCTGAAAGGCATAGACAATGGAAAAAATGTTAGTGGTAGTGTTAGTTGATAAATAAATTTGTGTAACTGTGAATTCATTGATCTATGGCAAGCACCATTTATTTAATTCTTGATTGACTATAAACAAAAAGGGCAGATTAAATACACTCAGTCCTAATTTTCCAACAAAAGAAAATTCATGAAGCCAAGGCTAGTCTATCTGATAAAATGTGTTTTCTCTCTGATGAGATGGGCAGGCAATTATTTACATCTTTTTCAATCCTCCTGTATTTTTTAGAAAAGTTATTTTGTTTCTTGAAAACAAAATAAAAATCTTAACATTCCAAAAATGTTAATGCAACTGTCTACTTAAAAAAAAAAGTGTGTGATTTAAAAAATATATATATTTTTACACTTTTTTAAAAAAATAGTCCAATATTTCACCCCTACAGGCCACACAACCACAGGGCCTGTTGTGCTGGCATTTGAGTTTTACTTGTCTCTTCCTTTTTGGAAAAGGTGACTTATTTTTTATTTTAATTTTTTTTAAAAAGGAAACATTTTACTTTTGAATACCTGTTTTATTAGTTTAATTTAACCATACTCACTTCTACATATTGTGTGCCAGTGCCATGTAAGGATGGGAACCTATCGTTGCCAAATGTTCCATTCCTTGGTTGTGCTTAAGAATTAACATTACTTTAATTTTTACTTTTTTGTCAGGGGGAAAGAACAGTGTTTAAAATACAAAAACACACCTGTTGAAGTTCATCAACTAGAAATATAAACTCGCCGCTATGATACCATGAGTAGACCATTGATGCAGAAGCCTTTTTGGTCATCACTAGGGTTGAGCGAAACGGGTCGTTCATTTTCAAAAGTCGCCGACTTTTGGCAAAGTCGGGTTTCATGAAACCCGATCCGACCCCTATGCGGGGTCGGCCATGCGGTACGCGACTTTCGCGCCAAAGTCGCATTTCAATGACACGAAAAGCGCCATTTCTCAGCCAATGAAGGTAAACGCAGAGTGTGGGCAGCGTGATGACATAATAGGTCCTGGTCCCCACTATCTTAGAGAAGGGCATTGCAGTGATTGGCTTGCTGTCTGCGGCGTCACAGGGGCTATAAAGGGGCGTTCCCGCCGACCGCCATGTTACTGCTGCTGATCTGAGCTTAGGGAGAGGTTGCTGCCGCTTCGTCAGAAGCAGGGATAGCGTTAGGGAGGGTCCATTAACCACCAAACCGCTTGTGCTGTAGCGATTTCCACTGCCCAACACCACCTTCGGTGTGCAGGGACAGTGGAAGCTACATATTTTTTTTTTTCCCTCAGCGCTGTAGCTCATTGGGCTGCCCTAGAAGGCTCCCTGATAGCTGCATTGCTGTGTGTACGCCGCTGTGCAAACCAACTGCTTTTTTCAAAGCACAAATCCTCTTGTTCCTTCCTTTCTGCACAGCTATCTTTTTTGTTTGTCCACACTTTTTATTTAATTTGTGCATCAGTCCACTCCTTATTGCTGCCTGCCATACCTGGCTGAGATTACTGCAGGGAGATAGTAATTGTTGGACACTCCCTGTTTTTTTTTTTTTTTTTGTGGGAGATTAAGATTGACATTTCTGCTAGAGTGCCATCCCTGTGTGTGCCATCTCTCACTCAGTGGGCCATAGAAAGCCTATTTATTTTTTTGCTTGATTTGGGTTATAAAATCTACCTGAAAAAATCACTACATCAATCAGTGGGAGAAAAATATTGGCCTCAGGGCTTGTGTGCCACTCTTGACTCCTGTGTGTGCCATCTCTCAGTCAGTGGGCCATAGAAAGCCTATTTATTTTTTTGCTTGATTTGGGTTCTAAAATCTACCTGAAAAAATCACTACATCAATCAGTGGGAGAAAAATATTGGCCTCAGGGCTTGTGTGCCACTCCTGACTCCTGTGTGCATCATCACTCACTCAGTGGGCCATAGAAAGCCTTTTTTTTTTTTTTTGCTTTATTTGGGTTCTAAATTCTACCTGAAAAAATCAATAAATCAATCAGTGGGAGATTAATATTGGCCTTTGGGCTTGTGTGCCAGTCCTAAGCGTGCCATCTCTCTCTCTCAGATAGTGGGCCATAGAAAGCCTATTTATTATTTTTTTTATTGGGTTTATAAATTTTCCCTGAAAAAAAAAGGGAGATTAATATTGGCCTTTGGGCTTGTGTGCCAGTCCTAAGCATGCCATCTCTCTCTCTCAGATAGTGGGCCATAGAAAGCCTATTTATTATTTTTTTTATTGGGTTTATAAATTTTCCCTGAAAAAAAATAAAGTGGGAGATTAATATTGGCCTCTGGGCTTGTGTGCCAGTCCTGAGCGTGCCATCTCTCTCACAAATAGTGGGCCATAGAAAGCCTATTTATTTTTTTGGTTGATTTGGGTTCTAAATTCTACCTGAAAAAATCAATAAATCAATCAGTGGGAGATAAATATTGGCCTCTGGGTTTGTGTGCCACTCCTGACTCCTGTGTGCGTCATCTCTCACTCAGTGGGCCATAGAAAGCCTATTTTTTGTTTTATTTGTTTTATAAATTCTCCCTGAAAAAAAAAAGGGAGATTAATATTGGCCTTTGGGCTAGTGTGCCAGTTCTAAGCGTGCCATCTCTCTCTCTCAGATAGTGGGCCATAGAAAGCCTATTTATTATTTTTTTATTGGGTTTATAAATTTTCCCTGAAAAAAAAAAAAAGTGGGAGATTAATATTGGCCTCTGTGTTGTGAGTTCTGTTTTTGGGCTCCCTCTGGTGGTTACTGATGGTACTGGGTGATTTGTGTTCTGCTGTCTCTGGTGTCCACCTGTTCTATTAGGATTTGGGAGTTTCCTATTTAACCGGGCTTTCTTGTCATTTCCCCGCCGGCTATCAAGGTTATCAGAGTGTTTTGTTACCTCAGCTTCTGGCTTCAGTAATCTTCAGGACAAGCTAAGTTTTTGATTTTCTTGTTCCACGTTTTGATTTATTTTTGTCTTGTCCAGCTTGCATATAATTGTTTCTTTGCTGCTGGTTGCTCTAGCGGGCTGTAATTGCTCCTCATGTTCCATGAGTTGGAACATGAGTTCAAGTAATTACAGGATGGTATTTTGAAGGGTTTTTTGCTGACCGCGCAGTTTACTTTTGTATCCTCTGCTATCTAGTTTTAGCGGGCCTCATTTTGCTGAATCTGATTTCATACTGTGTATGTGCCTTCCTCTCATTTGACCGTCATTATATGTGGGGGGCTGCTATTTCTGTGGGGTATTTCTCTGGAGGCAAGAGAGGTCTGTGTTTCTTCTAATAGGAGAAGTTAGATCTTCGGCTGGTGCGAGACGTCTAGGATCAACGTTGGCACGTTCCCCGGCTATTGTTATTTGTGTGTTCAGGTTTAGGGTCGCGGTCAGCTCAGGTTCCATCACCCTAGAGCTCGTTGGTGCTTGTCCTTTTGTGATTCCCTGCCATTGGAATCATGACAGTATAGCCGGCCAAAAAATGTTTGGGCTGAAGTAGGAGGAAAAGTAGTCTGAGGAAGTTTTTTTTTTTTTTCTCCTCTGAGGTTGCTGCCTAGCCCTAATTGCAGCCTGGCTGATTTTTTTTTTTTTTTTCTCCTCCTCTTAATCCTTGAATGGCTCTGACCTTAGCTGTTTATCATGGACGTCCAGAGTTTGGCTTCCAGCTTGAATAATCTTGCTGCTAAGGTTCAAAATATACAAGATTTTGTTGTACATGCTCCTATGACTGAACCTAGAATTCCTATTCCAGAGTTCTTTGCTGGAGATAGATCTAGTTTTCTGAATTTTAGGAACAATTGCAAGCTGTTCCTTTCTTTGAAATCTCGCTCTTCTGGAGACCCTGCTCAGCAGGTTAAGATTACTATATCTTTCCTGCGGGGTGACCCTCAAAATTGGGCATTTGCATTGGCACCAGGGGATCCTGCGTTGCTTAATGTGGATGCGTTTTTTCTGGCATTGGGTTTGCTCTATGAGGAACCTAACCAGGAGATTCAGGCTGAAAAAGCTTTATTAGCTCTCTCTCAGGGGCAAGATGAAGCAGAAATATATTGTCAAAAATTTCGGAAATGGTCAGTGCTTACTCAGTGGAATGAGTGCGCCCTGGCTGCAAAGTTCAGAGATGGCCTTTCTGAGGCCATTAAAGATGTTATGGTGGGGTTCCCTGCGCCTACGGGTCTGAATGAGTCTATGACTATGGCTATTCAGATTGATCGGCGTTTACGGGAGCGCAAACCTGTGCACCATTTGGCGGTGTCTTCTGAACAGGCACTTGAGACAATGCAATGTGATAGAGTTCAGTCTAGAAGTGAACGGAAAAACTATAGGCGGAAAAATGGGTTGTGCTTTTATTGTGGTGATTCAGCTCATGTTATATCAGCATGCTCTAAACGCACAAAAAAGGTTGATAAGTCTGTTGCCATTAGTACTTTACAGTCTAAGTTCATTCTGTCTGTGACTCTGATTTGCTCATTATCATCCATTTTTTGTCGATGCCTATGTAGATTCAGGCGCTGCCCTGAGTCTTATTGATTGGTCATTTGCCAAGCGATGTGGGTTTAGTCTTGAGCCTCTGGAAGTCCCTATTCCTTTGAAGGGAATTGACTCTACACCTTTAGCTATGAATAAACCTCAGTACTGGACACAAGTGACCATGCGTATGACTCCCGTTCATCAGGAGGTGATTCGCTTCCTGGTGTTGTATAATTTACATGATGTTCTAGTACTTGGTCTGCCATGGTTACAAACTCATAATCCAGTCCTTGACTGGAAAACAATGTCTGTGTTAAGCTGGGGATGTCAGGGGGTTCATGATGATGCACCTCCGATTTCTATCGCTTCATCTACTCCTTCTGAGGTTCCTGTATTTTTGTCGGATTATCGGGATGTTTTTGAGGAGCCTAAGCTCAGTTCGCTTCCTCCTCACAGGGATTGCGATTGTGCTATAGATTTAATTCCTGGTAGTAAATTTCCTAAAGGTCGTTTGTTCAATCTGTCAGTGCCAGAGCATACTGCTATGCGGGATTATGTTAAGGAGTCCTTGGAAAAGGGACATATCCGTCCATCTTCGTCCCCTTTTGGAGCAGGTTTTTTTTTCGTGGCCAAGAAAGATGGGTCCTTGAGACCTTGTATAGATTATCGTCTTTTGAAAAAGATTACCGTAAAATATCAGTATCCTTTGCCTTTGTTGACTGATTTGTTTGCTCGCATTAAGGGGGCTAAATGGGTCACTAAGATTGATCTCCGGGGTGCGTATAATCTTATACGAATAAAGCAAGGTGATGAGTGGAAAACCGCATTTAATACACCTGAGGGTCATTTTGAGTATTTGGTAATGCCTTTCGGACTTTCTAATGCTCCTTCAGTCTTCCAGTCCTTTATGCACGATATTTTCCGTGAATATCTGGATAAATTTATGATTGTGTATTTGGATGATATTTTGGTTTTTTCTGATGACTGGGAGTCTCATGTTCAGCAGGTCAGGAAGGTGTTTCAGGTCCTGCGGGCTAATTCCTTGTTTGTAAAGAGCTCAAAGTGTCTCTTTGGAGTCCAGAAGATTTCTTTCTTGGGGTATATTTTTTCCCCTTCTACTATTGAGATGGATCCCGTCAAGGTTCGGGCTATTTGTGACTGAACGCAGCCTGCATCTCTTAAGAGTTTGCAGAAGTTCTTGGGCTTTGCTAATTTCTATCGTCGTTTTATAACTAATTTTTCTAGTGTTGTTAAGCCTTTGACGGATTTGACTAAGAAGGGTGCTGATGTTGCTGATTGGTCTCCTGCGGCTGTGGAGGCCTTTCAGGAACTTAAACGCCGGTTTTCTTCTGCTCCTGTGTTGCGTCAGCCTGATGTTTCGCTTCCTTTCCAGGTTGAGGTTGATGCTTCCGAGATTGGAGCGGGGGCGTTTTTGTCACAGAGAAGCTCCGATTGCTCGGTGATGAAGCCATGTGCGTTCTTTTCTAGAAAATTTTCGCCCGCTGAGCGGAATTATGATGTGGGTAATTGGGAACTTTTGGCCATGAAGTGGGCATTTGAGGAGTGGCGTCATTGGCTGGAGGGTGCTAGACATCGTGTGGTGGTCTTGACTGATCACAAAAATCTGATTTACCTTGAGTCTGCCAGGCGTCTGAATCCTAGACAGGCTCGTTGGTCACTGTTTTTCTCTCGTTTCAATTTTGTGGTTTCATACCTGCCAGGTTCAAAGAATGTGAAGGCGGATGCTCTTTCTAGGAGTTTTGTGCCTGACTCCCCTGGAAATTCTGAGCCCACTGGTATCCTTAGGGATGGGGTGATTTTGTCGGCCGTCTTCCCAGACTTGCGACGTGCTTTGCAGGAGTTTCAGGCGGGTAAACCTGATCGTTGTCCGCCTGAGAGACTGTTTGTTCCGGATAGGTGGACCAGTAGAGTCATCTCTGAGGTCCATTCTTCTGCGTTGGCAGGTCATCCTGGAATATTTGGTACTAGAGACTTGGTGGCCAGGTCTTTTTGGTGGCCTTCCTTGTCTAGGGATGTGCGTTCTTTTGTGCAGTCTTGTGAGGTTTGTGCTCGGGCTAAGCCTTGCTGTTCTCGAGCCAGTGGATTGTTGTCACCTTTGCCTATCCCGAAGAGGCCTTGGATGCACATTTCCATGGACTTTATTTCGGATCTCCCTGTCTCTCAAAAAATGTCCGTCATCTGGGTTGGGTGTGACCGCTTTTCTAAAATGGTCCATCTTGTACCCTTGCCTAAGTTGCCTTCCTCCTCTGAGTTGGTCCCTCTGTTTTTCCAGAACGTGGTTCGTTTGCATGGGATTCCGGAGAACATCGTTTCTGACAGGGGATCCCAGTTTGTGTCTAGATTTTGGCGGACATTCTGTGCTAAGATGGGCATTGATTTGTCCTTTTCGTCTGCATTCCACCCTCAGACGAATGGCCAGACGGAGCGAACTAATCAGACCTTGGAAACTTATTTGAGGTGTTTTGTTTCTGCTGATCAGGATGACTGGGTTACCTTTTTGCCGCTGGCCGAGTTTGCCCTTAATAATCGGTAGTTCTGCTACCTTGGTTTCTCCTTTCTTTTGTAATTCGGGGTTTCATCCTCGTTTTTCCTCTGGTCAGGTGGAGCCTTCTGATTGTCCTGGAGTGGACATGGTGGTGGATAGGTTGCATCAGATTTGGAGTCATGTGGTTGACAATTTGAAGTTGTCCCAGGAGAAGGCTCAGCAGTTTGCTAATTGCCGTCACCGCGTGGGTCCTCGACTTCGTGTTGGGGACTTGGTGTGGTTGTCTTCTCGTTTTGTTCCTATGAAGGTCTCTTCTCCTAAGTTCAAGCCTCGGTTCATCGGTCCTTATAGGATCTTGGAAATTCTTAACCCTGTGTCGTTTCGTTTGGATCTCCCGGCATCGTTTGCTTTTCATAATGTGTTCCATCAGTCGTTGTTGCGGAGGTATGAGGTACCTGTTGTTCCTTCGCCTGAGCCTCCTGCTCCGGTGCTGGTGGAGGGAGAATTGGAGCATGTTGTGGAGAAGATCTTGGATTCTCGTGTTTCCAGACGGAAACTCCAATATTTGGTCAAGTGGAAGGGTTATGGTCAGGAGGATAATTCTTGGGTGGTTGCCTCTGATGTTCATGCTGATGATTTCGTCCGCGCTTTTCATAGGGCTCATCCTGGTCGCCCTGGTGGTTCTCGTGAGGGTTTGGTGACCCCTCCTCAAGGGGGGGGTACTGTTGTGAGTTCTGTTTTTGGGCTCCCTCTGGTGGTTACTGATGGTACTGGGTGATTTGTGTTCTGCTGTCTCTGGTGTCCACCTGTTCTATTAGGATTTGGGAGTTTCCTATTTAACCGGGCTTTCTTGTCATTTCCCCGCCGGCTATCAAGGTTATCAGAGTGTTTTGTTACCTCAGCTTCTGGCTTCAGTAATCTTCAGGACAAGCTAAGTTTTTGATTTTCTTGTTCCACGTTTTGATTTATTTTTGTCTTGTCCAGCTTGCATATAATTGTTTCTTTGCTGCTGGTTGCTCTAGCGGGCTGTAATTGCTCCTCATATTCCATGAGTTGGAACATGAGTTCAAGTAATTACAGGATGGTATTTTGAAGGGTTTTTTGCTGACCGCGCAGTTTACTTTTGTATCCTCTGCTATCTAGTTTTAGCGGGCCTCATTTTGCTGAATCTGATTTCATACTGTGTATGTGCCTTCCTCTCATTTCACCGTCATTATATGTGGGGGGCTGCTATTTCTGTGGGGTATTTCTCTGGAGGCAAGAGAGGTCTGTGTTTCTTCTAATAGGAGAAGTTAGATCTTCGGCTGGTGCGAGACGGACGTCTAGGATCAACGTAGGCACGTTCCCCGGCTATTGTTATTTGTGTGTTCAGGTTTAGGGTCGCGGTCAGCTCAGGTTCCATCACCCTAGAGCTCGTTGGTGCTTGTCCTTTTGTGATTCCCTGCCATTGGAATCATGACACCTCTGGGCTTGTGTGCCAGTCCTGAGCGTGCCATCTCTCTCACAAATAGTGGGCCATAGAAAGCCTATTTATTTTTTTGGTTGATTTGGGTTCTAAATTCTACCTGAAAAAATCAATAAATCAATCAGTGGGAGATAAATATTGGCCTCTGGGCTTGTGTGCCACTCCTGACTCCTGTGTGCGTCATCTCTCACTCAGTGGGCCATAGAAAGCCTATTTTTTGTTTTTTTTGTTTTCTAAATTCTCCCTGAAAAAATCATTTTATTTTATTTGGTTTCTAAATTCTTCCTGAAAAAATCATTTTATTCTATTATTTTTTTTTCCTAAAGTCTCCCTGAAAAAAAAAAAAAATCAAATCAGTGGGAGATTAATATTTACATTTGTGCTTCAGTGACAGTCCTGCGTGTGTGGCATCTCTTTCATTTGTTGCCACCAACAACAGAGTGTGTAACATTGTGCCTGATTTTCATTGTGGTCTCACTCACCTGTAAAGGGGTAGCTAAATCATACTGAAGTTATAGCTCACCGTGTAATTTGTGTGACAGCAACAAATACCGTTAGTTTGGTTACGTTTTTAAAACAATGAGGAAGTCTGGTGGAAGAGGTCGTGGCCGGGGGCGTTCATTGTCAGCTGGTAATGAGGGTAGTGGTAGTGGTGGAGCATCAGCTGGTCGTGGGAAAAAAAATATTGCACCTAAGTCTGGAGCTGTGGAGCCAGGTTCGTCGTCTGGCTACACAAGGACTCGAACGCTCCCTTTTCTGGGAGTAGGAAAACCGCTTTTAAAGCCGGAGCAGCAAGAGCAAGTTTTGGCTTATCTTGCTGACTCAGCCTCTAGCTCTTTTGCCTCCTCTCGTGAAACTGGTAAATTTCAAAGCAGCGCGTCGTTAGTGGATGTTCACGGTCAGGGACAAGTCGCTTCCTTGTCCTCTTCAGCAAAAACAACAACAGAGAAGAATGCAGCAGGCGACACAACGGGTTACTCCATGGAGCTCTTTACACATACCGTCCCTGGCTTAGAAAGTGAAGCAGTTAACAGTCCATGCCCATTACAAGTTGAATCTGACATGGAGTGCACTGATGCACAGCCACAGCCAGACTACTATGATGGTCCTTTGACTCAGACCACAACATTTCCCTCGCAGGGTAATGATCAAGAATCAGACCCTGATGAGACTAGGTTGCCCCATCACGAACGCTATACCACCGACCGACATGGTGACACAGACGAAGTTGCACACGAGCTACAAGAAGAGGTAATAGATGACCCAGTTCTTGACCCCGATTGGCAGCCATTGGGGGAACAGGGTGCAGGCGGCAGCAGTTCTGAAGCGGAGGAGGAGGGGCCGCAGCAGGCATCAACATCGCAACAGGTTCCATCTGCCGGGCCCGTATCTTGCCCAAAACGCGTGGCAAAGCCAAAACCTGTTGGAGGACAGCGTGGCCATCCGGTTAAAGCTCAGTCTGCAATGCCTGAAAAGGTATCCGATGCTAGAAAGAGTGCAGTCTGGCATTTTTTTAAACAACATCCAATTGATCAGCGCAAAGTCATCTGTCAAAAATGTTCAACTACCTTAAGCAGAGGACATAATCTGAAAAGTCTCAATACAAGTTGCATGCATAGACATTTAACCACCATGCATTTGCAAGCCTGGACTAACTACCAAACGTCCCTTAAGGTTGTAGCACCCTCGGCCAATGAAGCTAGTCAGCAACGCAACATCCCTTCCGGCAGTGTAGGGCCACCATTTTCCGCACCACTTGCAGTATCTGTGCAGGTTTCTTTGCCAGGCCAAAGCAGTCAGGGTCAGGGAATCACCAGTTTCGTAGTAGGAAACACTGCATCTAGGGCACCGGCGGAAACAATACCATCTCCCACCGTCTCTCAGTCTGCCATGTCTACCGGCACCCCCGCTAGTTCCACGATCTCCAGCTCTCCAGTCCAGCTCACCCTGCATGAGACTATGGTTAGAAAAAGGAAGTACTTAGCCTCGCATCCGCGTACACAGGGTTTGAACGCCCACATAGCTAGACTAATCTCGTTAGAGATGATGCCCTACCGGTTAGTTGAAAGCGAAGCTTTCAAAGCCCTGATGGACTACGCTGTAAAACGCTACGAGCTACCCAGTCGACACTTTTTTTCCAGAAAAGCCATCCCAGCCCTCCACCAGCATGTTAAAGAGCGCATCGTCCATGCACTCAGGCAATCTGTGAGCACAAAGGTGCACCTGACAACAGATGCATGGACCAGTAGGCATGGCCAGGGACGTTACGTGTCCATCACGGCACACTGGGTGAATGTTGTGGATGCAGGGTCCACAGGGGACAGCAAGTTTGGGACAGTTCTGCCTAGCCCACGGTCTAGGAAACAGTTGGCTGTAGCCGTTCGCACCCCCTCCTCCTCCTCTTCGTCCTCCTGCAGAAGCGAGAGCTCGTCCACAGACCGCAGTCGCACAACCACTCCATCCGCAGCTGCCACTGTTGCACACCAGGTCTCCCATTATGGGGCAGCTACTGGCAAACGTCAGCAAGCTGTATTGGCTATGAAGTGTTTGGGCGACAACAGACACACCGCGGAAGTTCTGTCCGAGTTCTTGCAGAAAGAAACGCAGTCGTGGCTGGGCACTGTAGATCTTGAGGCAGGCAAGGTAGTGAGTGATAACGGAAGGAATTTCATGGCTGCCATCTCCCTTTCCCAACTGAAACACATTCCTTGCTTGGCTCACACCTTAAACCTGGTGGTGCAGTGCTTCCTGAAAAGTTATCCGGGGTTATCCGACCTGCTCCTCAAAGTGCGTGGACTTTGCTCACATATCCGCCGTTCGCCCGTACACTCCAGCCGTATGCAGACCTATCAGCGTTCTTTGAACCTTCCCCAGCATCGCCTAATCATAGACTTTGCAACAAGGTGGAACTCAACACTGCACATGCTTCAGAGACTGTGCGAACAGAGGCGGGCTGTTTTTGTGGGAGGATACACATACACGGGCAGGCAGTAGGATGGCAGACATGGAGTTGTCAGGTGTGCAGTGGTCGAAGATTCAAGACATGTGTCAAGTCCTTTAGTGTTTTGAGGAATGCACACGGCTGGTTAGTGCAGACAACGCCATAATAAGCATGAGCATCCCCCTAATGCGTCTGCGGATGCAAAGTTTGACGCACATAAAGGATCAGGCGTCTGCAGCTGAGGAAGAGGAAAGCCTTTATGACAGTCAGCCATTGTCTGGCCAGGGCAGTGTACAGGACGAGTTAGCGGGCGAAGAGGAGGAGGAGGACGAGGAGGATGATGGGGATGATTATATTTTTAATGACAAAGCTTTTCCGGGGCCACTGGAAATTGGTGGCGCGGCAAGGCCGGGTTCTGGTTTTTGGAGGGACACAAGTGACGTGGATTTGCCTGAAACTGCCCCTCAACCAAGCACAACCGCAGATTTGAGAACTGGAACTTTGGCCCACATGGCGGATTATGCCTTACGTATCCTCAAAAGGGACACACGCATTACTAAAATGATGAACGATGACGATTACTGGTTGGCCTGCCTCCTTGATCCTCGCTATAAAGGCAAATTGCAAAATATAATGCCACATGAGAACTTGGAACTAATATTAGCAACCAAACAATCAACTCTTGTTGACCGTTTGCTTCTGGCATTCCCTGCACACAGCGCCCGTGATCGTTCTCACACGAGCTGCAGGGGCCAGCAGACCAGAGGAGTTAGAGGGGCAGAAATCAGAAGTGGCGTTGGCCAGAGGGGTTTTCTGACCAGGTTGTGGAGTGATTTTGCTATGACCGCAGACAGGACAGGTACTGCAGCATCAATTCAAAGTGACAGGAGACAACATTTGTCCAGTATGGTTACAAACTATTTTTCATCCCTTATCGATGTTCTCCCTCAACCGTCATTCCCATTTGATTACTGGGCATCAAAATTAGACAGCTGGCCAGAATTGGCAGAATATGCATTGCAGGAGCTTGCTTGCCCGGCAGCTAGTGTCCTATCAGAAAGAGTATTCAGTGCTGCAGGTTCAATACTAACAGAAAAAAGGACTCGTCTGGCTACCCAAAATGTAGATGATCTAACCTTCATTAAAATGAACCACAACTGGATTTCGAAATCTTTTGCCCCACCTTGCCCGGCTGACACCTAGCTTTCCTATGAAAAGGTCTTGCCTGTAGACTATTCTGAATGACTTTTCCAATCTCGTAATTTTCTGCACCTGATTGTCCAGCATACGACATGTTTATACCTCACTAAATGGCCAAACTCCCCACACGGGGCCGTGGTATCGACACTTGGCGCCAGCACCCGTGAGAGTGCTGTTTGTCTGAAGAGGTGGGTGTGCCCGCTTTTGGTCGACGGCACTGCCACTGGGTCCCTCCTAGTACAATAAAGTGTCTCTGGCGGTGGTGGTGCGCACCCAACGTCAGACACACCGTTGTAATATGAGGGGCCCTGGGCCTGTACCGCCGGCCACAAGACAGTTCCCCCCCCAGCTCAAACAATGCTCTACCACTTGCAAAATTATCTCACAGCTCCACCAATGTTTAGTGTATGCGCTGACATCCTTCAATGCCTGCCACTGACAATACCATTGTATTGACATTTTTGTTATGTTAGGCCTTCGAAGCCTGTCTACGGTCACTCCTTCCACTATGACTCCACTGACCACACCACTGCTGCCCGTGTACCCCTGGAACCAATTTAAAATTGCCTACAGCCAGCCCAATTTTTTTATTTTAGGCCTTCGATGCCTGTCTGCGGTCAGTTCTTTCTACTACTACTACACTGACCAGGCCACTGCTGCCCGTGTTCCCCTGGAACCAATTTAAAATTGCCTACAGCCATGTGTTATTATTTTAGGCCTTCGATGCCTGTCTGCGGTCACTCCTTCCACTAGGCCTCCACTGACCACACCACTGCTGCCCATGTACCCCTGGAACCAATTTAAAATTGCCTACAGCCAGCCCAATTTTTTTATTTTAGGCCTTCGATGCCTGTCTGCGGTCCGTTCTTTCTACTACTACTACACTGACCAGGCCACTGCTGCCCGTGTTCCCCTGGAACCAATTTAAAATTGCCTACAGCCATGTGTTATTATTTTAGGCCTTCGATGCCTGTCTGCGGTCACTCCTTCCACTAGGCCTCCACTGACCACACCACTGCTGCCCGTGTACCCCTGGAACCAATTTAAAATTGCCTACAGCCAGCCCAATTTTTTTATTTTAGGCCTTCGATGCCTGTCTGCGGTCCGTTCTTTCTACTACTACTACACTGACCAGGCCACTGCTGCCCGTGTTCCCCTGGAACCAATTTAAAATTGCCTACAGCCATGTGTTATTATTTTAGGCCTTCGATGCCTGTCTGCGGTCACTCCTTCCACTAGGCCTCCACTGACCACACCACTGCTGCCCGTGTACCCCTGGAACCTATTTATAATTGCATAGAGCATCCTTTTTTTAATAGTAGGCGTACAAAGTCTGTCTGCGGTTCACTATTGAAATTGTCCTCCACTGCCCAGAGCACTGCAGCTTGTGTACCCCTGTAACTTTTTTCTGCTGCAGTGAGCCACATTTTTGGTTTGAGTCCTACTACCTGTGTCTGTCTGCGCCACTCAATTCAGCTGTGTTCCTTTGAAAAAAGCTGAGCGTCAATAGTCTTGTTTTCAGCCTCTAGGAATTTTAAAACTGCATTGGGTGTACAACTTTGGTAGGGCCTACTAACGGTGTCTGCCTCCCCAAGGTGTTCCCCAGGTTTCCTCTCCATTGCTTCAATCTTCATGCTCTCGTTTAGTAGTTGTTGGAAACTACGCTGCATTAGGCCTACAAATTGGGTATGGGGTGTAGAGAGATGGTGTGTTCCACTCCAAGGTGTTCCCCAGGTTTCCTCTCCATTGCTTCGATCTTCATGCTCTCGTTTAGTAGTTGTAGAAAACTACACTGCATTAGGCATACAAATTGGGTATGGGGTGTAGAGAGATGGTGTGTTCCACTCCAAGGTGTTCCCCAGGTTTCCTCGCCATTGCTTCGATCTTCATGCTCTCGTTTAGTAGTTGTTGGAAACTACGCTGCATTAGGCCTACAAATTGGGTATGGGGTGTAGAGAGATGGTGTGTTCCACTCCAAGGTGTTCTCCAGGTTGCCTTTCCTGAGCTTCGATCTTCATGCTCTCGTTTAGTAGTTGTTGGAAACTACGCTGCATTAGGCCTACAAATTGGGTATGGGGTGTAGAGAGATGGTGTGTTCCACTCCAAGGTGTTCCCCAGGTTTCCTCTCCATTGCTTCGATCTTCATGCTCTCGTTTAGTAGTTGTAGAAAACTACACTGCATTAGGCCTACAAATTGGGTATGGGGTGTAGAGAGATGGTGTGTTCCACTCCAAGGTGTTCTCCAGGTTGCCTTTCCTGAGCTTCGATCTTCATGCTCTCGTTTAGTAGTTGTTGGAAACTACGCTGCATTAGGCCTACAAATTGGGTATGGGATGTAGAGAGATGGTGTGTTCCACTCCAAGGTGTTCCCCAGGTTTCCTCGCCATTGCTTCGATCTTCATGCTTTCGTTTAGTAGTTGTTGGAAACTACGCTGCATTAGGCCTACAAATTGGGTATGGGGTGTAGAGAGATGGTGTGTTCCACTCCAAGGTGTTCCCCAGGTTTCCTCTCCATTGCTTCGATCTTCATGCTCTCGTTTAGTAGTTGTTGGAAACTACGCTGCATTAGGCCTACAAATTGGGTATGGGGTGTAGAGAGATGGTGTGTTCCACTCCAAGGTGTTCCCCAGGTTTCCTCGCCATTGCTTCGATCTTCATGCTCTCGTTTAGTAGTTGTTGGAAACTACGCTGCATTAGGCCTACAAATTGGGTATGGGGTGTAGAGAGATGGTGTGTTCCACTCCAAGGTGTTCTCCAGGTTGCCTTTCCTGAGCTTCGATCTTCATGCTCTCGTTTAGTAGTTGTTGGAAACTACGCTGCATTAGGCCTACAAATTGGGTATGGGGTGTAGAGAGATGGTGTGTTCCACTCCAAGGTGTTCTCCAGGTTGCCTTTCCTGAGCTTCGATCTTCATGCTCTTGTTTAGTAGTTGTTGGAAACTACGCTGCATTAGGCCTACAAATTGGGTATGGGGTGTAGAGAGATGGTGTGTTCCACTCCAAGGTGTTCCCCAGGTTTCCTCGCCATTGCTTCGATCTTCATGCTCTCGTTTAGTAGTTGTTGGAAACTACGCTGCATTAGGCCTACAAATTGGGTATGGGGTGTAGAGAGATGGTGTGTTCCACTCCAAGGTGTTCCCCAGGTTTCCTCGCCATTGCTTCGATCTTCATGCTCTCGTTTAGTAGTTGTTGGAAACTACGCTGCATTAGGCCTACAAATTGGGTATGGGGTGTAGAGAGATGGTGTGTTCCACTCCAAGGTGTTCCCCAGGTTTCCTCGCCATTGCTTCGATCTTCATGCTCTCGTTTAGTAGTTGTTGGAAACTACGCTGCATTAGGCCTACAAATTGGGTATGGGGTGTAGAGAGATGGTGTGTTCCACTCCAAGGTGTTCCCCAGGTTTCCTCTCCATTGCTTCGATCTTCATGCTCTCGTTTAGTAGTTGTAGAAAACTACACTGCATTAGGCCTACAAATTGGGTATGGGGTGTAGAGAGATGGTGTGTTCCACTCCAAGGTGTTCCCCAGGTTTCGTCCACATTGCTTCGGTCTTCCGACTCTCGTTTAGTAGTTGTATTAAACAACACTGCATTAGGCCTACAAATTGGGTATGGGGTGTAGAGAGATGGTGTGTTCCACTCCAAGGTGTTCTCCAGGTTGCCTTTCCTGAACTTCTATCTTCAGGCTCTCATTAAATTGTAGTTAAATGGAACAACTGCATTTGGCGTACTAGTTGGTTTGGGGCCTACTATCGGTGTCTGCCACTCCTTGCTGTTCTCCTGGTTTCCTGTCCTGAAATTCCATTTTCAGGCTCTTGTTAAGTAGTTGTTAATGTTAGACTGCATTTGGCCTACTAGTTGGGTTGGGGCCTACTATCGGTGTCTGCCACTCCTTGCTGTTCTCCTCAACTGAACAAAGCTGGGCCACCTGTTTACTACGGTTGCCAATTTTGAACTGCATGTCGACTATTTACTGATTTGGGCCTACTCTCTGTGTCAGCCTCTCATTCCAGTTGTCCTCCACTGCAATGCCCCCTGGTTAGTCCTGTGTTACCAATTTTGAACTGCATTTAGCCCACTTTATTCTTTGGGCCTATATCTGTGTTTCCTCCTCATCCTGCCCATTGCCCAGCCAGTGATAGATGAGTCTGCTGGTACATTGACCCATAACGCAAAATTCCCCGTGCACGCTACACAGCAAGATTGTGACCCTGCTGAAAGTCAGGTTCCTCTTCACGCATACCATACCACCTTACACGGGGACAAAGAGGAAGGTGCAGATGAAAGTGCAGGTTCCTTCATCAGGTGGGGGGAGGAATACTAGTTGGCGACGTCACTGGCACAGGGCCTCTCATAGTACGCAAAAGTGTTGCTGCCGGTGGGAGGCGCCCCCGCCGTGCAAACACACCGCTGTACTTTGAGGGGCCCTGTGCCAGTGCCAATGCCAACGAGTGGGCCCCCCCTGCTTACTCAGGATCACAGCACTTGCAAAGTTGAAATACTTACCTCTCCCTGCTCCACTGCCGTGATGTGGTCCAGATTTACTGGGCCCACTAATTACTTGAACCAGCCCTACCCCCCACAACTTTAGCCAAATGACCCCCAATTTCAAATGCCTTCCAATTATTATAAGGTAAATTACGATTGACAAGCTTCTTTAACAAGAATGGATGTTTTTGCCATTAAAATGGGCAGTGTAGGTGTTTTCCTGGCCTCCACTCACTGCCGACTATGCTCCCCCATTGACTTGCATTGGGTTTCGTGTTTCGGGCAATACCCGACTTTTCGCGATAATCGGCCGATTCCACTCGACTCGGCTTCTAAGATAGTCGGGTTTCGCGAAACACGGCTCGACTCTAAAAAGGTCAAGGTCGCTCAACCCTAGTCATCACATATTCTGTCTAGAATTTCTTGTTGAAATATATGCCCACTAGCACACTGAAAGAGGCAAATCTAAAGTGACAAATGGGTGGACGGAGGTGGTAAAACAAGGAGCTCAGGACATTTCCCACAAAAAGACAACTGACAGCTGAATCAGAGATGATGATGATGATGATGATGATGTTCTGAGAGGCCTGCCATATTCAGGCAACACATGAGGGAGACCCAACTTGAAATTCAAACATTTCCAAAAATTAGGGGCTGACAGCAAGAAAAGTGGCATCAAATGACCCACCATAGAAATTTGAAAATGGCACAGCAGCAGTAAGCCGTACATTAGGTATCAGGGTCTGGGCCAACATTTATACTTTTTAATTTAAGTTTAAATTAAGACAAGGTGGATGAGGGACTGGTGTACGCTAGCTTTGCTAGAAGCCCTGTTACCTCATTCAACAGCTAAAGCAGCTTTTCTGTTCAACCACACTTAGGTGGCAAAAATATCAGCTTTGTTGACTGCTATTGTTGGAAACAATTAAAAATATTAACACAGGTAGCTAACTGAAAGTAAGTGTAGGCCTCCTGGTCTGGGAGAACTTCTACAACAGGCAACACACATGAAGGAGACCCAACAAACATTTGCTCAAATTATTGCCACTCACCTCTAAAGTGTCATCAATTTCCCCAGAGTAGAAATAGTATAATTGCACAGTTTATTTTGCAAGGTCTGTTACTGTATGGGCTACTCGACTTCCTTTCTTTGGCAGCTGCACAGCAGTATTATTATTATTATTATTATTATTATTATTATTATTATTAATTGTTGTCACACCATTTATTTCACTGTGCTTTGCATGTGAAAAGGGAAATACATAATGAAAACAAGTACAATAATCTTAAACAATTCAAATAACAAAAGACTGACTGGCATTCCCAAGGTAGTGTGAACATGTTTGCACTAGTAGTAACCACCTCCATATACAACAAACAAAATAAATTGCACTCTGTAGTGCTAAAACATATTAATATGAAATATATGAAATATGAAGAGCAATACAGCTTTGGATGACAGGAAAAAATGAGATGCTTAGCACATAATTTAGCAAATTCATGCATGCCCAGCCGCCAATGACAAAGTGGTCTCAAAACTGATGGAAACCTACGTGTCTAGTGGGAATACCTCTCTTAGGTTAGAGTCTGAATTTCTGGGTAGATGTGAATACCGCTATTTAAAGCCTGAATTTATGGGTAGATAGGATCCCGATGCAATTAAAACCACCACATGCTGGAGGGCAGAGGGCTCGGTCAGAGAGCTAATATACAAATAGCAAAAGACTGACTAGCACTTCAAAGCCAATGTGAGCAGGTGCATACTAGGAGTAGCCACCTCCATATTCAATAAACTAAAGAAGTTGCTCTCTGTAGTGTTAAAACATGTAAATATGAAATACAAATAGCAATACTGCTCTGGATAATAAGAAAAAAAATGAGACGCTTAGCACATAAATTGGACAATTCATGCAATGAAAACCATACAATACATAAACAATACACATCACCAACTGGTACTGGAGGAGAGAGGACCCTGCTCTTAGGGGCTCACAGTTTATAAGGGATGGATGAGGATACAATAGGTAAGGGTAAACCAGCTTGTGTCTTGATATTGTGCAGTGATCGCTTGTGAAGGTTATAGACTTGTCAGGAGAGATGGTTATTCAGGTTCATTTTGAAGGTTCCCATGGTAGGCGAGAGTATGATATGTTGGGGTAGACAGTTCCAGAGTAGATGGGACCTACGGGAAAAATCTAGTATCTGATGGTGGGAAGAGGAAATAAGATGGGAGTAGAGAAGGAGGTCTTGTGAGGATTGGAGGTTGCGTTCAGGTAGGTATCAGTAGACTAGGTCACAGATGTATGGAGGAGACAGATGGTGGATGGCTTTGTATGTCATGGTTAGGGTTTTGAATTGGAGTCTCTGGGTAATGATGAACCAGAGAAGGGAATGACACAGAGGGGAGGCCATGGAATAGCGTGGATTAGTCGTGCAGCAGAGTTTAATAAATTGGAAGGGTACAAGACTGTTTGAAGTGAGGACACAAAGCAGGAGCTAGCAGTAGTCGAGGCAGATTCTTGATTAAGGAAAGTAAGGATCCGTGAAATATTTTGAGTTGTAGTTGGCAGGAAGTGGAAATGGCGTGGATATGTGTTTTGAAAGAGAGATCAGAGTCCAGGGATATTCCGAAGCAGCGAACTTGTGGGATGCTCTCACATACACATTGCAGATAAAGGCCAGAAAGAACATGGGCTCCAGTAGATGGCAAACAGAAATGAGTACATATTTCAATGTTCAGATCCGATTTGATTTCAGATTTTGCAATATTCACTGATTTGTTCATACAATATTCACCAAAAATAGTTGAACTTAATTGGAGTCAATGGGAGGCAAAACAAATCCATACATAACACCTTCAAATAGGCCCAAAAGCAGGTAATACACTTGAAATTAGAGGAATACACCAGGAAAGTGACCTAACTTCACCCACAGTAAAATTTTTATAATGACACGGCAGCAATCAGCCACGCATGAGGTATAAAAGTCTGAGCCAGCATTTACAGCTTTAAATTAAACTTCAATTTAAGATGAGGGATCGGGGTAGGCCTGCTGTTCTGGGAGCCTTGATACCACATACAACATCTCAACCTGCCTTGATGGTCAGCCATACTCAGGTTGCACAAATATCAGTTTCGCAGACTAGTATTGTTGTAAAAATAGAAGGATAGTAATACGTGTAGTTGATTCAAAGGTAGTGGAGGCCTGCCGGTCTCAGAGGCATAAAAATTCGAACCTTTTAACACGGGGTTAACTCCTCGCAGTGAGTTGAAGGGTTAAAACAAGGAAACAAACAGTTCGTTTGCAGAGGATATGCAGAGTTCATGTATAAGGTAATGGAAGTTCTTTTGTACAATTATTGTGTCAGAAGTTCCTCAGGCTGCAGAGAATACTTGGAAGTCCATAGCGCCAACAACAGCTGGTGCGGTGCTTGTCCAGGAAGGTTCTGCTGGTAACGGTGTTCAGTCTTCTGGCGGCAGCGTTAAGTCTCCGGCACCTTCCACTGAGCCCCTAGTCCATAAACATTTGCAGCTGGAGCAAACAGGGCCGTAGCACCTTAAGAATTCAACGGAAACGGTTGTGGAGTAAATGTCAGGAAAGGCCGCAGGAGTCCATCAACGACTTGGTTCTCCTGCCTTCTCACGTGTGCAGTATTCACAGTTGTTGATAGCAGCTCTTTTTATGGTAGTTGCAGAGCACATGGCACCTCTATCTCCAGCAGTCACTGAGCACAGCGGTCACTCTGCAGACGACAGGGCTCAACCAATGCCGCAGCGCCGGTACTCTGGGGATGGAGCTCACCGCTCGCCTAACTGCACGCTGCTACAAATGGGTGCAAAACTACCTGCTGCTGAGCGTATTTCTTTTTATGTAACCCCACCTCCCCAGGTCATCATGTTGTTCCGGCTCCTCATTTCTTCTCCCGGGAAACAGGGGACGCAGTCTTAAAAGTTCCGGACCCTTCCACTGCAGCCAACCCAGCAAATAGAGATTGTAACGGTAAAGATTATGGAACCACTGTACCATAGCCCTCGGAAAGCCTGGAAGGGCGTAACTAGGTGGCTTACTAAATCCCACTTTGAATAAGCAGCAGCAGGCAAAAACACGAATCAAGGAGGGACAAGGAGGTGGCACAAGATGCTACTCCAGGACTGACCTACAGAGGGTGGCAGCTGACCCCCATAGAGCGGGTAGGCTGGTACAGCCCGAAGGAGTGATAAAAAATGCTGGAAGATGGGACTGGTTGAGGAACAGAAAAGCACTGGCAGATGCCGGCTAGACCAGCTGTTAGACAGATTGCCTCTGGCAGGTGCAGACTGGACTTGCTGAGGCACAGGAGAGCACTGTAAGGTACAGACTGGACCAAATGTTAGACAGATGGGCCCTGGCAGGTGCGGGCTGTGCTGGCTGAGGAACAGAAGAGCACTTGGCAGAGTCGACTGGGTGTTACACACATGGGCATTGGTAGGTGTGGGCTAGACAGGGTGTTAGACAGATGGGCACCAGGTATGATCTGGACAGGCAGTTAAACAGATCAGCACTGGCAGGTGCGGGTTGGACTATCTGAAAAACAGGAGACCACTGGCAGGTGCGGACAGGACCGGGTATTAGACAGATGGGCTGGCAGGTGGGGGATGGACAGGCTGAGGGACAGGAGAGCCCTTGCAGGTGCGGACTGGATCAGGTGTTACAAAGATGAGCACTGGCAGGTGCAGGCTGAACCAAGTGTAACACAGATGAACACTAGCAGCCACTGGCTGGACTTGATGTACAGAAGAGCACAGACAGGAACTAGCAGATGGGTACAGGGTAGACAAGTAGATGGGCAACTTGACAACTAGCAAGCATGCAAGGCAAGCTAACAACATTGCTCAGGAACCTCCTTATTGGAGGAGCCATAACTAGAAGGTGTCACTCACCTATTGGCTGGGGACACCTTAGGACAATGTGCACAGTCCCTTTTAGAAGGAGGGAGCATGTGCACACCCTAAGTATCGTGTCCATGCCTGCGACTGAACATTGGAAGATACAACATGTAGGTGGGCGAGATGAGGAGGTGGTGTGTGAGTGGCAGACACTGAATGTCCTGTCTGTTAGATTCGAGGAGATCCAACAAAATGCCAAGTCTTTAATGCCAAGATAGTCTGTAGTAAGAGGGAATGGTCCACTGTATTAAAGGTGGATGTCAGTTCCAGGAAAAGGAGGATGACAAACTAGCGTCACTTTTATCTGGCTGTTAGTATGTCATTTAGGTGACTTTAGTTAGGGCAGTTTAAGTATAGAAGCCAGATTGCAAGCGATCAAAGAGGGAGCAAGAGGAGAAGTGGGAGGACAGTTCAAAAAGGACATGTAATTCCAATAGTTTGGAGGCATAGGGGAGAATTGTGATGGGGCGATAGATAGAGAGGATGGTTCAATGAGGGCTTTTTAAGGATGGTTGTGATCGAGGTATGTTTGAATCAGGAGGGAAAGATACCAGCAGTTAGTGACAGGTTGAGGCACAGCTTTATTTGAGAAGTAATGGCAACTGGCCAACTTGTACTTGGGAACTGCGATGGCCGTCAACTGTCAGAAACCGTCTGTGTCTACCAGGCGGAGAGGAAGCATTTCCATGGCTAACAGATTGAAGATGGTGGAGTTTAATCTCTTAGTCTTGCTATGTGTAGGAGGAAACATTCTTTTACATGACCACACCTGCGGGAGAAAGGGCTGGGAGCTGTGCTAAGAGAGGGCAGAGTACAGAGAGCAGGACAAACTGCTGGACTGTGAGTGAGGTGCAGGCATAAATGTTACGATGGGTTGAGAAAGATGTGTTGTGCTAGGTGACACAAAAGCAGCAGTCATGTCTACTTCCATAACAGCTGACTGGCTCTCACTCACCCCAACTGTGGTGGGTAAACAATTGGAGTTTCTGCAGATGGAGATCCACGTGTAAACACTTGGAACACTTGGAATGGTGATGGAGGAGGAAGAAGCAGCATATGGGATTGATGGGATGGCCAGTTGTTGGTGAGACCTTTTAGCCTGCATTTTAGCTCAGTGAGATTCACACACTAATGCATGCATCGGTTCATGCACGTAGTTGACAAATAAAGTGTGTTGGGTCATCCTTTGCAGTCTCAAAAAATGCACTGGCTAGGCAACCCTGTGAACGGCACACTCGTGAACATTCTGTCCAAAGGCAGAGTTGCAGCTGAGGATGCAGTGCTTGTCATTGTCACGATCAGCTGCAGCCGCTGATGCGGCCCAGCCCCATAGATGCCCCCAAGCCGACCGACCTCAGAAGGCATGGAGCGCGCATCCTCAGGGACACAATATGGACCCTTTATACTGCAGAGGAGGACCCGGGCCTACCCGAACTAGGGGAGGGCAGAGACTGGGGTTCTGTGGCAGCTGAGCATGAGGACAAGGAAAGAGACACGTAGGACTTGATCACACCGCACAACTTCAGGTATAGAGAAAGTAAAGTTTACTAAAGTAAAGTCACACAGTAGATAAGCAAAACATGACGATATCAGGCTCCCGATTCCACACCTCCAGAAGGGTACCATCCAGTGGACCCCAAGGCACCAACGGATAACTGAGGCACACATAGGCGAGACATCAGGACACATGCAGGATATCAGGGTACACGAGGACATCAGGATGCAGGCATGACATCAGAATACAGATAGGACATCAGGACATCTGGACACAGGAAGGACCTCAGGACATCAGGACACAGGAAAACTGGATAGACATCTGGGACACTGGAGTGACAGCCCAGGTCATCAGCTGGGACACTGGCGTGGCAGCCCAGATCATCAGTTACATCAGGACATCGGACACAGGAAGGACATCAGGACATCAGGGAACATGATGTCATCAGGATGCAGGTAAGACATCAGGACACGCGAGGACGTCAGGACATCAGGGTCAATGAGGTCATCAGGACACAGGCAGGACATCAGGGTACAGACAGGATATCAGGACATCTGGAACCGGGGTCACCGGCAGACATCAGACAGCAGTCGTTTGGTTCCGGACATCCAACATGACCTACAGGCACCAATCTCCAGACAGCAATCATCAGGTTCCAGACTGCGGTCGTCAGGCTCCTGGCATCGGACCTGAAAAGTCAAGCTGGATAATGCTAGATCCACCGGATTGCTGGGCCTGCCAGGAGCTAGCAACGCATGGTATCCAGAGCACAGAATAGATGCTCAGCAGAAACACCGGTTACAAGAGACTCAAAGTCACTGGGTGCGAGGCTCTATATGCAGAGGGATTCCAGGAACATAACACAGCAGATACAGTTCAGACAGGCTCAGGATCAAGGATTCGGGCCTGGCTCTACAGCCTTCAGGACAGGCGCCAGAACAGGACAAAACAGGAATCAAGGCAAGAATTTTGGTACCAAAGCATAGACTGGAGAGGTGCAGGAACACAAGCACACATAGCAAAATTCAAGAGCTTTGTGAGTAGCTCAGGCCCCGCCCATAGGTCAGGGGAACTTTATATAGGAGCTGCCCCTCAGCAATTGGCTGGGAACAGCATTTCAAATACACACCCTAATCCTGATAAAAGCAGGGGAGGTGTGGCCATGCACGCCCTAAGCACAAACAGAAACCATTACAGCACAATCAGTGCAGGAACTGAGGCTCAGGGCACCAGGCTGCAACTGCACGCACTGACACACGTGGAAAGTCATGCACCAGCTGCAAATGACCTCACAACCTGCGGAAAGCTTAAACAGTGGCAACCAGGGACTGCACATGCGGATGGTCATGTAGCAGCGCAAGGACCTCACCACCCATGTATAGCTATGCAGCAAAGCAGGGAATTGAGAAGGCTCCATAAGCTAACAGCCAACAGTATCCCAGCTCAATTAGGAGGAAAGGAGCAAAGGGTTAAAGCAAAGACATGCATTGTCATGCTGAAAACCAGATACAGACAGAACGGCGTGACATTCATCATTGCATCATTTTGTGTTGATAAGGAAAGCTGCCACATGACCTCATCTTCCTCCTCCACCTCCTTTGCTGAGCAATTCAGCTGCACACCTCTGGGTTTACATCAGATGGGATCTACAACCTTATCATCATCCTATCTGTTCTCACACACCTCACCCCTAGAGTCACCCTCCTTTTCCTGCACTAACATCCAGTACAGTCCATGTGTGACTCTGGTATCTGAATCTCATCAGGACCACTTCCACACTTGGTGATTAAAGTCTGTTCATGATTGTCTGGATTTTGCTTGGACCCTACTTTGTCTGGCCCTGGATCCAACATGAATTTTTTTTTGGCATAGGTGCAGATACTTTCCTCCTCTGTGATTTTTCAGAGCAGACCTCTGATGCCCATGGAATAGAATGTGCGAACATCTCTTCAGCATGGCCCATTTGTGGTTCCCCACAGTCAGTTGGGTGTTTGGAAATTTTTGATGCTGTAAGTAGCCTTCACCTTTGGTACCCTGCTGTTTCACATCCTTAGGCCCTCAGCTGTCAGTCACCTGTCACTAAATTAACAATCACTATTTATTTTCTTAGATGATGTTCCTGAGTAACACTGTTATGACTAATTATTTTAAGTGGAAATATAACCTTCTGATTTGCCACTGAAGCACAGTTGTAGAACAAACAATTAGGAGTAGCTAACTGGGCCTTGTGGATGCAACACTATAGAACTCCAAATTGTTTGTGCTAACACAGAAGGCCAGATTTCCACTTAAAAATTAATAGGCCTAATATTGTGGGGCAGCCACTAGGTGCAAATAGCTACTACAAATTGCTTGTTCTAAAACTGTGTTTCAGGAAATCAGAAGGCCAGATTTCCATGTGAAAATCATTAGACCAATGATTTTCACATGGAAATCTGGCCTTCCGATTTCCTGAAACACAGTTTTAGAACAAGCAATTTGTAGTAGCTATTTGCACCTAGTGGCTGCCCCACAATATTAGGCCTATTAATTTTTAAGTGGAAATCTGGCCTTCTGTGTTAGCACAAACAATTTGGAGCAGCTAATTGACCCTCCATGCTGCAACACTAAATTATGCCTAACGATTTTATGTGGAAATCTGGTCTTCTGATTTGCCACTGAAACACAGTGCTAGCACAATTGATTTTGAGTAGCTAATGGGGCTTCCAGAGACTGTCACACAATTTTTGCACAATCTACTCCAATGCTGGAAGATTAGTTTCACACAGGATAAGTTCACTTTCAGCAGCACCAGCACTAGCGAAGGGGCGATCTCTCTGCACTGTGACACTGCGCAAATGGTGCCAGAAAAACAAGATCTCTGCTTTTTATATGGCCTTGGACTTGTGACTTCGGCAACCAATCACAAGAGACCTTGTGTCATGACGTTGTTGACGGTTCCTGTGCCCTGATTATTTGCAGGAATGAACACACAAAGTAAGGGCAAAAAAAAACTTGTTCCACTGCTGGAACCTATCCACATGCTCCTCTGACATAGACACACCCACTCCTCTCATAAAATGTGTCCTCCTGCCACCTGCTCATCATACAGCACCACAATCATAGCCAAAGTAATAACAAAAGCATTAGTGGAAGTGCAACAATTTAGCGAACTGTGACCGACTTTTGCTGCCTTTGAGTAAAAATTCATGTGAAATCGAATCTGAATGCACTATGTTTGTGCCGAATTTGAGCTTGGCGAATGTTTTCCAAACATGTTTGCTCATCTCTGCTAACTACCTGCCTGTCCTGCTACGTGCTAATCTCTCCTGACTCAGAGCAGTCACAAAGAATCTCATGGCTGTGATTCTCCCACTTCATGTAATGTCACATCAACAAGGCAGTTCCTTCTTGTCCTCTCAGCTCTTTCAAAAGGGCATCATTGCTGACCTTATGTTGATGTTGATTAAGTGAAATTTTCATTGAATTACCCAAAGCGTCAGCAGGGCAAAGAACTCCACAAGTGACTACTATGAATATCAGTATCACTAGCAAACTTATTTCATTACACGGCTGAGGTGATGTAAATCATACTAATCCAGCACGACTCCACCGAATAAGGCATAGGAGAACCAGCTGTCAATCAACATGATGTCCGCAGTGATACCTCTTTGAACCAGTAGATTGAAAAAGAAGAACTGCTCTGTCACTGAGACTACACAGAAGTGGCACAACCACCGTCAATTGCTGTCCACATCTAAGAGAGATTGGTGCACAGTACAGTAAAGCCAAAAACATGATATCTGAACTGCATCATTTAAAAAAAAAAAAAAATATATATATATATATATATATATATATATACAGTGGGGCAAAAAAGTATTTAGTCAGTCAGCAATAGTGCAAGTTCCACCACTTAAAAAGATGAGAGGCGTCTGTAATTTACATCATAGGTAGACCTCAACTATGGGAGACAAACTGAGAAAAAAAAATCCAGACAATCACATTGTCTGTTTTTTTAACATTTTATTTGCATATTATGGTGGAAAATAAGTATTTGGTCAGAAACAAAATTTCATCTCAATACTTTGTAATATATCCTTTGTTGGCAATGACAGAGGTCAAACGTTTTCTGTAAGTCTTCACAAGGTTGCCACACACTGTTGTTGGTATGTTGGCCCATTCCTCCATGCAGATCTCCTCTAGAGCAGTGATGTTTTTGGCTTTTCGCTTGGCAACACGGACTTTCAACTCCCTCCAAAGGTTTTCTATAGGGTTGAGATCTGGAGACTGGCTAGGCCACTCCAGGACCTTGAAATGCTTCTTACGAAGCCACTCCTTCGTTGCCCTGGCGGTGTGCTTTGGATTATTGTCATGTTGAAAGACCCAGCCACATTTCATCTTCAATGCCCTTGCTGATGGAAGGAGGTTTGCACTCAAAATCTCACGATACATGGCCCCATTCATTCTTTCATGTACCCGGATCAGTCGTCCTGGCCCCTTTGCAGAGAAACAGCCCCAAAGCATGATGTTTCCACCACCATGCTTTACAGTATGTATGGTGTTTGATGGATGCAACTCAGTATTCTTTTTCCTCCAAACACGACAAGTTGTGTTTCTACCAAACAGTTCCAGTTTGGTTTCATCAGACCATAGGACATTCTCCCAAAACTCCTCTGGATCATCCAAATGCTCTCTAGCAAACTTCAGACGGGCCCGGACATGTACTGGCTTAAGCAGTGGGACACGTCTGGCACTGCAGGATCTGAGTCCATGGTGGCGTAGTGTGTTACTTATGGTAGGCCTTGTTACATTGGTCCCAGCTCTCTGCAGTTCATTCACTAGGTCCCCCCGCGTGGTTCTGGGATTTTTGCTCACCGTTCTTGTGACCATTCTGACCCCACGGGGTGGGATTTTGCGTGGAGCCCCAGATCGAGGGAGATTATCAGTGGTCTTGTATGTCTTCCATTTTCTAATTATTGCTCCCACTGTTGATTTCTTCACTCCAAGCTGGTTGGCTATTGCAGATTCAGTCTTCCCAGCCTGGTGCAGGGCTACAATTTTGTTCCTGGTGTCCTTTGACAGCTCTTTGGTCTTCACCATAGTGGAGTTTGGAGTCAGACTGTTTGAGGGTGTGCACAGGTGTCTTTTTATACTGATAACAAGTTTAAACAGGTGCCATTACTACAGGTAATGAGTGGAGGAAAGAGGAGACTCTTAAAAAAGAAGTTATAGGTCTGTGAGAGCCAGAAATCTTGATTGTTTGTTTCTGACCAAATACTTATTTTCCACCATAATATGCAAACAAAATGTTAAAAAAACAGACAATGCGATTTTCTGGATTTTTTTTCTCAGTTTGTCTCCCATAGTTGAGGTCTACCTATGATGTAAATTACAGACGCCTCTCATCTTTTTAAGTGGTGGAACTTGCACTATTGCTGACTGACTAAATACTTTTTTGCCCCACTGTATATATATATATATATGTATATATATATATTTATTTCAAACAATTTACCTGTCTGTTTTTACTTCTCGTTGTTCATCTATACTTTTTTCTCTTTGATTCTTGAAGGCTCTGGCGAGAAGAAAACTAAACATTAGTTTGCACCAAATTCACTTTGAAAAAGACCTCCATGAAAAATACTATCACTGCAATGTCTGGAAAATGTAAAACAAGTGCCTCTAAGACCGCAGAAGATTTCTGTACAGAACAACTCAGAACATAGAGTTCTGCAGAAAGTGATATCATGCTGATTCTGACAGGTAATCAGTAAGTTATAAAATAAACTTCAATCTTCATTTTTATTCAGAGCTAGAAATTTTTTGTGGAGTTGTTCAATGAAATTTTAAGGTACAATGTCCCTTTCAAACAATATTAACTACTAAAGATTTTTTACAGTTACTATGAGAAAAAAAAGGTTAAAATCAAAGTCTTTAGAAATTCATTCTCTCACTTGAAATGTATGATGTTTGTAAATAATGCTTACACTAAAAAGCAGTTTACCATTGTAATGGGTAGTATTAAAGAGTTTATGAATACATAAACTGTAGGTAAAGTAGCAAAATGAGACCTAATTTTCTGGCATATAGTTTCTATTTTCTGTAATTTGATTTATCTCAGTTAGAGTGAAGAAAATGGGCCAAAATGAAGTGTTTTTCTACCTATATATTGTTTATCTTTGTAAAAAGAATCAACAATTCTAAAAAAAGTAATGTTTTTTCAATCTTGGAAAACATTTCAAAATGCAAATATGAAATAAGCAGTTCCCATAACTAACAGCTATAAACAAGAAAAACACCCACACCTAAAATGTAAAGATTAGAATGGGGGAGCAGTGACATTATAAGCTGCAGGCAAATTATGGATTCTGTGTGATTAAATTCAAACTAAAGAAAGAGGGTGATTAAATAATGATCTGCCGTGCTAACTTACTAAGGAAAATGGCTTTAAATAGTTTATACCCCCAAAAAACAATGGTACAAATGCTAGATGAATAAAACATACAAAGTGGAATGCTGGTGCAAAACAAGTGCCAATTGATATTACTAACAGGATGAGTTTACATACCGTGTTTGCAAATTGACCTGCTGACACTGTAGCTTGCTGACACTGAGACTCTCTGGTGGTAGAAATGACCCGCTTGCCACTGGGTATGAATGGATACAGAGCGTGGCAAGTTGAAATGTTGCCTTTCTCCGTGGGATAGGACTCTGTGCTGTAGAGTCAGGAGCACTCCAGCCAGTAGCATCCCTGGACACCAGGCAGGAAAATGGCTGACAGTGTTTAGGGATGGCGTGTGACATCACAAAAAGGACGGGGGTTCATAAGGACCAAAAAGCAATTCGACAAATTTCGGGGAGTTCACGGTTCCCCTTAATCAGGGTATCTGTATGGCAAGGTGCAGAACACTGCCTTATAGATTGTTACTCTGCTCGTTTCCTCCAATCCCTTAATCCACTTGATGTAGGTTTTTTTGCAAACCATAGGATTATTTTGGTGAAGTGGAAATATGATCAGTAAATGGGCAATATATGGTTGTCATAGTTTTAATATCTAGGCACATAATTATAGAGATAAAAAAAGGAACAGCACAGCTTTTTAAACTTATCTGCGGGTGCAAAGCCTTCAGGGAGCCCGTCCACCGGCTATCCTCAGTCCATAGATTCAAACAAAAAACAGGCAGCACTCCATATTCTTGAATGTCTTGTGCAGTTTATTCAGACCCACATGTCTTAATCACGACGTTTTGGCTCAGACTGAGCCTTTCTCAAGGCTTGAGAAAGGCTCAGTCTGAGCCGAAACGTCGTGATTAAGACATGTGGGTCTGAATAAACTGCACAAGACATTCAAGAATATGGAGTGCTGCCTGTTTTTTGTTTGAATCTAGGCACATAATTATAAATATTAAAAACAGATAATTGCATTTTATTAAAATTTTATTTCAGAAAAAAAGAAAAGAGATGTTAAACATTTTTTATTTTTGATGAGCATTTTTTTAAAATTAAAAATATATCATAATAGAATTGGAGAATAAAAAAAGGGGAATAGTATGTTAAACAATGATATTTAAAATGCATGTAATTCTATATCGAAATTAAGGCATTTTGGGGCCAATCTGTTTAATAGGAATATCAGTTGGATTCTACTTGTGACATCTGTTCCATGTAGTTTCCACCTCTCCAGAATTTAGGTGCAATTTGAATGCCAAAAAGGTTAAGTCCCTTACAGGATTTGCTATGATTTTCCTTAACCCCTTTCTGACATCGGACGTACTATCCCGTCGAGGTGGAGTGGGCCCCTATGACCACGGACGGGATAGTACGTCCAGCGCGATCGGCGGCGCTCACGGGGGGAGCGCGACCGATCGCGGCCGGGTGTCAGCTGCCTATCGCAGCTGACATCCGGCACTATGTGCCAGGAGCGGTCATGGACCACCCCCGGCACATTAACCGCTGGCACACCGCGATCAAAGATGATCGCGATGTGCCGGCGGTGCAGGGAAGCATCGCGCAGGGAGGGGGCTCCCTACGGGCTTCCCTGAGCCCCCCGCAGCAACGCGATGTGATCACGTTGCTGCGAGGGTCTTACCTCCCTCCCTGTTTGCTCCAAGCCCGGATCCAAGATGGCCGCGGATTCGGGTCCTGCAGGGAGGGAGGTGGCTTCACAGAGCCTGCTCAGAGCAGGCACTGTGAAGCAGCCTGCACTGCTATCAGATCGGTGATCTGGCAGAGTGCTGTGCAAACTGTCAGATCATCGATCTGTGATGTCCCCCCCTGGGACAAAGTAAAAAAGTTAAAAAAAATTTTTCCAAATGTGTAAAAAAAATAAAAAAAAATATTCCTAAATAATGAAAAAAAAAATATTATTCCCATAAATACATTTCTTTATCTAAATAAATAAAAAAAAACAATAAAGGTACGTATATTTAGTATCGCCGCGTCTGTAACGGCCCGACCTATGAAACTGGCCCACTAGTTAACCCCTTCAGTAAACACCATAAGAAAAAAAAAAAAAAAACTGGCAAAAAACAACGCTTTATTATCATACCGCCGAACAAAAAGTGGAATAACACGCGATCAAAAGGACAGATATAAATAACCATGGTACCGCTGAAAGCGACATCTTGTTCCACAAAAAACGAGCTGCCATACAGCATCATCAGCAAAAAAATAAAAAAGTTATAGTCCTGAGAATAAAGCGATGCAAAAATAATTATTTTTTCTATAAAATAGTTTTTATCGTATAAAAGCGCCAAAACATAAAAAATGATATAAATGAGGTGTTGCTGTAATCGTACTGACCCGAAGAATAAAACTGCTTTATCAATTTTACCAAACGCGGAACGGTATAAGCGCCTCCCCCAAAAGAAATTCATGAATAGCTGGTTTTTGGTCATTCTGCCTCACAAAAATCGGAATAAAAAGCGATCAAAAAATGTCACGTGCCCGAAAATGTTACCAATAAAAACGTCAACTCGTCCCGCAAAAAACAAGACCTCACATGACTCTGTGGACCAAAATATGGAAAAATTGTAGCTCTCAAAATGTGGTAACGCAAAAAATATTTTTTGCAATAAAAAGCGTCTTTCAGTGTGTGACGGCTGCCAATCATAAAAATCCGCTAAAAAACCCACTATAAAAGTAAATCAAACCCCCCTTCATCACCCCATTAGTTAGGGAAAAATTAAAAAAAATGTATTTATTTCCATTTTCCCATTAGGGCTAGGGTTAGGGCTAGGGTTAGGGTTAGGGTTAGGGCTAGGGTTAGGGTTAGGGCTAGGGTTAGGGCTAGGGTTAGGGTTAGGGCTAGGGTTAGGGCTAGGGTTAGGGTTAGGGTTAGGGCTAGGGTTAGGGTTAGGGCTAGGGTTAGGGCTAGGGTTAGGGCTAGGGCTAGAGTTAGGGCTAGGGTTAGGGTTAGGGTTAGGGCTAGGGTTAGGGCTAGGGTTAGGGCTAGGGCTACAGTTTGGGTTGGGTCTAAAGTTACAGTTAGGGTTTAGATTACATTTACAGTTGGGAATAGGGTTGGGATTAGGGTTAGGGGTGTGTCATGGTTAGAGGTGTGGTTAGGGCAACTGTTGGAATTAGGGTTAGGGGAGTGTTTGGATTAGGGTTTCAGTTATAATTGGCGGGTTTCCACTGTTTAGGCACATCAGGGGCTCTCCAAAAGCGACATGGCGTCCGATCTCAATTCCAGCCAATTCTGCGTTGAAAAAGTAAAACAGTGCTTCTTCCCTTCCGAGCTCTCCCGTGTGCCCAAACAGGGGTTTACCCCAACATATGGGGTATCAGCGTACTCAGGACAAATAGGACAACAACTGTTGGGGTCCAATTTCTCCTGTTACCCTTGGGAAAATACAAAACTGGGGGCTAAAAAATAATTTTTGTGGGAAAAAAAGATTTTTTATTTTTACGGCTCTGCGTTATAAATTGTAGTGAAACACTTGGGTTTCAAAGTTCTCACAACACATCTAGATAAGTTCCCTGGGGGGGTCTAGTTTCCAATATGGGGTCACTTGTGGGGGTTTCTACTGTTTAGGTACATTAGGGGTTCTGCAAACGCAATGTGACGCCTGCAGACCATTCCATCTAAGTCTGCATTCCAAATGGCACTCCTTCCCTTCCGAGCCCTCCCATGCGCCCAAACGGTGGTTCCCCCCAACATATGGGGTATCATTGTACTCAGGACTAGTGTTGAGCATTCCGATACCGCAAGTATCCGGTATCGGCCGATACTTGCGGTATCGGAATTCCGATACCGAGATCCGATACTTTTGTGGTATCGGGTATCGGTATCGGATACATAGAGATGTGTAAAATAAAGAATTAAAATAAAAAATATTGATATATTTACCTCTCCGGTGGCCCCTGGACTCAGCGCGGGTAACCGGCAGGCTACGTTGTTCAAAATCAGCGCTTTTAGGACCTGAGAATCACGTCCCGGCTTCTGATTGGTCGCGGGCCGCCCATGTGACCGCCACGCGACCAATCACAAGCCGCTACGTCTTTGAAAGCCATTAACGCGCTCATTTTTAAAAATGAGCGCGTTAATAGCTTGCGGTGACGTCGCGGCTTGTGATTGGTCGCGGCCACGCGACCAATCACAAGCCGCTACGTCTTTGAAAGCCATTAACGCGCTCATTTTTAAAAATGAGCGCGTTAATAGCTTGCGGTGACATCGCGGCTTGTGATTGGTCGCGTGGCCGCAACCAATCACAAGCCGCTACGTCTTTGAAAGTCATTAACGCGCTCATTTTTAAAAATGAGCGCGTTAATAGCTTGCGGTGACGTCGCGGCTTGTGATTGGTCGCGGCCACGCGACCAATCACAAGCCGCTACGTCTTTGAAAGCCATTAACGCGCTCATTTTTAAAAATGAGCGCGTTAATAGCTTGCGGTGACGTCGCGGCTTGTGATTGGTCGCGTGGCCGCAACCAATCACAAGCCGCTACGTCTTTGAAAGTCATTAACGCGCTCATTTTTCAAAAATGAGCGCGCTAATAGCTTGCGGTGACGTCGCGGCTTGTGATTGGTCGCGTGGCGGTCACATGGGCGGCCCGTGACCAATCAGAAGCCGGGACGTGATTCTCAGGTCCTAAAAGCGCTGATTTTGAACAAAGAAGCCTGCCGGTTACCCGCGCTGAGTTCAGGGGCCGCCGGAGAGGTAAATATATCAATATTTTTTATTTTAATTCTTTATTTTACACATCCCTATGGATCCCAGGGCCTGAAGGAGAGTTTCCTCTCCTTCAGACCCTGGGAACCATGAGAATACCTTCCGATACTTGATGTCCCATTGACTTGTATTGGTATCGGATATCGGTATCGGCGATATCCGATATTTTTCGGGTATCGGCCGATACTATCCGATACCGATACTTTCAAGTATCGGACGGTATCGCTCAACACTACTCAGGACAAATTGGACAACAACTTTTGGGGTCGAATTTCTCCTCTTACCCTCGGGAAAATACAAAACTGGGGGCTAAAAAATAATTTTTAGGGGAAAGATTTTTTTTTTAATTTTCACGGCTCAGCGTTACAAACTGTAGTGAAACACTTGGGGGTTCAAAGCTCTCACAACACATCCAGATGAGTTCCTTAGGGGGTCTAGTTTCCAAAATGGTGTCATTTGTGGGGGGTTTCTACTGTTTAGGTACATTAGGGGCTCTGCAAATGCAATGTGACACCTGCAGACCATTCCATCTAAGTCTGCATTCCAAATGGAGCTCCTTCCCTTCCGAGCCCTCCCATGCGCCCAAACAGTGGTTCCCCGCCACATATGGGATATCAGCGCACTCAGGACAAATTGGAAAACAAATTTTGGGGTCCAATTTCTCCTGTTACCCTCGGGAAAATACAAAACTGTGGGCTAAAAAATAATTTTTGTGGGGAAAAATTTTTGTTTTATTTTTATGGCTCTCCATTATAAACTTCTGAGAAGCCCTTGGTGGGTCAAAGCCCTCACCACACATCTAGATAAGTTCCTTAGGGGGTCCACTTTCCAAAATGTTGTCACTTGTGGGGGGTTTCTACTGTTTAGGTACATTAGGGGCTCTGCAAACGCAATGTTACACCTGCAGACCATTCCATCTAAGTCTGCATTCAAATGGCACTCCTTCCCTTCCGAGCCCTCCCATGCGCCCAAACAGTGGTTCCCCCCCACATATGGGGTATCAGCGCACTCAGGACAAATTGGACAACAAATTTTGGGGTCCAATTTCTCCTGTTACCCTCGGGAAAATACAAAACTGTGGGCTAAAAAATAATTTTTGTGGGAAAAACTTTTTGTTTTATTTTTACGGCTCTCCATTAAAAACTTCTGTGAAGCCCTTGGTGGGTCAAAGCGCTCACCACACATCTAGATAAGTTCCTTAGGGGGTCTACTTTCCAAAATGGTGTCACTTGTGAGGGGTTTCTACTATTTAGGTACATTAGGGGCTCTGCAAACGCAACATGGCGTCTCATCTCAATTCCTGTCAATTTTGCATTGAAAAGTCAAACGGCGCTCCTTCCTTTCCGAGCTCTCCCATCCGCCCAAACAGTGGTTTACCCCCACATATGGTATTCCTCCCCCCACCTGATGAAGGAACCTGCACTTTCATCTGCACCTTCCTCTTTGTCCCCGTGTAAGGTGGTATGGTATGCGGGAAGAGGAACCTGACTTTCAGCAGGGTCACAATCTTGCTGTGTAGCGTGCACGGGGAATGTTGCGTTATGGGTCAATGTACCAGCAGACTCATCTATCACTGGCTGGGCAATGGGCAGGATGAGGAGGAAACACAGATATAGGCCCAAAGAATAAAGTGGGCTAAATGCAGTTCAAAATTGGTAACACAGGACTAACCAGGGGGCATTGCAGTGGAGGACAACTGGAATGAGAGGCTGACACAGAGAGTAGACCCAAATCAGTAAGTAGTCGAAATGCAGTTCAAAATTGGCAACAGTAGTAAACAGGCGGCACAGCTTTGTTCAGTGGAGGAGAACAGCAAGGAGTGGCAGACACCGATAATAGGCCCCAACCCAACCAGTAGGCCAAATGCAGTCTAACATTAACAACTACTTAACGAGAGCCTGAAAATAGAATTTCAGGACAGGAAACCAGGAGAACAGCAAGGAGCGGCAGACACTGTTAGTAGGCCCCAAACCAACTAGTACGCCAAATGCAGTTGTTCCATTTAACAACTATTTAAAAAGAGCCTGAAGATAGAAGCTCAGGAAAGGCAACCTGGAGAACACCTTGGAGCGGAAGACACCGTCTCTACAACCCAGACCCAACTTGTAGGCCTAATGCAGTGTTGTTTCAACAACTACTTAACGAGAGCTAGAAGATCGAAGCTATGGAGAGGCAACCTGGAGAACACCTTGCAGCGGAGGACACCGTCTCTACAACCCAGACCCAACTTGTAGGCCTAATGCAGTGTAGTTTTCAACAACTACTAAACGAGAGTAGGAAGATGGAAGCAATGTGGATGAAACCTGGGGAACACCTTGGAGTGTAACACACCGTCTCTCTACACCCCATACCCAATTTGTAGGCCTAATGCAGTGTAGTTTGCAACAACTACTAAACGAGAGTAGGAAGATCGAAGCAATGTGGACGAAACCTGGGGAACACCTTGAAGTGGAACACACCGTCTCTACACCCCATACCCAATTTGTAGGCCTAATGCAGTGTAGTTTGCAACAACTACTAAACGAGAGTAGGAAGATCGAAGCAATGGAGAGGAAACCTGGGGCACACCTTGGGGCGGCAGACACCATTAGTAGGCCCTACCAAAGTAGTAGCCCCAATGCAGTTTTAAAATTCCTAGAGGCTGAAAACAAGACTATTGACGCTCTGCTTTTTTCAAAGGAGGACAGCTGTATTGAGTGGCGCAGACAGACACAGGTAGTAGGCCTTAAACCAAAAATGTGGCTCACTGCAGTTTAAAAAAGGTTACAGGGGTACACAGGCAGCAATGCTCTGGGCAGTGGAGGACAATTTCAAAAGTGGACCGCAGACAGACTTTGTACGCCTACTATTAAAAAAAGGATGCTCTATGCAATTAAAAATAGGTTCCAGGGGTCCACGGGCAGCAGTGGTGTGGTCAGTGGACGAGTATTGGAAGGAGGGACCGCAGACAGGCGTAGTAGGCCTAACATAACAAAATTAGGTTGTAGGCACTTTAAAATTGGTTCCAGGGGTACACGTGCAGCAGTGGTGTGGTCAGCGGAGGACAATTTGAATTAGGGACTGCAGACAGAATTTGTAGGCTGTCCCCTGTGGACCATGCATCCAACACATTAACCCAGTGCGCCCTAATGAACACGTAACTTTTTGTGGACATGCCTACTGGTCCATGCGTCTCTAGTCAGGTGCACCTTTCTACTGTTTGATTGCCTGAGTGCTATGACAATGCAGACTTTTTCATGCCGGTGTTGGGCTGGGATGGCTTTTCTCGCAAAAGAAATGTCGACTGGGTAGCTTGAACCGTGGTACAGCGTAGTTCATCTGGGCTTTCTAAATATAAAACAAAGAAAAAAAGGAGGCTCCATGCCCTTTCAGCTGGGTTCCAGGGGTACACGGCCAGCATTGGTCTGGTCAGTGGAGAACTATTGGAAGGAAGGACCGCAGACAGGCTTCGAAGGCCTAACATAATAAAATTGGGCTGTAGGCACTTTATAATTGGTTCCAGGGGTACACGGGCAGCAGTGTTCTGGTCAGTGGAGGAGTAGTAGAAAGAACGGACTGCAGACAGGCTTCGAAGGCCTAACATAATAAAATTGGGCTGTAGGCACTTTATAATTGGTTCCAGGGGTACACGGGCAGCAGTAGACAGGTCAGTGGAGGCCTAGTGGAAGGAGGGACCGCAGACAGGCTTCGAAGGCCTAACATAATAAAATTGGGCTGTAGGCACTTTATAATTGGTTCCAGGGGTACACGGGCAGCAGTGGTCTGGTCAGTGGAGGAGTAGTAGAAAGAAGGGACCGCAGACAGGCTTTGAAGGCCTAACATAAAAAAATTGGGCTGTAGGCACTTTTAAATAGGTTCCAGGGGTACACGGGCAGCAGTAGTCTGGTCAGTGGAGGAGTAGTAGAAAGAACGGACCACAGACAGGCTTCGAAGGCCTAACTTAATAAAATTGGGCTGTAGGCCCTTTATAATTGGTTCCAGGGGTACACGGGCAGCAGTGGTCTGGTCAGTGGAGGAGTAGTAGACAGAAGGGACCGCAGACAGGCTTCGAAGGCCTAACATAAAAAAATTGGGCTGTAGGCACTTTTAAATAGGTTCCAGGGGTACACGGGCAGCAGTGGTCTGGTCAATGGAGGAGTAGTAGAAAGAAGGGACCGAAGACAGGCTTTGAAGGCCTAACATAAAAAAATTGGGCTGTAGGCACTTTTAAATAGGTTCCAGGGGTACACGGGCAGCAGTGGTCTGGTCAGTGGAGGAGTAGTAGAAAGAAGGGACCGCAGACAGGCTTCGAAGGCCTAACATAAAAAAAATTGGGCTGTAGGCACTTTTAAATAGGTTCCAGGGGTACACGGGCAGCAGTGGTCTGGTCAGTGGAGGAGTAGTAGAAAGAACGGACCGCAGACAGGCTTCGAAGGCCTAACTGTTGTGAATTCTGTGGCCAAGCTCCCTCCTGTGGTCGTGAGTGGTACTGCGGCTGGTTCTGTCTATAAGCTTCCTTTGGTGGATGAGAGTGGTACTGCGGCTTCTGAGTTTCCTTCCTCAGGTGATGAGGTTAAGTCGTTAGGTGCTGCTCTGTTTAACTCCACCTGGTGCTTTGATCCTGGCCTCCAGTCAATGTTCTAGTATTGGTCTTGCTTCCTCCTGGATCGTTCCTGTGGCCTCTCTATCCTGCATAAGCTAAGTTCTGCTTGTGTTATTTTTGTTTGCTATATTTTCTGTCCAGCTTGCTATACTGGTTTTTTCTTGCTTGCTGGAAGCTCTGAGACGCAGAGGGAGCACCTTCGTACCGTTAGTCGGTGCGGAGGGTCTTTTCACCCCTCTGCGTGGTTGTTTGTAGGTTTTTGTGTTGACCACAAAGCTATCTTTCCTATCCTCGGTCTATTCAGTAAGTCGGGCCTCACTTTGCTAAATCTATTTCATCTCTGTGTTTGTATTTCATCTTTACTCACCGTCATTATATGTGGGGGGCTGCCTTTTCCTTTGGGGAATTTCTCTGAGGCAAGGTAGGCTTATTTTTCTATTGTCAGGGCTAGTTAGTCTCTCAGGCTGTGCCGAGTTGCATAGGGAGCGTTAGGCGCAATCCACGGCTACCTCTAGTGTGGTGTGTTAGGATTAGGGATTGCGGTCAGCAGAGTTTCCACGTCTCAGAGCTTGTCCTATGTTTTTGGTAAATGTCAGGTCACCTTGTGTGCTCTGAACTTCAAGGTCCATTGTGGTTCTGAATTACCTGTTCATAACACCTAACATAATAAAATTGGGCTGTAGGCACTTTATAATTGGTTCCAGGGGTACACGGGCAGCAGTAGACAGGTCAGTGGAGGCCTAGTGGAAGGAGCAACCGCAGACAGGCTTCGAAGGCCTAACATAATAAATTAGGGCTGTGGGCACTTTAACATTGGTTCCAGGGGAACACGGGCAGCAGTAGACAGGTCAGTGGAGGCCTAGTGGAAGGAGGGACCGCAGACAGGCTTCGAAGGCCTAACATAATAAATTAGGGCTGTAGGCACTTTAACATTGGTTCCAGGGGTACACGGGCAGCAGTAGACAGGTCAGTGGAGGCCTAGTGGAAGGAGGGACCGCAGACAGGCTTCGAAGGCCTAACATAGTAAATTAGGGCTGTAGGCACTATAACATTGGTTCCAGGGGAACAAGGGCAGCAGTAGACAGGTCAGTGGAGGCCTAGTGGAAGGAGCAAACGCAGACAGGCTTCGCAGGCCTAACATAATAAATTAGGGCTGTGGGCACTTTAACATTGGTTCCAGGGGTACACGGGCAGCAGTAGACTGGTCAGTGGAGGCCTAGTGGAAGGAGGGACCGCAGACAGGCTTCGAAGGCCTAACATAATAAATTAGGGCTGTAGGCACTTTAACATTGGTTCCAGGGGTACACGGGCAGCAGTAGACAGGTCAGTGGAGGCCTAGTGGAAGGAGGGACCGCAGACAGGCTTCGAAGGCCTAACATAATAAATTAGGGCTGTAGGCACTTTAACATTGGTTCCAGGGGTACACGGGCAGCAGTAGACAGGTCAGTGGAGGCCTAGTGGAAGGAGGGACCGCAGACAGGCTTCGAAGGCCTAACATAATAAATTAGGGCTGTGGGCACTTTAACATTGGTTCCAGGGGTACACGGGCAGCAGTAGACAGGTCAGTGGAGGCCTAGTGGAAGGAGGGACCGCAGACAGGCTTCGAAGGCCTAACATAATAAATTAGGGCTGTAGGCACTTTAACATTGGTTCCAGGGGAACACGGGCAGCAGTAGACAGGTCAGTGGAGGCCTAGTGGAAGGAGGGACCGCAGACAGGCATCGAAGGCCTAACATAATAAAATTGGGCTGTAGGCACTTTGAATTCTCTTGCAGGGGTACACAGGCAGTGGGCACCATTGGTGTTGTCAGCGGCGGCCGATTGTAATGAGTGTCTGCCAGTTAGTAGTCCCAAAAAATCAATACATGTTAATGTCTCGCATTACAACAAAAAGAAAAACCAAAAGGGTGCAACCATTAGGTACAGGGTTGGGCTCCTCTGCTTAGTTTCAGACCTAGTAATTTTGCACAAAGCATTTACTTGGGTAAATATAGGACACTGGCCCTGACTATGTTAAGTACCATCATACATGTCAACACAATGGTATTGTCAGTGGCAGTAATTTACGGATGTCAGCGCATAGACTAAACATAGGTGTAACTGTGAGAGATAATTGTGCAAGTGGTAGAGCAATGTTTGAGCTGGGGGTGGGTGAACTCTCTTGTGGCCGGCGGTACATGCCCAGGGCCCCTCATGTTACAACAGTGTGTCTGACGTTGGGTGCGCACCACCACCGCCAGAGACACTTTATTGTACTATGAGGGACCCAGTGGCAGTGCCGTAGTCCAAAAGCGGGCACACCCACCTCTTCAGACAAACAGCACTCTCACGGGTGCTTGCGCCAAGTGGCGATACCACGGCCCCGTGTGGGGAGTTTGGCCATTTAGGGAGGTGTAAACATGTCGTATGCTGGACAATCAGGTGCTGCAAATTACGAGATTGGTAAAGTCATTCAGAGTAGTCCACAGGCAATACCTTTTCATAGGAAATCTAGGTGTCGGCCGGGCAAGGTGGGGCAAAAGAATTCGAAATCCAGTTGTGGTTCAATTTAATGAAGGTTAGGTCATCTACATTTTGGGTGGCCAGACGAGTCCTTTTTTCGGTTAATATTGAACCTGCAGCACTGAATACTCTTTCTGATAGGACACTAGCTGCCGGGCAAGCTAGCTCCTGCAATGCATATTCTGCCAATTCTGGCCAGGTGTCTAATTTGGATGCCCAGTAATCAAATGGGAATGACGGTTGAGGTAGAACATCGATAAGTGATGAAAAATAGTTAGTAACCATACTGGACAAATGTTGTCTCGTGTCACTTTGAATTGATGCAGCAGTACCTGTCCTGTCTGCGGTCATAGCAAAATCACTCCACAACCTGGTCAGAAAACCCCTCTGTCCAGCGCCACTTCGGATTTCTGCACCTCTAACACTTCTGTTCTGCTGCCCCCTGCTGCTCGTGTGAGAACGATCACGGGCGCTGTGTGCTGGGAATGCCTGAAGCAAACGGTCAACAAGAGTTGATTGTTTGGTTGCTAATATTAGTTCCAAGTTCTCATGTGGCATAATATTTTGCAATTTGCCTTTATAGCGAGGATCAAGGAGGCAGGCCAACCAGTAATCGTCATCGTTCATCATTTTAGTAATGCGTGTGTCCCTTTTGAGGATACGTAAGGCATAATCCGCCATGTGGGCCAAACTTCCAGTTGTCAAATCAGCGGTTGTGCTTGGTTGAGGGGCAGTTTCAGGCAAATCTACGTCACTTGTGTCCCTCTAAAAACCAGAACCCGGCCTTGCCACGCCACCAATTTCCAGTGGCCCCGGAAAAGCTTCCTCATTAAAAATATACTCATCCCCATCATCCTCCTCGTCCTCCTCCTCTTCGCCCGCTACCTCGTTCTGTACACTGCCCTTACCAGACAATGGCTGACTGTCATCAAGGCTTTCCTGTTCCTCTGCTGCAGACGCCTGATTTTTTATGTGCGTCAAACTTTGCATCAGCAGACGCATAAGGGGGATGCTCATGCTTATTATGGCGTTGTCTGCACTAACCAGCCGTGTGTATTCCTCAAAACACTGAAGGACTTGACACATGTCTTGTATCTTCGACCACTGCACACCTGACAACTCCATGTCTGCCATCCTACTGCCTGCCCGTGTATGTGTATCCTCCCACAAAAACATAACAGCCCGCCTCTGTTCGCACAGTCTCTGAAGCATGTGCAGTGTTGAGTTCCACCTTGTTGCAACGTCTATGATTAGGCGATGCTGGGGAAGGTTCAAAGACCGCTGATAGGTCTGCATACAGCTGGAGTGTACGGGCGAACGGCGGATATGTGAGCAAAGTCCGCGCACTTTGAGGAGCAGGTCGGATAACCCCGGATAAGTTTTCAGGAAGCACTGCACCACCAGGTTTAAGGTGTGAGCCAGGCAATGAATGTGTTTCAGTTGGGAAAGGGAGATGGCAGCCATGAAATTCCTTCCGTTATCACTCACTACCTTGCCTGCCTCAAGATCTACTGTGCCCAGCCACGACTGCGTTTCTTTCTGCAAGAACTCGGACAGAACTTCCGCGGTGTGTCTGTTGTCGCCCAAACACTTCATAGCCAATACAGCCTGCTGACGCTTGCCAGTAGCTGCCCCATAATGGGACAACTGGTGTGCAACAGTGGCAGCTGCGGATGGAGTGATTGGGCGACTGCTATCTGTGGACGAGCTCTCGCTTCTGCAGGAGGACGAGGAGGAGGAGGAGGGGGTGAGAACGCCTACAGCCAACTGTTTCCTAGACCGTGGGCTAGGCAGAACTGTCCCGAAATTGCTGTCCCCTGTGGACCCTGCATCCACCACATTCACCCAGTGTGCCGTGATGGACACGTAACGTCCCTGGCCATGCCTACTGGTCCATGCATCTGTTGTCAGGTGCACCTTTGTACTCGCAGATTGCCTGAGTGCATGGATGATGCGCTCTTTACCATGCTGGTGGAGGGCTGGGATGGCTTTTCTCGAAAAGAAGTGTCGATTGGGTAGCTCGTAGCGTGGTACAGCGTAGTCCATCAGGGCTTTGAAAGCTTCACTTTCAACTAACCGGTAGGGCATCATCTCTAACGAGATTAGTCTAGCTATGTGCGCGTTCAAACCCTGTGTACGTGGATGCGAGGATAAGTACTTCCTTTTTCTAACCAGAGTCTCATGTAGGGTGAGCTGGACTGGGGAGCTGGAGATCGTGGAACTAGCGGGTGTGCCGGTGGACATGGAAGACTGAGAGATGGTTGGAGACGGTATTGTTTCCGCCTGTGCCCTAGATGCAGTGTTTCCTACTACGAAACTGGTGATTCCCTGACCCTGACTGCTTTGGCCTGGCAAAGAAACCTGCACAGATACTGCAGGTGGTGCGGAAAATGGTGGCCTTACAGTGATGGCAGGGATGTAGCGTTGGTGAGTAGCTTCATTGGCCGAGGGTGCTACAACCTTAAGGGACGTTTGGTAGTTACTCCAGGCTTGCAAATGCATGGTGGTTAAATGTCTATGCATGCAACTTGTATTCAGACTTTTCAGATTCTAACCTCTGCTTAAGGTAGTTGAACATTTTTGACAGATGACTTTGTGCGGATCAATTGGATGTTGTTTAAAAAAATGCCAGACTGCACTCTTTCGAGCCTCGGATCCCTTTTCAGGCATTGCAGACTGAGCTTTAACCGGATGGACACGCTGTCCTCCAACAGTTTTTGGCTTTGCCACGCGTTTTGTCCCATCTACGGGCCCGGCAGATGGAACCTGTTGCGATGTTGATGCCTGTTGCGGCCCCTCCTCCTCCGCTTCAGAACTACTGCCGCCTGCACCCTGTTCCCCCAATGGCTGCCAATTGGGGTCAATAACTGGGTCATCTATAACCTCCTCTTCTAGCTCGTGCGCAACTTCGTCTGTGTCACCGTGTAAGTCGGTGGTAGAGCGTTCGTGACGGGGCAACATAGTCTCATCAGGGTCTGATTCTGGATCAGAACCCTGCGAGGGCAATGTTGTGGTCTGATTCAAAGGACCATCATAGTAGTCTGGCTGTGGCTGTGCATCAGTGCACTCCATGTCAGATTCAATTTGTAATGGGCATGGCCTGTTAACTGCTTCACTTTCTAAGCCAGGGACGGTATGTGTAAAGAGCTCCATGGAGTAACCCGTTGTGTCGCCTGCTGCATCCTTCTCTGTTGTTGTTTTTGCTGAAGAGGACAAGGAAGCGACTTGTCCCTGACCGTGAACATCCACTAACGACGCGCTGCTTTTACATTTACCAGTTTCAAAAGAGGAGGCAAAGGAGCTAGAGGCTGAGTCAGCAAGGTAAGCCAAAACTTGCTCTTGCTGCTCCGGCTTTAAAAGTGGTTTTCCTACTCCCAGAAAAGGGAGCGTTCGAGGCCTTCTGTAGCCAGACGACGAACCTGGCTCCACAGCTCCAGGCTTAGGTGCAATATTTTTTTTCCCACGACCACCTGATGCTCCACTACCACTACCATCATTACCAGCTGACAATGAACGCCCACGGCCACGACCTCTTCCACCAGACTTCCTCATTGTTTTAAAAACGTAACCAAAGTAACGGTATTTGTTGCTGTCAAACAACTTACACGGTGAGCTATAACTTCAGTATGATTTAGATATCCCTTTTCAGGTGGGTGAGACCGCAAGGAAAATCAGGCACAATGTTACACACTCTGTTTTCGGTGGCACCAAATAAGAGAGATGCCACACACGCAGGACTGTCAGAAATGTCAATATTGATCTCCCACTTCATTTTTGAATTCTAGGAATTGATGACCTGCGAATGACGTCACGGCTTCTGATTGGTCGCGTGCCGGTCACATGGGCGGCACGCGACCAATCAGAACCCGGGACGTCATTCCCAGGTCCTAAAGGCGCGCATTTTAAACAAAGAAGCCTCCCGGTTAGCAGCATGATGTCCAGGGGCCGCCGGAGAGGTGAGCATATCAATATTTTTTATTTTAATTCTTTATTTTACACATCCCTATGGATCCCAGGGCCTGAAGGAGAGTTTCCTCTCCTTCAGACCCTGGGAACCATGAGAATACCTTCCGATACTTGATGTCCCATTGACTTGTATTGGTATCGGATATCGGTATCGGCGATATCCGATATTTTTCGGGTATCGGCCGATACTATCCGATACCGATACTTTCAAGTATCGGACGGTATCGCTCAACACTATTTAGAAACAAAATAAAATAAAATGATTTTTTCAGGAAGAATATAGAAACCAAATAAAATCAAATGATTTTTTAAGGGAGAATTTAGAAACCAAATTAAAAAAAAAATAGCTTTTCTATGGCCCAGTGCCCACTATTTGAGAGAGAGAGTGTTAAGTGTATTTAACAATATTAAGGCACAAGAGTGCATGCGGTGCCGCACTGACGAACGCCACTAACCACCCAGGCTTGGGTAAGGAAAGCACAGAGGAAGTGCACGGCGCCGTACTGGCGGTCACAGCAACTGGACGCTGTAACGTGTGATTAGTGCTGTAGGATAAGTCGGGCGCTAGATAGCAACCATACACCTTCCGCGAACAGACATTCAATAGGGTAAGGGTATCCAAGGACGACTTGCACTCACAACATACACACATTAACAATTGTACACTAGCGCATGGCCGTGCGGTCATGCGCAGTTTATATAGTTGAAGCACAGGAAGTGGCCACAGAAACTTTGCCCTTCCAAGACCTGCCAAGAGGACCAATGGAATGTGCTGCAGAGCCTGAGCACATGACCCTCGATCTCCAACGGGAGATCTTGCCCTGGGCATGCTCAGTGTGTGCAGACAAGGACTTAGTCCCAGAGAAGTCCGCTCGCTGCTGACCAGCACTGGCTTTAATGGCAGAAGCTGAAGAAGCAGCAGTAACTCTCTGTACAGAGTGAGACCGAGCAAGACGCTGGAACCGACGTCCCTGCTGAGCAGACTCCACTGTGGCTGGATAAGAATGGGAGACCGCAGCGGAGATGGCTCGAGATTCCCCCTGTGCAGAAGCGGGAACTCGAGACCTAACACCCACTTATTTCTTTTTGATTTTTTCAGGGAGAATTTAGAAACACAATAAAAAAAAAATAGGCTTTCTATGGCCCACTATTTGAGAGAGAGAGATGGCCACCCAGGAGTCAAGACTGGCACACAAGCAGAAAGGGCAATATTAATCTCCCACTGATTTTTTTTTTTTTTTCAGGGAGACTTTAGAAACAAAATAAAATAAAATGATTTTTTCAGGAAGAATATAGAAACCAAATAAAATCAAATGATTTTTTAAGGGAGAATTTAGAAACCAAATTAAAAAAAAATAGCTTTTCTATGGCCCAGTGCCCACTATTTGAGAGAGAGAGTGTTAAGGACAGGCGGAACGCACCATGTATAGATGATCTGAAACTAGGTGCGTTCGCAGTCCGAGGTCCACCGTGCAGGTAAAAACCCTGCTGCTAGTAAGACGGACTATATGGCGGTACTATAAGTATACACGCACGGGTTAACTTCCCCCTGCGTGAAGGAAGCAATCCTGTTGTGTCACAGGACCGCGGTACCGCACATAGAGCGCGAGCAAGAAGTCAGCGAACACAACCCCAACACAGGATTGAAGTCCGATTAGACCACTTGCTGGCACAACACCGCAACTGGGTGTGTAAGGAAACTATAAAAATAGTATATAAAAGCACGAGAGTGCATGCAGTGCCGCACTGACGGACGCCACTAACCACCCAGGCTTGGGTAAGGAAAGCGCAGAGGAAGCGCACGGCGCCGTACAGGCGGTCACAGCAACTAGACGCTGTTATGTGTGTAACGTGCTGTTGGATAAGTCGGGCGCTATATAGCAAACATACACCTTCCGCGAACAGTCATCCAATAGGGAGGGTATTTTAAAGAGCGACTTTCACTCACAACACACACACATATTATCAAGACAATACTAGCGCATGGCCGTGCGGTCATGCGCAGTTTATATAGTTGCAGCACAGGAAGCTGCTTCTGAAGTTTTGCCCTTTCAGGACCTTCCTGGAGGACCAATGGAATGTGCTGCAGTACCTGAGCATGTGACCCTCGATCTCCAACGAGAGATCTTGCCCTGGGCATGCTCAGTGTGTGCAAATAAGGACTTAGTCCCAGAGAAGCCCGCTCGCCGCAGATCAGTGCAGGGTACAAAAGGAGAGCCAGAAAAGGCAACAGTAACCCTTTGCACAGAATCAGTCCCAGCAAGACGCTGGGAGCGACGCCTCCGCTGAGCAGGCCCCACTGCAGCCAGTACAGAATGGGAAACCGCAGCAGACAGGGATCGAGATTCCTCCTGTGCAGCAGAGGAAACTCGACTCCTAACAGAGAGATGGCACACCCAGGAGTCAAGACTGGCACACAAGCAGAAAGGGCAATATTAATCTCCAACTGATTTTTTTTTTTTTTTTTTCAGGGAGAATTTAGAAACACAATAAAAAAAAATAGGCTTTCTATGGCCCAGTGCCCACTATTTGAAAGAGAGAGATGGCACACCCAGGAGTCAGGAGTGGCACACAAGCAGAAAGGGCAATATTAAGTGCTGTAGGATAAGTCGGGCGCTAGATAGCAACCATACACCTTCCGCGAACAGACATTCAATAGGGTAAGGGTATCCAAGGACGACTTGCACTCACAACATACACACATTAACAATTGTACACTAGCGCATGGCCGTGCGGTCATGCGCAGTTTATATAGTTGAAGCACAGGAAGTGGCCACAGAAACTTTGCCCTTCCAAGACCTGCCAAGAGGACCAATGGAATGTGCTGCAGAGCCTGAGCACATGACCCTCGATCTCCAACGGGAGATCTAGCCCTGGGCATGCTCAGTGTGTGCAGACAAGGACTTAGTCCCAGAGAAGTCCGCTCGCTACTGACCAGCACTGGCTTTAATGGCAGAAGCTGAAGAAGCAGCAGTAACTCTCTGTACAGAGTGAGACCGAGCAAGACGCTGGAACCGACGTCCCTGCTGAGCAGACTCCACTGCGGCTGGATAAGAATGGGAGACCGCAGCGGAGATGGCTCGAGATTCCCCCTGTGCAGAAGCGGGAACTCGAGACCTAACATTACCCTCCATCCTAGGGCCCCCCCTCCTTGGGCCTCGCTACGCTCGAAGGCAGCAATGAGCTGTGGGGCCCGAATGTTTTCAGCAGGCTCCCATGACCTGTCCTCTGGGCCATAACCCTTCCAATCCACCAGATAGAACTTTTTGCCGCGTACCACCTTGCACCCCAAAATAGCGTTCACCTCGTAATCGTCCGTAGACGATCCAGATGTCCCGGCAGATGACTCGGAAAACCTGGACATGTATACGGGTTTCAAGAGGGACACATGAAAGGTGTCGGTGATACCCAAGCGTGGAGGAAGAGCCAAACGGTAGACCACAGGATTAACCCGTTCGAGAACCTTGAAGGGACCCAAGTAGCGAGGAGCAAACTTAGTGGACTCAACTCGCAGCCTGATGTTACGGGCGGAGAGCCACACCAAGTCGCCAGGAGCAAAGGTCGGAGCGGGGCACCGATGAACATCGGCGGAGGACCTCATTCTCTCCTTGGAGGCCCGAATGGCATCCTGCGTGCGGTCCCAAATGTCCCGTGCCTCCACAGCCCAGTCTGCCACCCTGGAGTCAGCAGAAGACACAGGCATGGGCACAGGAACACGCGGATGCTGGCCGTAATTTAGGAGGAATGGAGTCTGACCGGTGGAGTCGGCTACGGCATTGTTAAGTGCAAACTCTGCCCACGGTAGCAAGGATGCCCAGTCATCCTGCCTGGCAGAAACAAAATGTCGTAAATATGTGACCAAGGTCTGGTTGGCCCTCTCTACCAAACCATTCGTCTCGGGATGATATGCCGAAGAGAGATTCAACTCAATACTGAGTAGACGACAAAGCTCTCTCCAGAATCGAGACGCAAACTGGGGACCCCGGTCACTAACAATTTTGTTTGGCATACCGTGTAGGCGAAAGATATGTTTGACGAACAAGACAGCCAACGCCCGTGCAGAACGTAGCCGTGGAAGAGGCACCAAGTGCACCATTTTGGAAAAATGGTCGGTGATCACCCAGATAATGGTGCAGTTACGAGACTTGGGTAAGCCTACCACAAAGTCCATCCCGACCATCTCCCAGGGCCTGTCCGCCACCGGCAGAGGATAAAGCAAACCAGCTGGCCGTTGCCGAGGAGTCTTGTTCTTGGCGCAAGAGACACACGCCCGAACTTACTCTGGGACATCACGAGCCATATGCGGCCACCAGTATGTCCTCGCCAGTAACTCAGATGTCCTTTTGGTACCAAAATGTCCACCCACCATAGACGAGTGTGCCCAAGAGAGAACCTCCGGTCGCAAACTGGATGGAACAAAAGTCTTGCCCAGGGGCACAGACTCTAGCGAAACCGGGGCTACAGTTCTCAAGCTCTCGGTGGGGACAATAAGCCGAGGTTCCTCCTCCTCCTCCGCAGATGACACCACGGAGCGAGAGAGCGCGTCGGCCCTAATGTTATTCTCCCCAGAAAGAAAATGGAGGGTGAAATGAAACCGGGAGAAGAATAAGGACCATCTGGCCAGGCGAGAATTCAACCGCTGGGCTGTCTGCAGGTACACCAAATTTTTATGGTCTGTGAAGACTTGGAAGGGAAAACGTGCTCCCTCCAAGAGATGTCTCCACTCCGAGAAAGCCAACTTCATGGCTAGCAACTCCCTGTCCCCGATGGAATAATTCCTCTCTGCTGGTGAGAAGGTCTTGGAGAAAAAGAAGCAAGGATGCTTCTGACCTTGAGCATCCTTTTGGAAGAGGACTGCTCCAGCACCAACAGAAGAGGCATCCACCACCATGATAAATGGCTTATCAACATCGGGGCGATGTAGGATGGGAGCGCTAGCGAAGTGTGACTTTATAGAGTTAAAGGCCTTGGAGACCTCCTCAGACCACAATTTGGGATTCACCCCCTTCTTGGTGAGGGCAACCAAGGGAGCTACCAAAGTTGAGAAGTGCGGAATGAACTGGCGATAATAATTAATGAACCCCATAAAGCGCTGCACCGCTTTAAGAGAATGGGGTTCCTGCCAGTCCATCACAGCCTGTAGTTTGGCAGGATCCATAGCCAATCCCTGGGCAGAGATGATGTAGCCTAGGAAAGGTAAGGACTCCTGCTCAAACATACACTTCTCCAACTTGGCGTAGAGGGAGTTTGCCCGTAGGAGGTCGAAGACTTTGCAAACATCTCTCCGGTGGGAGTCAATATCTGGAGAGTAGATGAGAATATCATCCAGATAGACTACGACCGAGGTGGAAAGCATATCCCGGAAGATATCGTTCACAAAGTCTTGGAAAACGGCTGGGGCATTACAGAGCCCGAAGGGCATCACCAGATATTCATAGTGCCCATCCCTGGTGTTAAAAGCCGTCTTCCATTCGTCCCACTCACGGATGCGAATCAGGTTGTAAGCACCCCGCAGATCTAGTTTAGTAAATACCCTTGCTCCCCGAAGCCTATCGAAGAGCTCAGATATCAAGGGCAAAGGATACTTATTTTTAACGGTGATGGCATTAAAACCCTGCTGTTCTGTTCGGTCTGGGGAGACCTATTTTGAACTTTGGTATTTTTTGGGGTGTTCAAGATGCGGTTCTGAAACTTGTGGTTGATTGACTTAAATGAGGATGGGTCGGTCGGCCACGGGTTTCAGAGCCGCATCTTGAATATTTTAAAGAATATTGAAGTTCAAAGTCGGTCATTTTTGACCAACAGAACAGCAGGGTTAAGACCCCTGTAGTCTATGCATGGACACAATTCACCATTCTTCTTCTGCACGAAGAAGAACCCTGCCCCAGCAGGTGACACTGACTTCCTAATGAATCATCTTGCCAGATTCTCCTGGATGTACTGTGACATTGACTCCGTCTCCGGGAGAGATAGCGGATAGACTCGACCCCGGGGAGGCTCTGCACCAGGCAAGAGATCAATAGGACAGTCATAGGGGCGATGGGGCGGAAGGATCTCCGCCGCCTTTTTGGAGAACACGTCTGCATAAGACCAATACTGCTTGGGGAGAGAGGAAAGATCTGCGGGTACCTCTGTAGTAGCAACCTGAACGCACTCCCTCTGACACCTACCCCCACATGATTCGCCCCATCCCAGGATTCTGCCAGAGGACCACTCGATATGAGGAGAGTGGTACCGTAGCCAAGGTATTCCCAACAGGACCTCATCAATTCCCTCAGGAATGACGAGCAGAGATATAATCTCCTGATGAGATGGCGACATGGACAGAGTAAAAGGGATGGTCTGGTGTGTTATCTGTGAGGGCAGTGTCGACCCATTCACCACTCGTACCGTTACTGGTTGAGCTAGCATAACCAGGGGTATTGCGTGACGTTGGGCGAAGGCAGAAGACATAAAATTGCCCTCCGCCCCAGAATCCACGCAGAGCTCTACCGAGTGGGAGAATGAGCCTATAGTAATTGTCTCCTTAAAGGACAATTTAGAGGCAAACGTCGCCGTGTCTAGTGTACCTCCACCTACTACCACTAGACGCTGACGTTTCCTCGACCGCTGAGAACATCTGGTGGCTAGATGTCCTGACTGCTGGCAAACATGACAGACCTTGAGTGCACAAGCGGTCTGGGAGTTAGATCCCGCTTGTGACACTTCCCTGGCCTCATGTGACTCAGGAACCAGGACCGGAGATTCCAGAGGTTTGGCGAAGGTAGGAGCCAGCCGAAACCTCTGCCTACACTGGGCTCGCTCTAACCTCCGCTCGTTAAAACGGAGGTCAATTCGAGTGGAGACAGTTATTAACTCCTCCAGTGTGGCAGGAATCTCCCTAGTGGCCAGAGCGTCCTTAACGTGGTCAGCCAGGCCCCTCCAAAATATGGGGATAAGAGCTTTATCCGACCAATCCAGCTCAGAAGCTAAAGTGCGGAATTGGACGGCAAAATGACTGACCAAGGACTCACCCTGAGTTAATGCCAGCAGTTGGAGCGCAGTATCATGGGTGACTTGAGTTCCTAGAAAGACCTGTTTCAGAGTGCTCAGAAACAGCGGAGCGCTCTGCACCACATGATCGCCACGCTCCCACAGCGGCATAGCCCATTCCAACGCCCTGTCCGACAAGAGAGACACTATAAATCCCACCTTAGCCCGCTCTGTGGGAAAACATGCAGCCAGGAGCTCGAGGTGAATAGAGCACTGACTCACAAATCCCCTACAAAATCTGCTATCACCAGAAAATTTTTCTGGCAGCGGGAGGCGAGAAAATGTCGGAGCAGGGGTGGCAATGGACAGGGTTGCTGCAGCCACGCTAGCAGCCTGTACAGCAACTGCGGTAACATCCACAGATGAGGTTGCGCTCTCAAGAGCCGCCAACCTACCCTCCAGCTGCTGGATATACCGCAAGGATTGCTGTTTGTCCGTCATTACTAGCCAGACCCTGGCGCTAGTGTAATGTTAGGGCTAGCGGAACGCACCAAATATTAAGACAGATAGAGTATGGTGCGTTCGCAGCCCGGGGTCCACCGTGCAGAGATGGAACCTGCTGCCAAGTAATGACGGACTATATGGCGGTACTCATAAGTATACACACGTGGGTTAAACTTCACCCAGCGTGAAGGAAGCGATCCTGTTGCGTCACAGGACCGCGGTACCGCACATAGAGCGCGAGCAAGTAGTCAGCAAACTCAACCCCAACTAGGATTGAAGTCCGATTAGACCCTTGCTGGCACAACACCGCAACTGGGTGTGTAAGGAAACTATTTAACAATATTAAGGCACAAGAGTGCATGCGGTGCCGCACTGACGAACGCCACTAACCACCCAGGCTTGGGTAAGGAAAGCACAGAGGAAGTGCACGGCGCCGTACTGGCGGTCACAGCAACTGGACGCTGTAACGTGTGATTAGTGCTGTAGGATAAGTCGGGCGCTAGATAGCAACCATACACCTTCCGCGAACAGACATTCAATAGGGTAGGGGTATCCAAGGACGACTTGCACTCACAACATACACACATTAACAATTGTACACTAGCGCATGGCCGTGCGGTCATGCACAGTTTATATAGTTGCAGCACAGGAAGTGGCCACAGAAACTTTGCCCTTCCAAGACCTGCCAAGAGGACCAATGGAATGTGCTGCAGAGCCTGAGCACATGACCCTCGATCTCCAACGGGAGATCTTGCCCTGGGCATGCTCAGTGTGTGCAGACAAGGACTTAGTCCCAGAGAAGTCCGCTCGCTGCTGACCAGCACTGGCTTTAATGGCAGAAGCTGAAGAAGCAGCAGTAACTCTCTGTACAGAGTGAGACCGAGCAAGATGCTGGAACCGACGTCCCTGCTGAGCAGACTCCACTGTGGCTGGATAAGAATGGGAGACCGCAGCGGAGATGGCTCGAGATTCCCCCTGTGCAGAAGCGGGAACTCGAGACCTAACACCCACTTATTTCTTTTTGATTTTTTCAGGGAGAATTTAGAAACACAATAAAAAAAAAATAGGCTTTCTATGGCCCACTATTTGAGAGAGAGAGATGGCCACCCAGGAGTCAAGACTGGCACACAAGCAGAAAGGGCAATATTAATCTCCCACTGATTTTTTTTTTTTTTTCAGGGAGACTTTAGAAACAAAATAAAATAAAATGATTTTTTCGGGAAGAATTTAGAAACCAAATAAAATAAAATGATTTTTTAAGGGAGAATTTAGAAACCAAATTAAAAAAAATAGCCTTTCTATGGCCCAGTGCCCACTATTTGAGAGAGAGAGATGGCACACCCAGGAGTCAAGACTGGCACACAAGCAGAAGGGGCAATATTAATCTACCACTGATTTCTTTTTTATTTTTTCAGGGAGAATTTAGAAACACAATAAAAAAATAGGCTTTCTATGGCCCAGTGACCACTATTTGAGAGAGAGAGATGGCACACCCAGGAGTCAAGACTGGCACACAAGCAGAAAGGGCAATATTAATCTCCCACTTATCTTTTTTTTTTTCAGGGAGACTTTAGAAACAAAATAAAATAAAATGATTTTTTCAGGAAGAATTTAGAAACCAAATAAAATAAAATGATTTTTTCAGGGAGAATTTAGAAACCAAATAAAAAAAATATCCTTTCTATGGCCCAGTGCCCACTATTTGAGAGAGAGAGAGATGGCACACCCAGGAGTCAAGACTGGCACACAAGCAGAAAGGGCAATATTATTCTCCCACTGATTTTTTTTTAATTTTTTCAGGGAGAATTTAGAAGCACAATAAAAAAAAAATAGGCTTTCTATGGCCCACTAATTGAGAGAGAGAGATGGCACACCCAGGAGTCAGGAGTGGCACACAAGCAGAAAGGGCAATATTAATCTCCCACTGATTTCTTTTTGATTTTTTCAGGGAGAACTTAGAAACACAATAAAAAAAAATAGGCTTTCTATGGCCCAGTGCCCACTTTTTGAGAGAGAGAGATGGCACACCCAGGAGTCAAGACTGGCACACAAGCAGAAAGGGCAATATTAATTTCCCACTTCTTTTTTTTTTTCAGGGAGACATTAGAAACAAAATAAAATAAAATGATTTTTTCAGGAAGAATTTAGAAACCAAATAAAATAAAATGATTTTTTAAGGGAGAATTTAGAAACCAAATAAAAAAAATAGCCTTTCTATGGCCCAGTGCCCACTATTTGAGAGAGAGAGATGGCACACCCAGGAGTCAAGACTGGCACGCAAGCAGAAAGGGCAATATTAATCTCCCACTGATGTCTTTTTGATCTTTTCAGGGAGAATTTAGAAACACAATAAAAAAAAAATAGGCTTTCTATGGCCCACTATTTGAGAGAGAGAGAGATGGCACACCCAGGAGTCAAGACTGGCACACAAGCAGAAAGGGCAATATTAATCTCCCACTGATTTCTTTTTGATTTTTTCAGGGAGAATTTAGAAACACAATAAAAAAAATAGGCTTTCTATGGCCCAGTGACCACTATTTGAGAGAGAGAGATGGCACACCCAGAAGTCAAGACTGGCACACAAGCAGAAAGGGCAATATTAATCTCCCACTGATTTTTTTTTTTTTTTCAGGGAGACTTTAGAAACAAAATAAAATAAAATGATTTTTTTCGGGAAGAATTTAGAAACCAAATAAAATAAAATTATTTTTTAAGGGAGAATTTAGAAACCAAATTAAAAAAAATAGCCTTTCTATGGCCCAGTGCCCACTATTTGAGAGAGAGAGATGGCACACCCAGGAGTCAAGACTGGCACACAAGCAGAAAGGGCAATATTAATCTACCACTGATTTCTTTTTGATTTTTTCAAGGAGAATTTAGAAACACAATAAAAAAAATAGGCTTTCTATGGCCCAGTGACCACTATTTGAGAGAGAGAGATGGCACACCCAGGAGTCAAGACTGGCACACAAGCAGAAAGGGCAATATTAATCTCCCACTTATCTTTTTTTTTTTTCAGGGAGACTTTAGAAACAAAATAAAATAAAATGATTTTTTCAAGAAGAATTTAGAAACCAAATAAAATAAAATGATTTTTTCAGGGAGAATTTAGAAACCAAATAAAAAAAATATCCTTTCTATGGCCCAGTGCCCACTATTTGAGAGAGAGAGAGATGGCACACCCAGGAGTCAAGACTGGCACACAAGCAGAAAGGGCAATATTAATCTCCCACTGATTTTTTTTTAATTTTTTCAGGGAGAATTTAGAAGCACAATAAAAAAAAAATAGGCTTTCTATGGCCCACTAATTGAGAGAGAGAGAGAGATGGCACACCCAGGAGTCAGGAGTGGCACACAAGCAGAAAGGGCAATATTAATCTCCCACTGATTTCTTTTTGATTTTTTCAGGGAGAACTTAGAAACACAATAAAAAAAAAATAGGCTTTCTATGGCCCAGTGCCCACTTTTTGAGAGAGAGAGATGGCACACCCAGGAGTCAAGACTGGCACACAAGCAGAAAGGGCAATATTAATTTCCCACTTCTTTTTTTTTTCAGGGAGACATTAGAAACAAAATAAAATAAAATGATTTTTTCAGGAAGAATTTAGAAACCAAATAAAATAAAATGATTTTTTAAGGGAGAATTTAGAAACCAAATAAAAAAAATAGCCTTTCTATGGCCCAGTGCCCACTATTTGAGAGAGAGAGATGGCACACCCAGGAGTCAAGACTGGCACGCAAGCAGAAAGGGCAATATTAATCTCCCACTGATGTCTTTTTGATTTTTTCAGGGAGAATTTAGAAACACAATAAAAAAAAAATAGGCTTTCTATGGCCCACTATTTGAGAGAGAGAGAGATGGCACACCCAGGAGTCAAGACTGGCACACAAGCAGAAAGGGCAATATTAATCTCCCACTGATTTCTTTTTGATTTTTTCAGGGAGAATTTAGAAACACAATAAAAAAAATAGGCTTTCTATGGCCCAGTGACCACTATTTGAGAGAGAGAGATGGCACACCCAGGAGTCAAGACTGGCACACAAGCAGAAAGGGCAATATTAATCTCCCACTGATTTTTTTTTTTTTTTCAGGGAGACTTTAGAAACAAAATAAAATAAAATGATTTTTTCGGGAAGAATTTAGAAACCAAATAAAATAAAATGATTTTTTAAGGGAGAATTTAGAAACCAAATTAAAAAAAATAGCCTTTCTATGGCCCAGTGCCCACTATTTGAGAGAGAGAGATGGCACACCCAGGAGTCAAGACTGGCACACAAGCAGAAAGGGCAATATTAATCTACCACTGATTTCTTTTTGATTTTTTCAAGGAGAATTTAGAAACACAATAAAAAAAATAGGCTTTCTATGGCCCAGTGACCACTATTTGAGAGAGAGAGATGGCACACCCAGGAGTCAAGACTGGCACACAAGCAGAAAGGGCAATATTAATCTCCCACTTATCTTTTTTTTTTTTCAGGGAGACTTTAGAAACAAAATAAAATAAAATGATTTTTTCAAGAAGAATTTAGAAACCAAATAAAATAAAATGATTTTTTCAGGGAGAATTTAGAAACCAAATAAAAAAAATATCCTTTCTATGGCCCAGTGCCCACTATTTGAGAGAGAGAGAGATGGCACACCCAGGAGTCAAGACTGGCACACAAGCAGAAAGGGCAATATTAATCTCCCACTGATTTTTTTTAATTTTTTCAGGGAGAATTTAGAAGCACAATAAAAAAAAAATAGGCTTTCTATGGCCCACTAATTGAGAGAGAGAGATGGCACACCCAGGAGTCAGGAGTGGCACACAAGCAGAAAGGGCAATATTAATCTCCCACTGATTTCTTTTTGATTTTTTCAGGGAGAACTTAGAAACACAATAAAAAAAAAATAGGCTTTCTATGGCCCAGTGCCCACTTTTTGAGAGAGAGAGATGGCACACCCAGGAGTCAAGACTGGCACACAAGCAGAAAGGGCAATATTAATTTCCCACTTCTTTTTTTTTTTCAGGGAGACATTAGAAACAAAATAAAATAAAATGATTTTTTCAGGAAGAATTTAGAAACCAAATAAAATAAAATGATTTTTTAAGGGAGCATTTAGAAACCAAATAAAAAAAATAGCCTTTCTATGGCCCAGTGCCCACTATTTGAGAGAGAGAGATGGCACACCCAGGAGTCAAGACTGGCACGCAAGCAGAAAGGGCAATATTAATCTCCCACTGATGTCTTTTTGATTTTTTCAGGGAGAATTTAGAAACACAATAAAAAAAAAATAGGCTTTCTATGGCCCACTATTTGAGAGAGAGAGATGGCACACCCAGGAGTCAAGACTGGCACACAAGCAGAAAGGGCAATATTAATCTCCCACTGATTTCTTTTTGATTTTTTCAGGGAGAATTTAGAAACACAATAAAAAAAATAGGCTTTCTATGGCCCAGTGACCACTATTTGAGAGAGAGAGATGGCACACCCAGGAGTCAAGACTGGCACACAAGCAGAAAGGGCAATATTAATCTCCCACTGATTTTTTTTTAATTTTTTCAGGGAGAATTTAGAAGCACAATAAAAAAAAATAGGCTTTCTATGGCCCACTAATTGAGAGAGAGAGATGGCACACCCAGGAGTCAGGAGTGGCACACAAGCAGAAAGGGCAATATTAATCTCCCACTGATTTCTTTTTGATTTTTTCAGGGAGAACTTAGAAACACAATAAAAAAAAATAGGCTTTCTATGGCCCAGTGCCCACTTTTTGAGAGAGAGAGATGGCACACCCAGGAGTCAAGACTGGCACACAAGCAGAAAGGGCAATATTAATTTCCCACTTCTTTTTTGTTTTCAGGGAGACATTAGAAACAAAATAAAATAAAATGATTTTTTCAGGAAGAATTTAGAAACCAAATAAAATAAAATGATTTTTTAAGGGAGAATTTAGAAACCAAATAAAAAAAATAGCCTTTCTATGGCCCAGTGCCCACTATTTGAGAGAGAGAGATGGCACACCCAGGAGTCAAGACTGGCACGCAAGCAGAAAGGGCAATATTAATCTCCCACTGATGTCTTTTTGATTTTTTCAGGGAGAATTTAGAAGCACAATAAAAAAAAATAGGCTTTCTATGGCCCACTATTTGAGAGAGAGAGAGATGGCACACCCAGGAGTCAAGACTGGCACACAAGCAGAAAGGGCAATATTAATCTCCCACTGATTTCTTTTTGATTTTTTCAGGGAGAATTTAGAAACACAATAAAAAAAAATAGGCTTTCTATGGCCCAGTGACCACTATTTGAGAGAGAGAGATGGCACACCCAGGAGTCAAGACTGGCACACAAGCAGAAAGGGTAATATTAATCTCCCACTTATTTTTTTTTTTTCAGGGAGACTTTAGAAACAAAATAAAATAAAATGATTTTTTCAGGGAGAATTTAGAAACCAAATAAAAAAAATATCCTTTCTATGGCCCAGTGCCCACTATTTGAGAGAGAGATGGCACACCCAGGAGTCAAGACTGGCACACAAGCAGAAAGGGCAATATTAATCTCCCACTGATTTTATTTTTTTTTTTCAGGGAGAATTTAGAAACACAATAAAAAAAAATAGGCTTTCTATGGCCCACTAATTGAGAGAGAGAGAAATGGCACACCCAGGAGTCAGGAGTGGCACACAAGCAGAAAGGGCAATATTAATCTCCCACTGATTTCTTTTTGATTTTTTCAGGGAGAATTTAGAAACACAATAAAAAAAAATAGGCTTTATTTGGCCCAGTGCCCACTTTTTGAGAGAGAGAGATGGCACACCCAGGAGTCAAGACTGACACACAAGCAGAAAGGGCAATATTAATTTCCCACTTCTTTTTTTTTTTCAGGGAGACTTTAGAAACAAAATAAAATAAAATGATTTTTTCAGGAAGAATTTAGAAACCAAATAAAATAAAATGATTTTTTAAGGGAGAATTTAGAAACCAAATAAAAAAAATAGCCTTTCTATGGCCCAGTGCCCACTATTTGAGAGAGAGAGATGGCACACCCAGGAGTCAAGACTGGCACACAAGCAGAAAGGGCAATATTAATCTCCCACTGATGTCTTTTTGATTTTTTCAGGGAGAATTTAGAAACACAATAAAAAAAAATAGGCTTTCTATGGCCCACTATTTGAGAGAGAGAGAGATGGCACACCCAGGAGTCAAGACTGGCACACAAGCAGAAAGGGCAATATTAATCTCCCACTGTTTTTTTTTTTTCAGGGAGACTTTAGAAACAAAATAAAATAAAATGATTTTTTCAGGGAGAATTTAGAAACCAAATAAAAAAAAATATCCTTTCTATGGCCCAGTGCCCACTATTTGAGAGAGAGAGATGGCACACCCAGGAGTGAAGACTGGCACACAAGCAGAAAGGGCAATATTTATCTCCCACTGATTTCTTTTTGATTTTTTCAGGGAGAATTTAGAAACACAATAAAAAAAAAATAGGCTTTCTATGGCCCAGTGCCCACTTTTTGAGAGAGAGAGATGGCACACCCAGGAGTCAAGACTGGCACACAAGCAGAAAGGGCAATATTAATCTCCCACTTCTTTTTTTTTTTCAGGGAGACTTTAGAAACAAAATAAAATAAAATGATTTTTTCAGGAAGAATTTAGAAAAAAAATAAAATAAAATGATTTTTTCAGGGAGAATTTAGAAACCAAATAAAAAAAAAAAATAGCCTTTCTATGGCCCAGTGCCCACTATTTGAGAGAGAGAGATGGCACACCCAGGAGTCAAGACTGGCACACAAGCAGAAAGGGCAATATTAATCTCCCACTGATTTTTTTTTTTTTTTTTTCAGGGAGAATTTAGAAACACAATAAAAAAAAATAGGCTTTCTATGGCCCACTATTTGAGAGAGAGAGAGATGGCACACCCAGGAGTCAAGACTGGCACACAAGCAGAAAGGGCAATATTAATCTCCCACTGATGTCTTTTTGATTTTTTCAGGGAGAATTTAGAAACACAATAAAAAAAAATAGGCTTTCTATGGCCCACTATTTGAGAGAGAGAGAGATGGCACACCCAGGAGTCAAGACTGGCACACAAGCAGAAAGGGCAATATTAATCTCCCACTGTTTTTTTTTTTTCAGGGAGACTTTAGAAACAAAATAAAATAAAATGATTTTTTCAGGGAGAATTTAGAAACCAAATAAAAAAAAATATCCTTTCTATGGCCCAGTGCCCACTATTTGAGAGAGAGAGATGGCACACCCAGGAGTGAAGACTGGCACACAAGCAGAAAGGGCAATATTTATCTCCCACTGATTTGTTTTTGATTTTTTCAGGGAGAATTTAGAAACACAATAAAAAAAAAATAGGCTTTCTATGGCCCAGTGCCCACTTTTTGAGAGAGAGAGATGGCACACCCAGGAGTCAAGACTGGCACACAAGCAGAAAGGGCAATATTAATCTCCCACTTCTTTTTTTTTTTCAGGGAGACTTTAGAAACAAAATAAAATAAAATGATTTTTTCAGGAAGAATTTAGAAAAAAAATAAAATAAAATGATTTTTTCAGGGAGAATTTAGAAACCAAATAAAAAAAAAAAATAGCCTTTCTATGGCCCAGTGCCCACTATTTGAGAGAGAGAGATGGCACACCCAGGAGTCAAGACTGGCACACAAGCAGAAAGGGCAATATTAATCTCCCACTGATTTTTTTTTTTTTTTTTTCAGGGAGAATTTAGAAACACAATAAAAAAAAAAAAAAGGCTTTCTATGGCCCACTATTTGAGAGAGAGAGATGGCACACCCAGGAGTCAGGAGTGGCACACAAGCAGAAAGGGCAATATTAATCTCCCACTGATTTCTTTTTGATTTTTTTCAGGGAGAATTTAGAAACACAATTAAAAAAAAATAGGCTTTCTATGGCCCACTAGTTGAGAGAGAGAGATGGCACACCCAGGAGTCAAGAGTGGCACACAAGCAGAAAGGGCAATATGAATTAATATTTTTTCTGGGAGTATTTAGAAACCCAATAAAAAAAAAAAAATTAATAGGCTTTCTATGGCCCACTATTTGAGAGAGAGATGGCACACTCAGGACTGGCACAGAAGCCCAAAGGCCAATATTATTCTCCCACTGTATTTTTTTTATCAGGGAGAATTTATAAACCCCACAAAAAAAAAAAAGAAAAATGAAAAGGCTTTCTATGGCCCACTATGTGAGAGAGATGGCACACACAGGGTTGGCACTCTAGCAGAAATGCCAATCTTAATCTCCCACAAAAAAAAAAAAACAGGGACTGTCCTACAATTACTATCTCCCTGCAGTAATCTCAGCCAGGTATGGCAGGCAGCAATAAGGAGTGGACTGATGCACAAATGAAATAAAAAGTGTGGACAAACAAACAAGTTATCTGTGCAGAAAGGAAGGAACAACAGGATTTGTGCTTTGAAAAAAGCAGTTGGTTTGCACAGCGGCCTTCTAGGGCAGCCCAATGAGCTACAGCGCTGAGGAAAAAAAAATGTAGCTTCCACTGTCCCTGCAAAGAAAAGGTGGTGTTGGACAGTGGAAATCGCTACAGCACAAGCGGTTTGGTGGTTAATGGACCCTGCCTAACACTATCCCTGCTTCTGACGAAGCGGCAGCAACCTCTCCCTAGGCTCAGATCAGCAGCAGTAAGATGGCGGTCAACGGGAACGCCCCTTTATAACCCCTGTGACGCCGCAGACAGCAAGCCAATCACTGCAATGCCCTTCTCTAAGATGGTGGGGACCAGGACCTATGTCATCACGCTGCCCACACTCTGCGTCCACCTTCATTGGCTGAGAAATGGCGCTTTTCGCGTCATTGAAACACGACTTTGGCGCGAAAGTCGCTTACCGCATGGCCGACCCCACACAAGGGTCGGATCGGGTTTCATGAAACCCGACTTTGCCAAAAGTCGGCGACTTTTAAAAATGAACGATCCGCTTCGCTCAACCCTAGTGAGAGCGATGGCGCCAAAGAGTATATACCATACAATTGCCCCGACATGGGATACTCACCACACACGGGGATATGAACACACACAAAATGCGCCACACACTACCACATGCTTGAACACATATACGACCCTCAGCACACATTTCACCACAAATACACCAACCTCGCCACATAAAAGTCGAAACACAAAAGTCGCCGCTCAAAACTCGCCACGCGCAAAACTCGCCACATGCAAAGCTAGGCTCACGCAAAACTCGCCACACGTGCAAAACTCACCTCATGGAAAACTCGCCACACGCAAAACTTGCACACGCGGAAAAATTGCCACGTGCACAAAAGTTGCAACTTATGCAAAAGTTGCCTCACACAAGACTTGCACATACTCAAAATGCACCACACATAAAACTCGCCATGTGCAAAACTCGCCATGCGCAAAACTTGTACAGGTACATACTATATACAGGAGGAGATGACACACATATATATACTATATACAGGAGGAGATGACACACAGGTATATCCTATATACAGGAGGAGATGACACACAGGTATATACTATATACAGGGGAGATGACACACATATATACTATATACAGGAGGAGATGACACACAGGTATATCCTATATACAGGAGGAGATGACACACAGGTATATACTATATACAGGGGAGATGACACACATATATACTATATACAGGAGGAGATGACACACAGATATTTACTATATACAGGGGCAGATGACACACAGGTATATACTATATACAGGAGGAAATGACACTCAGGTATATACTATATACAGGAGATGACATACAGGTACATACTATACACAGGAGGAGATGACACACATATATATACTATATACAGGAGCAGATGACACACAGGTATATGCTATATACAGGAGGAGATGACTTACAGGTATATACTATATACAGGAGGAGATGACACATGTATATACTATATACAGGAGGAGATGACATACAGGTATATGCTATATAAAAGATGAGATGACACATAGGTATATAGAGGAGGAGATGACATACAGCAGGTATATACTATATACAGGGGAGATGACATAAAGGTATATACTGAGAAAATATACTATGGGGGCACCACTGAATATAAAACACTGGGATCCAACCCTGACCCCAACCCTGACAAAAAATGCTAATGGAACAGTATCATAGATTGATCTATATAAAGCATTGGGCTACAGACCTAATAGCCCTAGAAGCCCAAATACCTAAGAGAGACCAGGTAGTGCATGAGGCAATAATAATGCACTCTAAGTAAAACCGCTCCCTAAGTGTAAAGCAAACAGGCACCAAAAAAAGCGTATACCGTATGCGTGTCACCACAGACCCCTGATGAAGCCACCGCTGTGGCGACACGCGTAGGGTATACGCTTTTTTTGGTGCCTGTTTTCATTTAGATTGGCTTATCATACCCAATCTGCTTGTGGGGAAATGGCAAGCTAGCATGCTTTACACTTAGGGAGCGGTTTTACTTAGAGTGCATTATTATTGCCTCATGCACTACCTGGTCTCTCTTAGGTATTTGGGCTTCTAGGGCTATTAGGTCTGTAGCCCCATGCTTTATATAGATCTATCTATGATACTGTTCCATTAGCATTTTTTGTCAGCTATGCTAGCTCAATCATAGGTTGTTCTGGTTTGCTTAGAACTGTTATATTACATGCATTATATCTTTGTGTATTTTAGCACGTCTATTTTACCTCGTGTGACTCCTAGGGCATCTATTTGTTTCACTATATGGCTAGCTCTGCCACCATATTGATGTATTTTTTACATATGCTGTCCATATAGGAGTCTGTTTTTTATTTGTATGCATGTCTATTCTTTCCCCCTTTTTTGTATTGTATACAGGCACTTGCCTTATTTTAGGCATTGTTATTATCTGTTTTTAGATGTTTTTAAATTTTTTGTCCTGTATTTCACCTTAATAAAAGCTGTGTTTTTTGCACAAATCCATGCTGCCTGGTGATCCCCCTTTCTATGGCCTTTGCTGCTTCTCTTTTTTTCTTACAGGTATATAGTATATACAGAAGAGATGACATACAGGTATATACTATATACAGGAGGAGATGACATACAGCAGATATATACTATTTACAGGGGAGATGACATACAGGTATATACTATTTACAGGAGAAGACATACAGGTGTATACTATATATAAGGGAGATGACAAAAATGAGGGGTGTGAGGTGAAAATGAAAAGGTGTGAGTGCAAAATGAGAGGAGTGAGGGAAAATAGTGGAGTGATTGGAAAATGACAGATGTGAGGTCGAAATGACAACTGTTAGGGGGGAATGAGAGGAGTGAGGGGGAAAATAAGAGGAGTGAGGTGGAAAATGAGAGGTGTAAGGGAGAAAATGAGAGATGTGAGGGGGAAAATGAGAGGCATGATGGGCAACGCCGGGCTCTTCAGCTAGTAAACTATAAATTCCAATAACACAATACTGCAGTGTATGAAAAAATCAGTGTCTCCTATGAAGTAATACCTGACCTGAACAACTATCAGTACAGGAACGCATCATCAAAACCATCATCAGTACATGAATAAAATTTTCAGACCCATCACAAGTACAGGAATACAGCATCACAACCACCACCACTGCAGGAATAATCATCAGCACGAATATTCGTACAAGAATGCAGCACCAAGCTTTTTAACCCTTTAACGACCACAGATATGCTTCATAACAGCGGTGGTTAAGGGGCCTTATTCCTCAGCTTTTTAATGGCGCTGAGAAATAAGAGTATTATGCCGCCTGTATGTGACAGCTGACACCTTGTAGTATCGACCCTGCCAGGTTATGCGATCGATCGGGGCTGATTAACCCCATAAATACTGCTCTCAATCATGACAGCAGTATTTATGTTGTTACAAGGGGGTTAGAAGACCCTCTTAGTAACCATCGAACCCTTGCGATGAGAATCGCAGGTCCTGATGGTTCTCATGGTACCCTGATATCATGTGATGACCCCAGGTTATGGTGGCTGTGAGATCCAGCTGTAAGCTCGGTCTTGCAGGCTGTGTCAGTGAGACACTGACAGTCTCATGACATGAGCACTGCAGTGTATGAGACTTACGATCCAAAGTAAAACTATACATATCCCACAGTGGGACTATGTGAAAAAGTAAAAAAGTAAAACAAAATATTTGAAAATGTAAAAAAAATACAAAAAATTTCACATAAATCATGAAAATCTGTTTCGCCACTAATAATGCAGCATTTGTAATAAAACAAAAATCGACAAAAATAAATACACATAATTGGTATCACCGAGTCTGGAACGACCCGCTCTATAAAACTGGGATGTTATTTATTATATATGGTGAAAGCCATAAAAAATAATTAAAAAACACAAAAAATATTGCTTTGTCATCAAAGTTAGTGATGAGCGAATTTGTTCAGAAAACGATTGCCAAATATAAATTTGTTTGATGAAGGGAGGGGGTTTGCACAGCTCCGAGGCACAACGTTCTTGCAAGCACAGCACAGCAGTCATTTTTCTCCTATCTTTATGTGTGCACATTGCAGCTAGCCAATCAGGGTGCAGGAAACACCCACAATGTCCTGACTCCTGACACAATGGCTTGTGTCATTGACTGCTGAAATCACATGTCCCTCTCCATATAAAAAGCGGACATCTTGTTTTAGTGCCAATTTTGACACTGTAATAGCGCAGAGAGGCTGCTCCTGATGCTGCCACTGTTAACAGAAAGATTTTAGCTAGTTAGTTAGGCAGTTGTATATCAGTCAGATAGTGTAGCTAGATAGTGTCCAGTGTGGCTGTAAAATTTACCTTCCGGATTTTTTTTTTTTTGGGGGGGGGGGGAATTACTGAGGTTCACTGTCAAAGCCAGCAGGTCACATGTTCTACAAGTGTGTTGTACACTTCTTCTATTGTGCTCCATGTAAAAGTATAGCATTCTAAATAATATTTTTTCACTATCTAAATGTGAAAAAGCCTGCTGTAGCCCACATTTTAGCTAGTTACATAGTTGGTTGCATATCAGTCAGATAGTGTAGCAAGATAGTGTCCAGTGTGGCTGTAAAATTTACATTCCGGATTTTTTTATTTGGGGGGGAGAATTACTAAAGTTCACAGACAAAGTCAGAAGGCACATGTCCTACAAGTGAGTTGTGCACTGCTCCTATTGTGCACTGTGCATGAGTATAGCATTCCTATTAATATTTTTTCATTAACTAAAGATGAAAAAGCCTGCTGTATCCCACATTTTAGCTAGTTTGCTAGGTGGTTGTATATCAGTCAGGTACTGAAGATAGCTAGTGTCTAGTGTGACTATTAAATTTACTTTCCTGCACTTTTTTTCTTTTTGGCCATACTGAGGTTCACAAAGAAAGCCAGCAGAGCACGTGTTGTGTACTGCTTCTATTGTGATCCATGCACGAGTATAGCATTCTAATTAACATGTAGCTAGTGAAAAAATATTAAACAACCTGCTGTATCCCACCTTGTCATTTAGTGCTGTGGTGATATAAAACTGTATGCAGACCTAATGCACATTAAAAAAAAGTTATAATTTTTTCTGTTGCTAAATGTGAAACAGCCTGATGTATCCCACGTTGTCATTGTGTGGCGGTGACATGAAACTGTCTGCAGACATAAGGCACATTAAAAAAATAGAATTTTTCATTTTCAAAAAGTTATACAACCAGCTGTATCACATTTTGTCACTTGTTTTGGTTGAAATTAAACTGTAGAAGCCTGATCCCTTGCTGATTTTGTAAGTTTGACCACTGGCAAATACATGAACAGTCTATATTTTTAAGAGGTAATTTTTTACATTTAGAGATAGAATCAAAAATAAAATCCAGAAAATCACATTTTATAAATTATATTAATTTACTTGCATTTTTCAGTGAGAAATAAGTATTTGATCCCTCTGGCAAACAAAACTTAATACTTGGTGGCAAAACCCGTTTAGGCAAGTACAGAAGTCAGACTTTTTTTTGTAGTTGATGATGAGGTTTGTGCACATGTCAGGAGGAGTTTTGGTTCACTCGTCTTTGCAAATCATCTCTAAATCATTAGGATTTTGAAGCTGTCGCTTGGCAACTCTGAGCTTCAACTCCCTCTATAAGTTTTCAATGGGATTAAAGTCTTCAGACTGGCTAGACCACTCCATAACCTTAATGTGCTTCTTTCTGAGCCACTCCTTTGCTGCTTTGGCTGTATGTTTTGGCTCATTGTCTTGCTGGAAGACCCAGGCAAGACCTATTTTTAATGTCCCGGCGGAGGGAAGGAGGTCGACACTAAGGATTTTGCAATACATGGCTCCATACATTCTTCCACTGATGCAGTGAAGTAGTCCTGTGACCTTGCAAAAATACACCCCAAAACATAATGTTTCCACCTCCATGCTTGACAGTGGGGACAGTGTTCTTTAGGTCATAGGCAACATTTCTCCTCCTACAAACACAGCAATTTGAGTTAATGCCAAAGACCTCAATTTTTGTCTCACCTTCTCCCAATTGCTCACAGAATCATCCAGGTGTTCATTGCCAAATGTCTGATGGGCCTGCACATGTGCTTTCTTGAGCAGGAGGACCTTGCGGGCACTGCAGGATTTTAAACCTTTATGGCAAAATGTATTACCAATGATTTTCTTGGTGACTGTGGTCCCAGCTGCCTTGAGATCATTAAAAAGTTTCCCTCCTGTAGTTTTAGACTGATCTTTTACCCTCCTCATGATCAAGGATACTCCACGAAGTGAGATTTTGTTTGGTAGAACAAAAAAAAGAAAAAGACTATGCACACAGTGGGATCAACTGCATATAATAAATTTTATTGTACAAAACACCTCACTCCGCACAAAGGCACAGTAGGGAAAAACACACATTAAAAACAATTAAAACAGAGACAACCTATCCACATCCCCCTCAAAAATAACCCCAAGGATCCACATAGTCATATATAAATCATATAACAGACATTCAAAAAGTTTAGGCAGAATAACATCAACATAGATGATTATTTAATTCCTAATACTGCCCACTAAATAAGTCTGAATAAAGAGAATATCTCAGTTAAATCCTGCATGCAACCAGTATGACCTAGTCACATCACTGGCCCGTGATAAGTGTATAATATTGTCCAAAAGGACGTCAGACACTGAACCAGAAAAACTCACTGACATGACCCATAGATACCATGCCCCTAATCTGGCACCTCATCCAATACGTTACCAAGTCTGGCAAAGCCTGTTACGGAAGAATAAATCCCTCATGAATATCCAGGGGGGAAAAGGAATAAATGTGCCTTAAAGGAAAATATGGGCACAACAGACTGGCACTGACCGGTACTATCCAATAAAGCTGGGTGATCCAGAAAACGGAGCTGGAATGAGAGGAGTCCAAAGCATATATATATGGGAGGAGGGGGGGAGCGGATAGGAACCCAACGCGTGTCGACGCTGCTAAGGCGTCTTCATCAGGGGAAGATTGTGTGCATAGTCTTTTTCTTTTTTTTGTTCTATGGATCTTACATATGCACGTGGCTGATCCTCTCAAGTATATATTCTTTTGTGCGGTGCCCGCCTTTCTGCTCTTTAGAGATTTTGTTTGGTGCCACAGATCGATGTCGACTTACGGTCATTTTGTACTTCTTCCATTTTCTTACTACAGCACCAACCCAACTCCTTCTCACCCAGCATTTTACATATGGTTTTGAAGCACCTTTCCAGCTTTGTGCAGGTCTATGATATTGTCCCTGGCATCCTTATGAAGCTCTTTGGTATTGCCCATGTTGCAGAGATTAGAGTCTGACTGATTACTTGAGTCTGCAACAGGAGTCTTTGACAAAGGTGATTATGTAAGACAGCGGTCTTTAACTCCTTTATGACCCGGGATATTTTCATTTTTCATTTTCATTTTTCGCTCCCCTCCTTCCCAGAGCCATAACTTTTTTATTTTTCCTTCAATATGGCCATGTGAGGGCTTATTTTTGCAGGACAAGTTGTACTTTTGAGCGACATCATTGGTTTTAGCATGTCATGTACTAGAAAACGGGAAAAAAACTCCAAGTGCGGTGAAATTACAAAAAAGTGCAATCCCACACTGTTTTTTGTTTGGCTTTTTTGCTATGTTCCCTAAATGCTAAAACTGACCTGCAATTTTGATTCTCCAGGTCTTTGCGATTTCATAGACACCAACATGGCTAGGTTCTTTTTTATCCAAGTGGTAAAAAAATTCCAAACTTTGCTAAAAAGAAAAAATTTATGCCATTTTCCGTTACCTGTAGCGTCTCCATTTTTCATGATCTCGGATTGGGTGAGGGCCTATTTTTTGCGTGCCAAGCTGACATTTTTAGTGACACCATTTTGGTGCAGATACATTCTTTTGATCGCCCGTTATTGTATTTTAATGCAATGTTGCGGCAACCAAAAAAAACCTAATTTTGGCGCTTCAACTTTTTTTCTCGCTATGCCATTTAGCGATCAGGTTAATTTTTTTATTGATAGATCGGGCAATTCTGAACCCGGTGACACCAAATATGTGTATATTTCATTTTTTTTAATTGTTTTATTTTGAATGGGGCGAAAGAGGGGTGATTTTAACTTTTATATTTTTTTTTATTTTTTCATATTTTTTAAAACTTTTTTTACTTTTGCCATGCTTTAATTGCCTCCATGGGAGGCTAGAAGCTGGTACAACTTGACCGCCTCTGCTACATAGGAGCGAAGCTCAGATCGCTCCTATGTAGTAGAATTGTTGCATTGCTATGAGCGCCGACCAAAGGGTGGAGGTCACAGCAATCCAGCATCAACAACCATAGAGGTCTTCAATAGACCTCTGGTTGTTATGATGATGCATCGCTGACCCCCGATCACTTGACGGTGGTCAGTGATGCGCGAATTTCCGGCCAGATGACTGGAAGCACTAGTTAAATGCTGCTGTCAGGGTTAGACAGCGGCATTTAACTAGTTAATAGCAGCAGGTGAATCGCAATTCCACCCACTGTTATTGCGGGCACATGTTAGCTGTTAAAAACAGCTGACATGTCCCGGCTTTGATGCGGGCTCACCGCCGGAGCCCGCATCAAAGCAGGGGATCTGACCTCAGACGTACTATCCCGTCCACGGTCAGTAAGGGGTTAATGCAGGTAACAATTTGATTATGAGCTTCTAACTGGTCTGTAGGGGCTAGAACTCTTAATGTTTGGTAGGGGATCGAATACTTATCTATCACTGCAAAATGCAAATAAATGTATATAATTTATACAATGTGATTTTCTGGATTTTATTTTTGATATTCTATCTCTCAATGTTAAAATTAACCTACCCTTAAAATTATAGACTGTTCATGTCGTTGTCAGTGGGCAAGCTTACAAAGTCAACAAGGGATCAAATACTTATTTCCCCCACAGTACTATTCCTAGTATATCTTTATTAATGGATAGATGATAATGTAAATTTTTGCAAGTAATCATCAACCTGCGAGCTCTACAGAAACCACAGTACTGATGAGATGCAGGCAGTATTACAAAAGCATTTACATCAATGTACTTTAACAGTGATATTTTCTCTAATTGTAGCTCTAATCCCCTTTTGTCTTAGTTTTGTGCAGATAATATAACTAATGTGACTTTGGACTTCCACAGTTAGTCCAGTCTTTTGCAGCACATACTTACACAGAGGCCTTAAAAATAATAATGTCATTATAATATTCCTAAATAAAAATATCTACCCATGCTGTGCTCCTGAATAATACGTGCTCTTCTTTCAAGAGCCCTGCTGCAGACTTATAGCAGGAGTTGGTGCACGTGTTACAGAAGGACAGAGAGAGAGTAAGGAGCACTGCGGTGAGATTACCTGCCGAAGCGCAGGACCTGAAACACGTGACCTCCAGGGGAGTGGACAGAGGTGGAGCCAGACGCCGAGTGGCAGCAGTGACCGGCAGAGCTGGAGAGTAGTCTGAACGTGCTGAAGTCAAGCCGGGAGGTCGATGTAGTGCCCAAAGGGCGAGATGTAAGCGTGGTTAGGATGTAGGAAAAAGGTCGGGGAGCCGAAGATAGCGGTGCAGTACAAACAGGGCCACACAGGAGGGAAGTTGGGGTTCCAAGCCAAAGGTCAGAGCCAGAAAAAAGCAATTAGGACAGAGTCACAAGTCAAAGCACAGAATTAGGAAACAGACCGAGTCATACACAAGAAAGCAACCGGACAACAGTATGCAAGCAAACCAGGGGGTCAGACACACAACCAAGAAAGATGTATCATTGAGAAGGATCCCCAGGTGAAGGCAGGTAAATATAGCCCTCCCCAATCTAGATGGAGGCTATACAAATTAGCCCCAAGAGAACAGGGAAGGAACCCTGTCCACAACCATGACATCTTCATTGTGTTTCCAGCACAAAGTGTGACTCCCACGCTGTCACTCTTATGATATATTGCCTTCCCACGCTTCTCCCTTTTGAACTATAAGACAACACCACTCCACACCATATGCCATTATGAACTATTGTCTCCACACTTTCCACCCTTTTTAATCATTGCCTCATTAACTTCTACTCTTATGAACTATTGCCTGCACACCATTCTCCCTTAGGAAATGTAACACACTGTCATCCCTTATGAAATGCAGTCGGTCCCCATCTTCAGTGTGTATTCCTCTCTATACTGTTTCTTCTCTAAATTACCTACAATTTTGCTTCTCTCTGCAGCCACCCATACAGAGTATAATGGTTCCCAGAACCTCAGTAGATAGTTTTATGGCTCTTATTAATAGTATGAATTTCACATAGCCCATGTATTCTCAGTATGATGGCCCATAGCCCATATAGACAACATGATGGCCCATAGCCCCTTATACACATTATGTTACCTCATAACCACCTTAAACAGTATGAGGACCCATAGCCCTAATGCAAAGTATGTTGGCTCATAGCCCTATATACACAGTATGATGGCCCACAGACCCTATACAGAGCATGATTTCCACATAACCCTTATACACAGTATGATGCCCCCACAAACCCAACTCACAGTATAATGAGCCAATAGCCCAAAATACACCATGAAAAGCCTCTGTAGCTCCATCATACACAATATAATGCTCTCACAGTCTCTTTTACATAGTAAAGTTACCCATGTAGCCCACCTCAATACACAGTATAATGTCATCATATCCCCAATGAACTTTATAATGTCCCCATAGCACCATAAACACAGTATAATTAACATAAACCCCATACAAAGTATAATGCCTCCACAGCTTCCCTATACAGAGTATGATGTCCCCATTGCACCCTATACCCTAAATGTGAGACTTATTCTGTAGTCTGCCTGTATGAGTCATGGAGAAGGGAGCCCATAGCTTTCTGCTCCACTACAGTTGCTAACAGTATTAACAACCTTCAAACTATTCCTTGAGTCACCTCAGCTTGAGCATCACCTCAGCTTGTCACCTGAGACAACATACTCATTTCTCCTCATGGCAAAAGACACCCTGAAGCAACAGTCAAAGTGAAACTGACTTCAAAATTTCCACTCATGATGCAGTAAATGTCCTACTTAGTGTGAGTAACACAAAATTATATAAACACTTAAAAAAACACTCAAACTATCAATTTTATTGTTTAAATGTGTGTGTACTGTGCATACATACATGTAGCATAGTGTGAGTATTGTAGCGTTAGTATATTAATATACTCACCTACTGCCACTCTCACTGGTGTCCAGCTCCATTCTTCTGCTCTTCTCAGTTACGTCACTGCAAATGAAACTTGCCGGCTCATTTTACACTCTGAGCTGCATGTTCTGATGCTCCATAGGCTTACGCTGTAACTCACTTTTGAGTTATGCAGAGCACAGTGTGATCTGGAGGAGTTTACAGATCAGTGATGTTATTCAGAAGGGCAGAAGAACGGCGCTGAACACCGGAGAGCGTGGTGGTAGGTGAGTATATTAATACACTCACACTACACAGACATAAACACACATTTAAACAATAAAAATATTAAGATATTGAATTTTGTTCCAGTGCTTAGCCTTTTATTATCTTTCTTTTATTTTCATTACAGTTCAATTTAAATAACATTTGTTACATTGTTGCTGATATGTTAGATTTACTTGTTTTTAGCTCAGTTCAGGGAATTACAATTACATCGAGTGGCAATTTCAGAAAACTATTAATCCATGCTTGAAATTCATTGTCATAATAAGTCAACTGACCTCAATACCTAATATTATCAATGTTTTGTGTATTTAATCTTATTTTATTTCATGTTTCCCTTGATTAAAATATAAAAGGCTTACGGCAGATGCTCAGTTTTAGAGCAAACAGTTTACCTAACACTAATGATAAACAAATACTTGAACACTGATGAGGATTAACTGTGCAATTTTGCTCTGTTGCATTTCTGCAACATGTTAAGTTCAGCGATTTAATTTTCAATAATGAAAAAAACTGAAATGCTAAAAGTTAATCTAAATACAGTTGATGCTCATATGTGAATGAAACTGAACTAGACTTCATATGTTATATATTGTAATCATTAAGTTACGTACAAAATTCAGGTAATGTCAAATTTACTGGACAATTAAGTCCAGTCAGAAGTCACAAAATATAGGAAAATATGAGCACCGCACATATATAAAGAGACTATTTGAAGGAGAGTCACTTATTTGTCAGGATGGCTATCTTCTTGGTTTTTGATATAAAAATATTAGTAGATTGGCCCTAATCAACTTTATTTTTTGTGCATGGCAAAGCAAGTACATTATATTAAAAATATACACTTCAGTCATCTACCCAATTTAGCATCTACTAAACAGCTTTTTAGAGCTAAATAATATTCCTCGGTACCAGCAAATACTAAACAGGTTTTTTTTAGAGCAAATTAATATTCATCAGTACCAGCATATAATAAACAGCTGTTTAGAGTAAAATACCATTCCTTAGTTGCAGCAAATACTAAACAGCTTTTTACAGAGCAAAATAATATTTCTCACTACCAGCATATACTAAACACCATTTTTAGAGCTAAATATTACTCCTCGGTACAAGCATATATTAAGCAGCTTTTTTTTTTTTAGAACAAAACAATATTGCTCAGTATCAGCATATACTAAACAGCTTTATTTTAGAGCTAAATAATATTCCTTGACATCAGCACATAGTAAACATCAATTTTTAGAGCAAAATATAAAAAAAATGTGCTATGCTATTGGTGAAATAGCTTACATTTATCTAGCAGTTGTGCAACTGGCCGAAAGCCTGCTGACATATGCAAACGTGACTATTTACCAGTAATTTACCTGAGTCTGCTGTTGCAGTGCATAATAAAGTTGACAGCTAAAAAAGTTACCCACACATTGCTAGATACAGGTAATTTGTATATAACACCTCTTTAAGGGCACTTGTGTCAAATAAAGCCAGAATTTTTTTCCATAATTCATTCAATATGGGAAAGAGAGATGTTAAGAAACGGGGATGTGAGTGTGACAGATCAGAAGGTGACTTTTATCTCGTTCAAGCTTCCTATCAAAATTCAGTCTGCGTGCTACACCACTGTCAAACCCAGACAAGTGCAAGGATGTTGTGGGTTGGATGTCAGACAAAGCTCCACTGTGTTGACAAGCAAAACCACCAAGTCTTCCACATGGACCAGTCTTAGTTGCCAATAGGCTGAGCCTTACAGTACTAAACCAGGTCTTCCTTTCTCCTCATCAATAGTCTCAGAGAAATATGACCCCAAAACTGGCAACCCGAGGAACTGTTTACATCCCCCTGTAAATATTCTGGCCTCTCACTGTGCACCGTTAAAGAGGTTCATGAGAAGGTGGAGTGCAGTGATTCCAAAGCATTTGAGCACCCATGGCCATGAGAAAGCCACGTTGGGGAATGTCAATTCATGTCTGAAGTGGTGGAATATAATGATAACGCACAGTTACAATCAAGTCAGCCTAAAATCACAACTCAGAAGGAGAATCAGATTGATGAATTGGAAGAGGAGGTGGTCGATGATGAGGCCACTGATATAACTGTCACAGAAAAAAGCAGAGATGTTTTACCTGCTGGTGCATTCAGTTGGAGGCTTCAGCAGGTAAAACATCTCTGCTTTTTTCTGTGACTTTTTTGAATTTTTTGGAGGATTTGTAAGTCCTCTTTTTGTGTCGGTGAGCTTTTATTCACTGATATAACTGGCACGGTGTCACGCATAGCGAGCACAGCAGTGCATAGAAATGGATCTGTAGCACTACAAAAGGGAAGAAGAGGTAGTGTTTTGATCAGAGGGAGAACTCTGTCAACTTTTCCACAGTGCCCCCCACTCGGCTAGATAACAGGCCAAGGGTGCTTTGTTCCCTCGTGTGACAGTTTTTTCTGAAAGTCCTTCAGACAAAACAATTGTAAATTTCAGCATTTGCCATGCCAAGCTGAGAAGAGGCATTAACACTGCCAACCTTAGCACACCAGCATGCAGAAGCACATGGTAGCCAAGCAACCCAGTAGGTGGATGGAACGCATGGGTACAAAATCTGTATCTGAGGGTGATACCACTGCCCCTTTTTCTGTGTTACAGCCTTCCCAATCTGCTGTCCAGGAGGCAGGCGTTGATGCCTCCTGCCCACAACCTGCGGTTGCACAGGCACAACAGTCAGAAACAATGTCCAGTTCTTTGTCCCAGTGCAGCATACAGTTGTTCCTACCCCAGACATTTAACAGGAAGCAGAAAAATCCTCTCATCGACCCAGCGGCCCAAAACTAAACATCCACATTCCCAGATTGGTAGCCCTGGAAATATTGCTGTTTTGGTTTGTGGGAACAGAGTCTTTCCACAACCTCTTGGCGGTGGCAGCCCCGTGATACTCACTTCCCAGCCACAACTATTTTTCTTGGTGTGCCATCCCCATGTTACAGAATCATGTGTTACACAGTTTCAGCCTTGCTCTGGTCAACACAGTCCCAGGGAAGGTCCACTTAACCACAGACACATTGACAAGTTCTTGTGGACAGGAATGATACATTTCCCTGATGGTGCACTGGGTGAACCTGGTGGAATCTGGGATATCTTACACCAAGGATAGTGGGCCCAACTTCCATGAGGGTTTCACTCTACTTGCATGCCAGTTCCTGTCTCTCATCCTCCTCAGCTGAACTTGCTACTCCATCACTTCCCAGCCAGGAGCTCTGCAGCACTGCCTTGGCAAAGAGGCCGCATGCTCTACTGAATCTCATTTGTTTAGGTGATAAAGCTCACAATGAAGCAGAGCAGTTGAATGGGATAAAAGACAAGACCGATTAGTGGCTCTCCCCGCTTAACCACCAGCCAGATCTTGTTGTGTGTGATAATAAGCGTAACTTGGTGGCGGCTATAAAGTTTGTCAAGTTGGTACACTTTCCATACATGGCCCATGTGCTGAACTTGGTTGTAAAAGCATAACCTGACTTGCCGGACCTACTTGCCAAAGTACGCCGTGTCAGCTTCCATTTCCAAAAGTCATCTCATGCTTTCCCCGGTCTGGCTGCACTGCAGCAACTCTTTAACTTGCCTCATCACTGACTGATTTGTGACATGCCGACAAGCTGGAATTCAACCTTTTATATGTCGGCAAGGCTTAGTGCAGCAGAGGACAGTGTCTGAATTCCAGCTTTTCAATGCCCGTCAGAGTAACACTCAGCCCCCACACATAACAACTGCAAAGCGGGTGTGGATCACTGACATATGTGAGGTTCTTCAAAACTTTGAGTACTGCACCAAGATCGTGAGCACTGATGAAACTATTATTAGCATAACCATCCCACTGTTCTGTATATTAAAACATTCTCTGCAGAATCTCGAAGAGGAAGCTTTGAAAGCTGAGCAGGGGGCAGGGTCAGACAATATTCTCAGGCCACATTGGGTGAAGATGAGGAACAGGAGGAGGAGGAAGAACAGGATGGACTGAAGAGGAGGCAGAGGGGAAGGAGGTGAGGCGCAGTGAAGAGGAGAGGATTGTTAGTGTTTATTCTGGTGGGGGCACTGGATGTTTGACTCTTTGTAGTCTGCCACACATAGCACAGTACGTGTCCAAATGCCTTTCCCAAGACCCTTGCATGAAATACATTTTGTCCAACATGAAATACTTGCTGTGCACATTTCTTGACCCTTCTTCATGGTATTAGGACAAATTTCTATCTTATATGTCAGAGTAAGACGTGCCATTTTCACTGCATGCATGCCAGAAGGTCGTTGTTGAAAAGTTGCTGAAAAGATAAACCCTCATACAATGCTGCTGGCAGAGGTACCGGCTCTTTTCACCCATAAAGATTAAAGGGGAGGGACACGCACACCAAGTGCAACTCAGTCTGGGGGAAAATGTCAACCAACTGGGCCATTTTCTTGAAACATTACATCAGCAAGGACTATTTGTTGGCGTAACTATGACAAGGGGGAGAAGTTGGTTAAGATGGTGAAGGAGTACTCAGTGCCCTTCCTGATTCTTCAGTGCCCTTTAACTATTGGATGTCCAAGTTGTACACTTGGCCCTACCACTAATTTTACGCCTTGGAGGTGCTACCATGTCCTGACAAAAGTGTGTTGTCTGAGCAGGTTTCTATATCGGCCAGTGCAATCATAATGGATAGGCACACACAGCTGTCAATGGAAAATTTAGACAGGCAGACTCTTCTAAAATTTAACAAGGACTGAATTTCCTCCAACTTTGTAAGTCCTAGGGATTTCAGCAACCCAACCTAAATGCACCCCAAATGGTCCTTTTTGTAAGTTGTATTAGCGTCAATCCCTTACTATTCAAACCCGTTTTGATCTTGGAAATCACGTACTACTCCTCCTGTTTCTGAAACAAGTAATTAGTAGTGATGGGCAAGCACTAAAATGCTCGGATGCTCGTTGCTCGGATCGAGCAATTTGTCATACTCGGGTACTCGGACAGAACAACAAGCCCTATGTAAGTTTATGGGAGACCTGAGCATTTTTACCGTGATTCCCCCCCGAAGGTCCTTTTAAGGTCTAAAAATGTCTGAAAATGATGGAAACACTGCTCAAATGACATGAGAACATCATGGCAAATGTCCCTGGAAGCATTTTGACTCCTAGGTCACAGCTGTAAACAATGTTGTTAGAGTTTCACGCCATTTTTACAGGTGCACAAAAAACATACAAAACTGAAACCCAAATGGATTTTGCTGGGAAATATGTTAAGGAACATTCTTTCCAGGGTAATGACTCGTATATATGGTAAAATAATTAACCCCAGACAAAAATGTTCCTCTACCACTTGGGCTATGTTCACACGTTGATGCGTTTTTCAACTTTAGCACTGCTTTCAACCAATACAAATGCATTCACTGGGTAACGTCATTGTAACATCTAACAACCCTAGCTGGCCATGTATTGTGTGACACATAAGCAGACACATCTTGTTTGAGTTATGAAGGAGGGAGTCTTAAAGTCACAGAGCCTATTTTTAGAGGGGCATCAGGTTGCATTAATCTTCTTAAAGGGCCATTAAACAGTGGGTCTCTTATACTGCTATTTCCTATGCAATGAGTGGCTGGGCTGCCAAAAATTAGGACGCATCCCAATACCACTTTCACGAGACGCACAGGAGGGACCCTGAAAAAATGTTGCATTGAATGCAAGGCCTGGCCTGCCCCAAAGTTACATGCACTCCAATAACCGTTTCAGGAGTCGTACTTGAGGGCCTCATGGCCATATTGTTCCCATTAGAAAAAGTGTCTCTCATACTGTTTGCTTATGCACTGAATGCAAGGCCTGCCCTGCACCAATGTTACATGCACCCCAATAACTGTTTCAGCAGACGTACTTGAGGGGTTCATGACAAAATTGTTCCCATTGGAAGAAATTGTGTCTCCCATACTGTTTGCTTATGCACTGAATGCAAGGCCTGTTACACCCACTCCAATAACCCTTTGAAACCACGTACTGAATGGACACGTGAAACAAAAGTGCCCATTATTATTATGTTTTTTATTACCATAAATTTTGTCCATGAAGTGTATTCCAGGCCAGGCTATAATTTGCACGCACCACAATCCCCCTTGGAAGAAACGTGGAGAAGGGTATCATAAAAAAATGTTCACATTACAAAGGAGCAGTTCATCTATACTTGGAATGCCCATAAACTAGGTGTATGGGCTGACAAACATTTCCCCCTGTTCGGTTACACATCAACATAGTGTGTACATTTTATTTTTAGGGGCATTATAAACACCTTGGAAACCAGAAACGTTGATTCCTACACAGTTGCGGCTGGGAAGGTGCAGGTTTTTTAGTAAAAATATGGTGGATGAATCGTTGGATGAAGTTATCAGGAAAAGGTGCATGGTGACGGCAGGAATGGGAGCATGCAGGATTAATAACAGTGGTGGCTATGGGAGGTATGACATCCAGGATACAGCCTACAAAGATTATTTGCTTTGCCACCCCACTACCAATTACCAGAATGTGCTTCATGCCCTTTATAAAATCGGTGTAACAGATGTGCATGTGAAGCTCGGCATAAAAAATGTCCGTAAAAAATATGTTGCCAAAGACACACATGTCCGTATAAAGTGCAACGTGTTTGTGAAATGGCCAATTACAGAAAGCAGATCAGTGTTGGAGGAAAAGCAAACAAACTGATGGGTGCTCATGAAAAACTAAGTTTAAAGAGGAGTGCACCGTCCATAACTATCAACACATCCGTGGCACAAAGTTCTTCCTCTTCACCCATATATATTACCATATCAAAATGTCACAACCAAAAAAATATTTGTTCTAGTGTAACGAACACTGTTAAAGGAATGACGCTAAATATAGATAACCACTACCCTGGGAAACACCAGATTTCCTCTTTACAAGGTATGGACTCTGATGGTATAGATGATGGCCTGAAACTTTACCACATACCCTCCAAGAAGATGAAGATCACAGCTGCAAACAATGTGCAAAAAAGGATGTGAATGTCTGGAAACTCATTTTCTCTTGGGCAAACTTTAACTTTTACTAAAGTGGTACTGAATGATGCATACACAGCTCTCATGTCTACTCAGCGTGAGATGGTTGAAATATGATGTATTCCATTTTGTCCATGTCCACTTTTTGAAAGCGAGCAGAAAACAAGGATGAAATAGCAGGAAGATGTGTGATTTTTGTCAGTAAGGAGGTGATGTCAGGTACAGATAGATAGATTTTTTGTGTCATCGGCGTACTGATGATATTGCAAACCGTGCCATTACATGAGCTTTACTAGGCTGAAGGTGTAGATGGAGAAGAGTAGGGGTTCTAGAACTTAGCCCTGGGGAACACCGAAAGACCAAAGTCGGGGTGAGGAGGTGATGACGGATGAAGACACTGAATGTCCCTGTAACAGTCTGGTTGTTAATTACAGACACTGCTGATAACCACAAAAAGGCCATTTGCACAACTGACCATGTCCGCATCAGCAGGGGTAGCAAAACTACCAGTCTAACCACCACCAGCATGATCAGGCACATAGCAGCAAAGGACCCAACTTTGTTGGCTGAACACCAGGCTCTATGACCAGTGTCAGCAGGTGATACCACTGTTTCTTTGGCTGTTGTGCATACAAGCCAATCCTCTGTCCATGGTGCATGCAAAGATGCCTCATGCCCTGCATCTGTAGTTGCACACAAACTCAACTAGCACCATCAACAACCACATCCACGTCCCAGCGCAGCATTTAGTTGTCCATACCCAAGCCCTTGGAACGCAAGTGGAAATATGCAGCCAATGCTACACGGGCCAGAGTACTAAATTCACACATTTCTCTGCTTGCGCTTGAAATGGAGATGGAAGCTCTCCGCGACCTGATGGCAGTGACCGTCACAAGGTACTCGGTCCCCAGCCACCACAATTTCTCCCACTATGCCGGCATGGCATTACGCTAGCCAGCATGTGTCCCACAACAGTACCTGGGCCCTCAACAATGCTATTACTGGGAAAGTGCTCTTAACCATGGACACATGGACAAGTGCTTGTGGGCAGGGATGGTACATCTCACTGATGGCACACTGGGTAAGTGCAGAGCAAGGGTGGGGAACCTCAGGCCCCAGGGGCATTTATGGCCCTCCATGACCTATTATCAGCCCCCTAAGAAGATTCTCTGGGACCGCAGCATTCTTGGGCAGGGAAATATATTTTGATTACAACCAGTTCATTAATTTCTGCTTGCTCTTTTAGCACACACATGCAGTGTTCACTGTTCACTACTGAACACTGAAGGGCATGCAATGAAAGATTACATCCTGAAACCACTGCCAGAGTCGAGATGTACTTTGTGGGTGGAGTTTGTACAGCCCCCGGAGGATGGTATAAATATCCAAATGGCCCTTCGCAGAAAAAAAAAGATTCCCCACCCCTGGCATAGAGGAAGCCATGATCCAGTCGGACGTTGGGAGACCATGTCACAGATGTGTTGAGGAGACAGGATGTGGAAGGATTTCCATGTCATAGTTAGGGTTTTGAAATGTAGCCTCTGGTCAATAGGAAGGCAGTGAAGGGCCTGGCATAGAGTACAGGCTGGAGATATATTGAGGGACAGTTGGATTACTCGGGCAGCAGATTTTAGGATAGATTGCAGTGGTGCAAGAGTGCTAGAGGGGAGGCCAGAGAGTAGAAGGTTGCAATAGTCGGGACGGGAGATGATGGGAGCGTGCACAAACGTTTTTGCAATTTCTTGGAATGTACGGATCTGTGAAAGGTTTTCGAGTTGTAGTGGGCAGCAGAATGCAAGGGCTTGGATATGTAGCTTGAAATAGAGGGCAGAGTTGAGGATCACCCCGAGCATCCGAACATGCAGGACTTTCTGTCACAGTGTGCTGTCCCGGCATTACACAGGCACGTGTCCCACAACATTACCCATGCCCTCCACAATGCTGTTACTGGGAAAGTCTACCTAACCACATACACGTGGACAAGTGCTTGTGGGCAGGGACGTTACATCTTGCTGATGGCACACTGGGTTAACATAGTGTAAGCCAGGAACCAGTCCAACCTTTGGATGGTGCACGTCCTCCCAACCCTGAATTTTGCTGGCCCTATGTCAATCTGGGTTGCCCCCACAGTCTACAGCTCCTGTACCTACTCCTCCTCTTCCTCCACCTCCTCTTCAGCCTCCATCTCTGAAAGTAGTCACAAGCTGGAAGCACTGCAGCACTGCCTCATCCAAGCGGCAACAGGATGTGCTGAAGCTAATATGCTTAGGTGACAAACCACACAATGCTGAAGAGTTGGGGAAAGCTCTGAAAGAGCAGTCAGATCTGTGGCTGACACTGCTGAACATACAGCCAGGCATGGTCGTGTATGACAATGGCCAGAAACTGGTGGCTGCTCTGAGGCGAGGTGAGCTGAAACATATTCCATGCCTGGCCCATGTGCTTAACCTCATTGTTCAATGGTTTCTGAAAAGCTACCCGGAGCTACCGGATCTGCTAGTGAAAGTAAGGTGCCCTGCGTACCCATTTTAGAAAGTCAGCTAGGGCTTTATCCGCCCTTGCTGTGCTTTAGCAGCATTTGCAGCTTCTGGCTCACCAACTGGTGTGTGATGTCCCTATGCGTTTGAACTCTACACTGCAGATGCTGGAAAGGATATGTGAGCAGAAGAGGGCAGCAGGTGACTACCAGCATCAACAAGGCCGTTGGTATTCAGTTCTGACTTCACACATAAGATCTCAGTAGTGAACATGGATGTCAGACATAAGTACTATCCTCTAAAACCTTGAGAAATCCACCAATGGCAATGACGCCATAATTAATGTCTCCATCCTGCTTCTCTGTGTTCTACTAATAACATTTATAGTTATTTATATAGTGCCAACATATTTACAGTTTAAAACACAACAGTCCTAAGTAACAATGATAACAGTGATACAATGATAACAGTGATACAATAATTAAACCAAAATGAAACGACCCTGCTCATGACAGCTTACAATCTACACTAAGTAACAACGATAACAATAATTAAATCAATAAAACGATCCTGCTCATCACAACTTACAATCTACAATGAGGTGGGGGAGATAAAAACTACAGATGTGTATTTACAATGATGTATTTGCAATGATAGTACTGAGGTTAGTCAAAAATTGTGGAGGCCTGAGGACAAGGAGGAGGAGGGGAGCATGGTCAGTCATCCTCTTGGTGAGGACACGGAAGTATTGACTGTTAGGAGTCTTGCACGCATGGCTGAGTTTATGTTACACTGCCTTTCCCATCACCCTTGCATTCTCAACATTTTGGATGACAGGCAATACTGATTGGTGACACTTCTAGATCCACACTACAAGGAGAACTTTATATCTCTTATTCCAGAGGCATACAGGTGTACTAAAATGTTGGAGAACCAGATGGACCTTTTTGCGGAATTATTGAAAAAAATCCCATCTGAAAGCACTGGCAGCAGAGGTCACAGACACAGTTCATTGGCAAAGCAAGGAATGCAGGTGAGAGAGACAACTCCAATCCAGCAGGGGCAGTGGAACACTGGCAAAGTTCTGACAGAGTTTTCTCAGACCCTCCCATCGCCCTGGCCCTGAGGCGAGGGGGACTCTCCCAAGGAGGTCAAAGTTTGGGAAGATGCCGAAGGAGTACCTTGCTGACCATACCAACATCCTCTGTCATTCTTCTGTGCCGTATAATTATTGCTTAGCAAGCTGAACACAGATCATGAGCTGACTCTCTCTACAGCACACATGCGCTGTACTCACAGTCATGGAGCGCACGGTGCCTTGCTCTATGGCAATCACTGGGTACATAGCACCTTGCTCTCTGGCAGTATAGCTTTTAGTGGTGGGAGCCAACTGGAACAGTCCTTTGCGGAGCCAGTGCTCTAAGGATGAAGCATGCTGCTTAGCCTCCTATGCGCTGCTTGTCTATGCCAAAAATCTCTGCTGTTGTGCCATGTTTCTCTTAAGCTGGCCCCCCTGCCTCTAGGTCACTGGGTCTGTCAGCTGCAGTTTGTCACAGCGCTGGCGCTTCGGGTGCATGGTGTACTGCCCCCCTTGCTGCTCACACGCTGACAGCTGGGGACTCACTCCTGCTTTGCATGTTTTTTCCTCAGCGTCCGGACAGGTTCCCTGTCTAAACATGCCCCCTCTTCCTGGGCAATGGGGCCTGTCCGTTACCCTATTCCTTCACCCGGCAAACAGGGGATGCAGCCTTGATAGTTCTGGACATGGCACAGCACAGGTACCCGCAGCCCAGTCATCCTGAGTTTGTACATATCTGGCCAATCAGTTCTTTAATGCAACCATCATAGAAAGCATGTTCTAATTTTCAAGAGCAAATTGTACATTACATCCAGAACAGTTTCACTTTGAAGGACTTTGTGGCTCATATCAATCCACAAGATGACATTAGGCTCATACTTCCAAATTTCGGGGCAAATCATTTCCCCACAGATAAATTGTGTATGTTCTGACTTCTGTTATATCATTTGGCTGATAATTATTCATACATACTTGCTTCACAATATATGCATCTTCTTCTTCAAGGCTTTGTAATATAATGTTGTAAAAGTGAAAGCAAGTGAAAGCAAGTGGGTGAAATGTGTGTTAACTCAAATGTGAAAGTAATTGTCATCTTGACTATTTCTCCGTTGCGTGTGTGGCTAACCACCTCATCGATCTTGTTTTGTTTCTTTAGGAAGAAAACAACAGCTCTATCAATACCACATGATTTTCCTATTAATTCATCATGCTGGTAAAGTAGGGGTGAGATTAGGGATCTACATAACATCTATGGACTGTAGTAAACATGACACTGTGACAAGACCCACTGGGGGCTAGCTACCAATTTGACTTAGTTTGTGCACAGCTGAACAGACTTGTGAGTAAAAAAACATTTTAATTCAATAATATGTTGGATGGATTGTCTAGTGCAGGGGTGTCAAACTGCATTCCTCGAGGGCCTCAAACCATGCGTGTTTTCAGGTTTTCCTTAGCATTGCACAAGGTGCTGGAGTCATTCTGTGCAGGTGATTAAATTATCACCTGTGCAACACAAGGAAATCCAGAAAACATGACCTGTTTGCATCCCTCGAGGAATGCAGTTTGACACCTCTGGTCTAGTGGAAACACCCATGTAGCGGAAGTCACATCTTCGTCCACCACACGCTCCAATTGACACCTCTTGAAATACAGCCGAAAAGTCAAAATATTTAGCTTCTGTTCTAGAAACTGCAGGGGCTCCTTTTTGACATCCTCTTCCAACAAGTTCAGTATTAGTAGGTGATGGATTGTCAGAATCCGGCCAAGGAACAAAATGCTTCAGTAGTTTACAGTCCTGGCCCCATGCTCTTCCACATGCTCTTGCTCTGGCTCTTGCAGTCATGATTTAATCTAGAAGATTTTGCCTTTGTAATCCAGAGACAGAGTACGACACCGTCCAAGCATTCACCCTCTATCTGCACAGTGACCTCTAGGCAAAAGATGATGGTGGTAGTAGTTGGTGCATTTAAGACACAGTCCTGAAGCAGCCATAACAACTAGAAGCAGAAGTATTTTTACATATTTACATCACCCCTACTCTGGAACCCTCTACCACAACACATCAGACGCTCATCTACCATTGAAACCTTCAAAAAGAACCTGAAGACTTACCTCTTCCAGCAAGCCTACAACCTGCAGTAACCACCGATCGACCAAACCGCTGCATGACCAGCTCTATCCTCGCCTACTGTATCCTCACCCATCCCTTGTAGATTGTGAGCCTTCGCGGGCAGGGTCCTCACTCCTTCTGTACCAGTTATGACTTGTATTGTTTAAGATTATTGTACTTGTTTTTATTATGTATACCCCACCTCACATGTAAAGCGCCATGGAATAAATGGCGCTATAACAATAAATAATAATAATAATAATAATAATAATAATAATAATAATAACATACTGTTCAATATGTGGCCTGTATTTTTTTTCCCCAAAAAATAGTGTATAGACCTAGGGTAACAGACAGAAAATATAGTGGAGTGTAGGCCTAAAATGCCACAATTTGTAGACCACAGATAGATCAGGCGTCTGATGGCGATACCAAACAGTTCAATATGTGGCCTGTATTTTTTCGCCAAAATAACATATAGACCTAGGGTAACAGACAGCAAAAAAAGGTGAGTGGAAACCTCAAATTAAATAATTTGTAGCCCAAAGATACTGAGGTGTGTCACGGAGATAGCACACAGTAAAATATGTGCCCAGTGTTTTTATTTTGTCCCCAAAAATAGTGTACCGTATATATATAGGGTCACAGACAGCAAATACAGTGGAATGTAGCCATGAAATGCCACAATTTGTAGGCCACAGATACATCTGGCGTTTGAATGAGACACCAGACATTTGAATATCTGCTCTGCCTTTTTTTTAATTTTTATCCCAAAATAATGTATAGAAATATGGTCACAGACAGCAAATACTGTGGAATGTAGCCCTGAAATGCCACAACTTGTAGGCCACAGATACATCTGAATGAGATACCAGACAGTTAAATATGTGCCCTGTATTTTTAAAATTTGTACCCCAAAATAGATTATAGAAATAGAGTTAAAGACAGCAAATGCAGTGGAATGTAGCCCTGAAATGCCACAATTTGTAGGCCACAGTTACATCTGGTGTTTGAATGAGATACCAGACAGTTCAATATTTGCCCTGCATTTTTTAAATTTGAACCACAAAAATAGAGTATAGAAATTGGGTCACAGACAGCAAATAGAGAGAAATGTAGCCCTGAAATGCCACAACTTGTAGGCCACAGATACATCTGGTGTTTGACTGAGATACACCACTGTTCAATATGTGGCCTGTGTATTTATTTTATACTGCTAAATAGTGTTTAGAGCTAGGGTAACACACAGCAAAAAAAGGTGAATTAAAGCCTCAAAAGCACACCTTGTAGCCCACAGGTAAATAAGGCATGACACAAAGATACCACACTGTAATATGTGTAGCTTTCACAACACAAGTACCCATAACAATCACAATGGAGCCAAGAAGAGATCCCACAAAATAAAGATGAAAATATTTTTATTATCAATAAATATAACATAAAAAGAACAGTTGATATATTCAAGAATAACCTTACAAAGGGATGCCACAAAACAAAATAGACTTTGGTATTAAGCATATAGCAACCAACTGCATAATACACATGCTAATGAATAACAAAAAGATCCTATATCAATAATGCTGAACATATGCCAAATTAAGTTTAAATCTAGGTGAAGATCAGCAGCATATCCATGTACCCAGGACCCTAAATAAATGGATCCAGACAGAGTATCCAAACCACCCCAAGTCGTAATAGACACCAATGTAATGGGCTTAATACAAAGGGCTTAGCCAGCCTCAGTATGCCAGGGAGGTAAGACTGTTTAATGGAGGGTATATTACCGGCTGCAGAGCTTCACCGGGTGTCCCCTCACCCCGACGTGTGTTTTGCCGCCAGCTTCTTCCGGGGGCGTGTCAGGGTGAAAGGGGCCGAGCTTTTATATCAATAGTGTCCAATCAAAAGCGAGGAGTCAGGTGCCAGTGTTGTCGGTGCATCGCGCGTCTGCCCTCCTCCGAACACCTCTCTTCCTGCCACCGCTCAATGACATGTCTTATACAGACGTGTTCTCCAAAAAGGCGGCGGAGACCCCTCCGCCCCATCGCCCCTATGACTGTCCTATTGATCTCTTGCCTGGTGCTGAGTCTCCACGGGGTCGAGTCTATCCGTTATCTTTCCCGGAGACGGAGGCAATGTCTCAGTACATTCAAGAGAATCTAGCAAGAGGGTTCATCAGGAAGTCAGGGTCACCTGCTGGAGCTGGGTTCTTCTTCGTACAGAAGAAGAATGGGGAACTGCGTCCATGCATAGACTACATGGGTCTTAAGGCCATCACCGTTAAGAATAAGTATCCTTTGCCCTTGATATCTGAGCTCTTCGATAGGCTTCGGGGAGCAAGGGTATTTACTAAAATAGATCTGTGGGGTGCTTACAACCCGATTCGCATCCGTGAGGGGGACGAATGGAAGACGGCTTTTAACACCAGGGATGGGCACCATGAATATCTGGTGATGCCCTTTAGGCTCTGTAATGCCCCAGCCATTTTCCAAGACTTTGTGAACGACATCTTCCGGGATATGCTCTCCACCTCGGTTGTAGTCTATCTGGATGATATTCTCATCTACTCTCCAGATATTGACTCCCACTGGAGAGATGTTTGCAAAGTCTTCGACCTCCTACGGGCAAACTCCCTCTATGCCAAGTTGGAGAAGTGTATGTTCGAGCAGGAGTCCTTACCTTTCCTAGGCTATATCATCTCCTCCCAGGGATTGGCTATGGATCCTGCCAAACTACAGGCTGTGATAGACTGTCAGGAACCCCATTCTCTTAAAGCGGTGCAGCGCTTTATGGGGTTCATTAATTATTATCGCCAGTTTATTCCGCACTTCTCAACTTTGGTAGCTCCCTTGGTTGCTCTCACCAGGAAGGGCGCAAATCCCAAATTGTGGTCTGAGGAGGTCTCCAATGCCTTTAACGCCATAAAGTCACACTTCGCTAGCGCTCCCATCCTAAATAGCCCCGAAGTAGATAAGTCATTTATCATGGAGGTGGATGCCTCATCTGTTGGTGCTGCAGCAGTCCTCTTCCAAAAGGATGCTCAAGGTCGGAAGCATCCTTGCTTCTTCTTTTCTAAGACCTTCTCACCAGCATAGAGGAATTATTCCATTGGGGACAGGGAGTTGCTAGCCATGAAGTTGGCTTTCTCGGAGTAGAGACATCTCTTGGAGGGAGCTCGTTTTCTCTTCCAAGTCTTCATAGATCATAAAAATTTGGTTTACCTGCAGACAGCCCAGCGGTTAAATTCTCACCAGGCCAAATGGTCCTTGTTTTTCTCCCGGTTTCATTTCACCCTCAATTTTCTTTCTGGGGAGAAGAACATTCGTGCCGACGCTCTCTCTCGCTCCATTGTGTCATCTGTGGAGGAGGAAGAGGAGCCTCGGCTTATTGTCCCCACCGAGAGCCTGAGAACTGTGGCCCCGGTTTCGCTAGAGTCTGTGCCTCCGGGCAAGACTTTTGTACCATCCAGTTTGCGACCGGAGGTTCTCTCTTGGGCACACTCGTCAAGGGTGGGTGGACATTTTAGTTCCAAAAGGACATCTGAGTTACTGGCGAGGACATACTGGTGGCCGCATATGGCTCATGATGTTGCAGACTATGTTTGGGCATGTGTCTTTTGCGCCAAGAACAAGTCCCCTCGGCAATGGCCAGCTGGTTTCTTTACCCTCTGCCGTTGGCGGACAGGCCCTGGGAGATGGTCGGGATGGACTTTGTGGTGGGCTTACTCAAGTCTCGTAGCTGCACCATTATCTGGGTGATCACCGACCATTTTTCCAAAATGGTTCATTTGGTGACTCTTCCACGGCTACTTTCTGCACAGGCTGTGGCAGCCTTGTTCATCAAGCATATTTCTCGCTTACATGGTATGCCGGACAAGATTGTCAGTGACCAGGGTCCTCAGTTTGCGTCTCGATTCTGGAGGGAGCTTTGTCTTTTACTCAATATTGAGTTAAATCTCTCCTCGGCTTATCATCCCGAGATGAATAGGTTGGTTGAGAGAGCCAATCAGACTCTGGTCACTTATTTATGACATTTTGTTTCTGCCAGGCAGGATGACTGGGCAGCCTTGTTAACGTGGGCAGAGTTTGCCCTTACAATGCTGTAGCCGACTCCACCGGTCAGACTCCTTTCCTACTTAATTATGGCCAGCATCCGCGGGTTCCTGTGCCTATGCCCGTGTCCTCTGCTGACTCCAGGGTGGCAGACTGGGCAGTGGAGGCATGAGACATTTGGGACCACACTCAGGATGCCATCCGGGCCTCCAAGGAGAGGATGAGGTCCTCCGCCGATGCACATCGGCGCCCTGCCCCAACCTTTGCTCCTGGCGACTTAGTGTGGCTCTCCGCTCGTAACATCAGGCTGTGTGTTGAGTCCACTAAGTTTGCTCCTCGCTACTTGGGTCCCTTCAAGGTCCTCGAACAGGTTAATCCTGTGGTCTACCGTCTAGCCCTTCCTCCACGCCTAGGTATCACTGACACCTTTCATGTGTCCCTCCTAAAGCCCGTATACATGTCCAGGTTTTCTGAGTCATCTGCCGGGACATCGGGTTCGTCTACGGACAATTACGAGATGAATGCTATTTTGGGGTGCAAGGTGGTTCGTGGCAAAAAATTTTATTTGGCGGACTGGAAGGGTTACGGTCCTGAGGATAGGTCCTGGGAGCCTGCTGAGCACATTCGGCCTCTGCAGCTCATTGCTGCCTTCGAACTTAGTGAGGCCCATGGAGGGGGGCCCTAGGAGGGGGTAATGTTAGGGGTCGAGTTCCCGCCTCTGCACAGGGGGAATCTCGGGCCATCTCCGCTGCGGTATTCCATTCTTCTCCTGCCGCAGTGGAGTCTGCTCAGCGGAGACGTCAGTCCCAGCGTCTTGCTCAGTCCCACTCTGTACAAAGAGTTACTGCTGCTTTTCCTGCTTCTGCCATTGAAGCCAGTGCTGGGCAGCAGCGAGCAGACGCTTCTAGGACTAAGTCCTGCTTTTCTCATTCTGAGCATGTCCAGAGTAAGATCTCTCAGTGGAGATCAAGGGTCACATGGTCAGATACTGCAGCTAAGTCCATTGGTCCTTTCAGGAAGGTCCTGTAGATGCTCTGGCTTTGTGGCAGCCTCTCATTGGTCCTTCTAGAAAGGTCCTGTACGTGCTGCAACTATTTAAGGCTCGCATGGCCGCACGGCCATGCGCTAGTATTGTTCTATGTTATGTGCTTTGTGCCAGTGTGGTCACGTAAGAGTGTGTTCAGGGACCCGGCTGAAATAAGCCCCTAGAATGCTGGCACGTCCGGCGAGGAGATTGTGTTTGTATGTATTCAGGGACCTCGCTGAAAGAAGCCCCTAGAATGCTGGCACCTCCGGCGAAGAGCTTTGTGTGCATGCGTTACCACTGACTGCTCTCTGTTTGGGCAGTTAACCTGTGCCTCTGTGAAGTCTAACAGGACACAGTGCTTTGCTTTCATGGCTACTCGGTGAATTAACTGAGTTAGTCCATACCGCCATATTATGCCGCCGTTTGCTAGTAGGAGGTTCTCCTGCATGGTGGACCCTGGGCTGCGAACGCACCAATACAATAAAAACATCTATATTTACTCGGTGCATTCCACTAGCCCTAACAAAAGGTTGCTTTGGATTGCTTTGCAATAAAATTAGCAGGATTCAGGGGCCAAAAAAAAAAATTATTCCTAGCCACAGACACCTGCAGCTATATATACAGGTCCTTCTCAAAAAATTAGCATATAGTGTTAAATTTCATTATTTACCATAATGTAATGATTACAATTAAACTTTCATATATTATAGATTCATTATCCACCAACTGAAATTTGTCACGTCTTTTATTGTTTTAATACTGATGATTTTGGCATACAACTCCTGATAACCCAAAAAACCTGTCTCAATAAATTAGCATATCAAGAAAAGGTTCTCTAAACGACCTATTACCCTAATCTTCTGAATCAACTAATTAACTCTAAACACATGCAAAAGATACCTGAGGCTTTTATAAACTCCCTGCCTGGTTCATTACTCAAAACCCCCATCATGGGTAAGACTAGCGACCTGACAGATGTCAAGAAGGCCATCATTGACACCCTCAAGCAAGAGGGTAAGACCCAGAAAGAAATTTCTCAACAAATAGGCTGTTCCCAGAGTGCTGTATCAAGGCACCTCAATGGTAAGTCTGTTGGAAGGAAACAATATGGCAGAAAACGCTGTACAACGAGAAGAGGAGACCGGACCCTGAGGAAGATTGTGGAGAAGGACCGATTCCAGACCTTGGGGAACCTGAGGAAGCAGTGGACTGAGTCTGGTGTGGAAACATCCAGAGCCACCGTGCACAGGCGTGTGCAGGAAATGGGCTACAGGTGCCGAAATGGGCTACAGAGAAGCAGCACTGGACTGTTGCTAAGTGGTCCCAAGTACTTTTTTCTGATGAAAGCAAATTTTGCATGTCATTCGGAAATCAAGGTGCCAGAGTATGGAGGAAGACTGGGGAGAAGGAAATGCCAAAATGCCTGAAGTCCAGTGTCAAGTACCCACAGTCAGTGATGGTGTGGGGTGCCATGTCAGCTGCTGGTGTTGGTCCACTGTGTTTCATCAAGGGCAGGGTCAATGCAGCTAGCTATCAGGAGATTTTGGAGCACTTCATGCTTCCATCGGCTGAAATGCTTTATGGAGATGAAGATTTCATTTTTCAGCACGACCTGGCACCTGCTCACAGTGCCAAAACCACTGGTAAATGGTTTACTGACCATGGTATTACTGTGCTCAATTGGCCTGCCAACTCTCCTGACCTGAACCCCATAGAGAATCTGTGGGATATTGTGAAGAGAAAGTTGAGAGACGCAAGACCCAACACTCTGGATGAGCTTAAGGCCGCTATTGAAGCATCCTGGGCCTCCATAACATCTCAGCAGTGTCACAGGCTGATTGCCTCCATGCCACGCCGCATTGAAGCAGTCATTTCTGCCAAAGGATTCCCGACCAAGTATTGAGTGCATAACCGAACATTATTATTTGATGGTTTTTTTGTTTGTTATTAAAAAACACTTTTATTTGATTGGATGGGTGAAATATGCTAATTTATTGAGACAGGTTTTTTGGGTTATCAGGAGTTGTATGCCAAAATCATCAGTATTAAAACAATAAAAGACGTGACAAATTTCAGTTGGTGGATAATGAATCTATAATATATGAAAGTTTAATTGTAATCATTACATTATGGTAAATAATGAAATTTAACACTATATGCTAATTTTTTGAGAAGGACCTGTATATATATATATATATATATATATATATATATATATATATATATATATGCATGCCTTGCACCGATGTGGATATGCGCACATAGACTCCCCTGCCTACCTAGCACTGCAATCAATGCACCCCCTAATTAGCCCTAGAGAGGACTGCTGGTTTTTCAGGGTTTGTGGATTCTGTGATGGTAGACCCACACTCATAAAAGAACGATTCTGACCCTATTTCAGTAGCAGCTCTCCCTACACTAGCTGAGTCCGGAGCAGAATGCACCGAGCAGTGAGGCGTCAGGTCTTTTATAGACCTGATTACACTGTGTGGCAAACCAATCACTGTAATAGCACAAAAAAGATGGCTGCGGTATTACAGTGCATGGCAGACAATCCCTGCATGTTCATTGGCACTCTAAAGAGTGCCAAAATTGCAGGGCAGAGACCGGAGCTCCCACCGAATAATCCCAGAAATGCTCGGTGCTCGCCAAGTACACCGAGTACCGTGATACTCAGGCGCGTACCGAGTAGTGACGAGCATGATCGCTCATCTTTAGTAATTAGTGGTCATACATGTATACCTAATGAGTGTTGTTTTAAGATTTGTAAACTTTTGTACATTGTGCAATGGTGAAACTTGTACTCCCTATCTCTAGCAATGATAATAACTACAAATTTTATTGTGAGGTCCCCATCACGGTCTCTTACAGCGTGCATGATACAGACCCCTTGGTTAATTTTTGGAAATCTTTGTACATTGAATATAAATTTGACCATTGCCCAGTCTCTAAATATTCTATTATTTTAACACTTTTTTATTGTGTTGCCCTTCTCATGGTCTCTATCAGTGTGTATCTGGGAGCCTGATGTTGATTTTTGAGTCTGCGCTTGGTCATTTTGGAACATCAATGTGTTAATATGCTCCACATACCTCTTCAGGTTTCATTCTTACACAGAATAATAATATGAGTAATGAAATAAGCTCTATACAGTACAGCCCAAAAGTTTGGACACACTTTCCTATTTAAAGATTTTTCTGTATTTTCATGACTATGAAAATTGTACATTCACACTGAAGGCATCAAAACTATGAATTAACACATGTGGAATTATATACTTAAAAAGTGTGAAACAACTGAAATTATGTCTTATATTCTAGGTTCTTCAAATTAGCCACCTTTTGCTTTGATTACTGCTTTGCACACTCTTGGCATTCTCTTGATGAACTTCAAGAGGTAGTCACTGGGAATGGTCTTCCAACAATCTTGAAGGAGTTCCAGAGATTGTTAGCATTTGTTGGCCTTTTCTCCTTCACTCTGCGGTCCAGCTCACCCCAAAAACATCTCGATTGGGTTCAGGTATGGTGCCTGTGGAGGCCAGGTCATCTGGCGTAGCACCCCATCACTCTCCATCATGGTCAAATAGCCCTTACACAGCCTGGAGGTGTGTTTGGGTTCATTGTCCTGTTGAAAAATAAATGATGGTCCAATTAAATGCAAACCGGATGGAATAGCATGCCACTGATATATCAGTTTCATCCAACCTTGAAAAGTGGCCACTTGAAGGTGTGGTGAAACTTGAGCTACTACATAGTGTTATTCACTATATAAGACCAGAGAAACATGACTAAGACAGATGCCAAAACTGGGGTACCTGTACATGTACAGTGTGCTGATACCTGCATAATTGGGGACGCCCATGGAGTGTAGGTAATCTCCCAGGGGATCTCGGTCTTGGTGTTGCTTCTCTGATATTCCAGACGGATGATGCTTAAAAGCCTCTTGGTGATGATCTTACTATATTGTATGTAGTTAATCTTCATATATACGTAATCACTATATTTATTTAATCCTTATATGTACTTATTAACCTGTGTATGTTAAGACATACATAAGTGTACGCACTCACACTATTCAATCATACTGTTCCTTGAATTTTGTAGTTTGTAATAAAATTGACTTGTATTGCAAGTATTTGCCTTTTTTAAAGAAATATCTGAACCTTTGTGTTAAAAACATGGCAAATAAAATTGCCAAATTCTCCTGTAAATAATTGTGCAAAGAAGGAACCATCATACCATTGAAAAATACGAGTGAATTTTCCTTGGCCCATCCAGTATGTGGGTTCCAAGGCCTAATGGGGTGCATATGACTGACTATGCACAGGGCTTGCTTTCATGCCAATGTATAAAACAAAGGAGTATGGAGCACAAAATAAATATTGTGAAGTGGATTTTCCTGGGCCCATCCACTATGTGGTTTCCAAGGCCTAATGGGGTGCATATGACTGACTATGCACAGGGCTTGCTTTCATGCCAATGTATAAAACAAAGGAGTATGGAGCACAAAATAAATATTGTGAAGTGGATTTTCCTGGGCCCATCCACTATGTGGTTTCCAAGGCCTAATAGGGTGCATATGACTGACTATGCAGCAGGGCTTGCCTTCCTGCCAATGTATAAAGCAAAGGAGTATGGAGCACAAAATGCATATTGTGAAGTGGATTTTCCTGGGCTCATCCAGTATGTGGGTTCCAAGGCCTAATGGGGTGCATATGACTGACTATGCAGCAGGGCTCGTCTTCCTGCCAATGTATACAACAAAGGAGTATGGAGCACAAAATGCATATTGTGAAGTGGATTTTCATGGGCCCATCCATTATGTGGGTTCAAAGGCTTATTGGGGTGCATATGAATTAGTAGCAGGGCAGGCCTTGAATTCAATGCAACACTTTTTCAGGAGTCCCCCCTGGACATCTTATGAAGGGGATATTGTGGTGCGTTTTAATTCTTGGCAGCCCATCCACTCACAGCATAGGCTACAACAGCTTAGGAGACCCACTGTTTCATAATGGCCCTTTAAGAAGATTAATGCCGCCTGATGCACCAACAAAAATAGGCTCTGTGACTTTAAGAGTCCCTCCTTCATAAATGAAACAAGATGAGTCTGCTTATATGTCACACAACACATGGCCAGCTAGTGGTGTTAAATATTACAATGATATTTCCCAGTGAATGCATTTGTAGTGGTTGAAAGCAATGTTAAAGTTGAAAAACGCTTCAGAAACGCAGCGTCTGAACTAAGCCTAAGTGGGAGAGGAAATTTTGGGTCTGAGGTTAAAAATTTGGCCTTACAGGCAAGGTATTAACCTGCAAAGGATGTACCTTGACATATTTCCAAGCAAAACCCGTTTTGATTTCGTTTTCATGTGTTTTATATGGCACCGGGAAATATGGCATGAATCTCAGAAAAAAATGATTAAGGCTGTGAACTAGGAGTCAGCAATGCTTCCAGGGGCGATCCCCATGAGGTCCCTGTGTCATTTGATCAGTGTTTCCATTATATTCAGACGTTTTTAGACCTTAAAAGGACCCCCAGGGGGGATCGCGGTTAAAATGCTCGGGGATCTCATAGACTTAAATTGGGCTCGGTGCTCGGGTCGAGTACCTGAGTATTCCAATTTGCTCGACCCGAGCAACGAGCACCTGAGCATTTAAGTGCTTGCCCATCACTTATAGTAATGTATAATATAGGATGTGATATAGTAAGATAAGTAATGTTAGTAGTGTACAGTATAGGATAGCATAGGGCAAGACATACCATATATTCTCGAGTATAAGCCAACACGAGTATAAGCCGAGACCCCTAATTTTGCACAAAAGACTGGGAAAACATAATGACTCGACTATAAGCCTAGGGTGGAAAATGCAGCAGCTACCAGTAAATGTCAAAAATAAAAATAGGTACCAGTAAAAGTAAAATTAATTGAGACATCAGTAGTTCAAGTGTTTTTGAATATCCATATTGAATCAGGAGCCCCATTTATTGCTCCATAAAGTTCATGATGGGCCCCATAAGATGCTCCATACAAAATACGCCCTATACAATGCTCCATAAAGTTTATGATGGGCCCCATAAGATGCTCCATATTAAAATATACCCAATATAGTGCTGCACAAAGGTTAATGATGGCCCCTTAAGCTGCTCCATAGAAAATGTGCTCCATATAATGCTGCATAAAGGTTGATTATGGCTCCATGAGATGCTCCATAGAGACATTTGCCCCATACAATGCTGTACAAATGTTGATTATGGCCCCTTAAGATGCTCCATTGAGACATTTGCCCCATACAATGCTGCATAAAGGTTAATAAGGGTCCCATAAGATGCTCCATACAGACATTTGCCCCATATAACACTTGCACAAATGCTGATTATGGCCCCATTAGATGCTCCATAGAAACATTTGCCCCAAATGCTGTTGCTGCAATTTAAAAAAAAAAAAACATGACATACTCACCTCTCGTCGCTCAGGCCCCCAGCACTTGCAATATTCACCTCTCCCCATTCCACAACCGCGCGTGTTGTGTCTTCCACGTCCTCTGAAGTAACTGTTAAGGCAGAGGGCAGAGCGCACTAAGCACGTCATCGCGCCCTCTGACCTGAACAGTCACTGCAGAGGATGCGGAAGACGGAGCGGCGCCCGACGGTGGAACGGGGACAGGTGAATATTGTGTAGTACTCACCCTCCCCATTATACTCACCTGCTCCTGGCGTGGTCCCTGCTTCTTTCTTACAGATGGTCTCTGGGGGCTGACAGCTTCTTCCTGTGTTGAGCGGTCACATGACACCGCTCATTACAGTAATGAATATGCAGCTCCACCCCTATGGGAGTGGAGTCGAGTCCATTTTCATTACTGTAGTGAGCGGTACCATGTGACCACTCAACACAGGAAGAAGCTGTCAGCGCCCGGAGACCATCAGAGATGCAGGGACCTTGCCAGGAGCAGGTGAGTATGTGACAGCCACCGCTCCCCCTTCCCCGCCAACAATAACTCAAGCATAAGCCAAGAGGGGTACTTTCAGCCTAAAAAAATGGGCTGAAAATCTCAGCTTATACTCGAGTATATATGGTAGTTTAGGGCTTGGACATAAGACAGGATAGGATAGTGACTGTAGTTAGATAAATGATGTTAGGGTAAGGATATAGTTAATGATCGGGACTAGCCCATAGTGAGAAGGGCTTAGTGTTAGAGAAATAGACCACTTCCTATAATTAGGCAGGAAGGGACAAGTTCGAGTTCAAGTAGGAAGTCTGTGAGCAGTGTTGCTGTTGTTGAACTACAGCAAAGGAGACTGAGGAACAAGGTAATAGCACAACCTTGAAGTGACCAAAGAGACAAAGTGACTTTCCACATTATAGTGGTCCTTAGATACTTAGATAGGAGATGTGGCATGAGAAACCCCCGATTTACTTAATGCTAGGGGTAACAGACTTAAACAGGAATGAGTTTGTGGGACAAATGGGGGTTCCTGAGCATAAGATTCTTTGTGCCAGCAGTGTAACAAATAGGATGCAGAACCACAGAGACTTGCAGAATAGGACTGTGGACGAATAGGATGTGACAAAATGTGACAAATAGGGCCAAACAGTGTCACTGGCCCTAGACTAGAATGCAGTGGAAGGATAGTGTATGAAAATGCTTTACACTGTCTAAGAAACATCCATAACACTTTGTACCTGCTATGCCTTGTACATAACGCAAACCAAGTTACCATTCAGTAAAGGCTGTGCTTTAGAATTAAAGTCTCCTTTATTGAACGCTGAAACCCATGGTCCTGGCCTGCCATCACCATTAATTACAGGTAGCCTGCACAGCCACAAGGCCTCCAGAGCACAAACAACCAGCAACAACCCACTCTTTTATGAAGCAGGGGCGTGACAAGAGAAGATGAGTGAGTAAACCATGGCTACTGCTACGCGCCATGCTACCCATATTCATTTAGAGAATCCCCTATTGTATGAAATAAGCAAAGCTCTGCCATTTACATTATTCTTTTACTTTTGCTTCTGTATTGAATATTTATTTTTATCAGCCTACACATACCTTAACATCATACATGAGATGATTAATCGATTAGGATGCCATATGTTTGAGAAATGCTGTAGGCAGGCCATATCACATGCTAACCAAATGATCAACACATTTATCATGTGAAGATATGTTTATGCTGTAATTACAATCAATAAAGAAGCACAAGAGTAATAGAATAAGAAGAGCGTGGGGATTTTCTTATTTAATATAAATTTCTTCATTGTCTTTTTGACTCTATTAGTTCCCATAAATAACCTTAGAGAGTTCACTTATTTCACGTGAGGTTATTGAATAGTTTCCTAAAACTCTTACTGGATTTAGAAAGAGCGACAGGTGCAGCAACCAATCTACCTGTCATTTCATGAAAATTAAAGAGATTTTCCATTACTTTACACTGTGTTCCAAATTATTATGCAAATTGGATTTCATTGTCATAAAGATTTAATTGTTTTGTTTTTCAAATAAACTTGTGGATGGTATTGTGTCTCATGGCTCAATGGATCACTGAAATCAATCTAAAACACATGTGATAATTAGTTTTCCAGGTGATTCTAATTAAAGTAAAACTTCTTAAAAATGATGTTCCACAATATTAAGCAGGCCAGATGTTTCAAGCAATATGGGAAATAAAAAGGATCTCTCTGCTGCTGAAAAGTGTTAAATAGTGCAATGCCTTGGACAAGGTATGAAAACATTAGATATTTCACGAAAACTTAAGAGTGATCATCATACTGTGAAGAGATTTGTGACTGAAACAGAGCACAGACAGAGTTCATGCAGATAAAGGCATAATGAGGAAGGTTTCAGCCAGACAAATTCATTGGATTAAGAGAGCAGCTGCCAAAATACCATTACAAAGCAGCAAACAGTTATTTGAAGCTGCTGGTGCCTCTGGAGTCCCCCAAACCTCAAGGTTTAGGATCCTTCAAAGGCTTGCTGTGGTGCATAAACCTACTTTTCGGCCACCCCTAAACATTGTTCACAAGCAAAAACGGTTGCAGTATGCCCAGACATACATGAATACTAATTTTCAAACAGTCTTGTTTACTGATGAGTGTCGAGCAACCCTGGATGGTCCAGATGGAGTAGTGGATGGTTGGTGGATGGCCACCATGCCCCAACAAGGCTGCGACGTCAGCAAGAAGGTGGAGGAGTCATGTTTTGGGCTGGAATCATGGGGAAACAGCTGGTAGGGCCCTTTAAGGTTCCTGAAGGTGTGAAAATGACCTCTGCAAAGTATATAGAGTTTCTGACTGACAACTTTCTTCCATGGTATAAAAAGCAAAAACGTGCCTTCAGGAGTAAAATCATCTTCATGCATGACAATGCACCATCTCATGCTGCAAAGAATACCTCTGAGTCATTGGCTGCTATGGGCATAAAAGGAGATAAACTCATGGTGTGGCCATGATCTTCACCTGACCTCAACCGTACAGAGAACCTTTGGAGTATCATCAAGCAAAAGATCTATGAGGGTGGGAGGCAGTTCACATCAAAACAGCAACTCTTGGAAGCTATTCTGTCTTCATGCAAAGAAATACAAGCAGAAACTCTCCAAAAACTCACAAGTTCAATGGATGCTACAATTGTGAAGGTGATATCAAAGAACGATTCCTATGTTGACATAACTTGGCCTGTTAGGATCTTTTGGGGTTAAATAGCTTTTTTGTTCAGTGAATGTGACCTCCTAATGCTGCAAATTCCACAAATGAGCATTTTCAGTTCTTTAAAACATATCAAATGTTTTGAAATTCTTCTGTGCCTAATAATTTGGGTCAGTGCATTTTCAGTTTTTATTCATTTTTTCAATAAAACTTGATGTATACTCTAACGGGCGATGACTTTTATTAGACTGACTGTCACTTGCACCGACCATTTAGGAAAATCCAAGAAAAATGTCATTTTCATAATAATTTGGAACATGGTGTATAAATGATGACATATCCTTAGAATAGGTCTTAAATTTCAGATTGGTCAGGGACCAGCACCCAGCACCCCTGCCGATCAGCTGTTCTAGGTGTCCTCGATGGTGGCCGCTAGCTGGAAGTGGTCAATTATGAAGCTTCTCAGTCTTCTAATAGTGGTCGCGGCCGGGTACTGCACATCCACCTTCTATTCAAATAAATGAGAAGCGTAGTTGCAGTACCCGAAGCGGCCACTATCAGAAGATGGAGCAACTCTGCAATTGAGCATTCTGGCCAGGTGCCACCACTGTTAACATAAAGCAAAACTGGCCAGCTGGGGTGGGGGGGGGGCAGTTGCTAGAACCAGAACGATCAGACATTGATGGCCTACTTAAAGGTTAGATCATCAATGATAAAGTAGCAGACCACTTTTTTAAGGCTCATATATAACAATTCACAAAGATTTAGCATTTAGCTTTGCTCAGAAACACAACTCAAAATTATTATCTCTCCTGACTTTCCTAAATTTTCTCCAGGGCTTTTCCAGACCATGATAAAAAAAGATAGAAAGATAGATAGATAGATAGATAGATAAATAGATAGATAGATACTGTACAGTGTAGATAGATAAATACATAGATAAATAAATACCGTATGTTTTTTTTCTCTGTAAAGCCTTATAAATTGTTTACATGGTTGACGATATTTATGTATATTGAAAGGTTAAATTTCACCTAAAAAATGCTCCACTAAAAGAAGCAGAGAATAAACATAAGATACGTGTACTATTTTCTTAGAAAAATATTTATTGAAGCAATTAACATATGCGGTCAATAACCCATTAACAGTAGGGCTAGGTACAGAAACAACTTTTTCCTGACAGTATTTTTCTCAGCAGTTTAAGAAACCACATGGTTTGAATCCATTATTTCTAAATTCGTATTACACTGCAATCTGCTTTTCTGTTTACGCACATATGATTGTAAGAAGAAAATATAATTATGGTGAAGGTGAAAATGTATGGTATTTATTTTTCAATATGCATGTTACAAAAGTTTGTTTTTTTAAAAGAAATCTGTTATGGTTTTGCTAGGCAATCTGAGAGCAGCCTGATGTAGAGATAAATACCATGATTGCAATGATATATCACTTTCGGGTCTGTGCGTTGTCATTTTGATACAATTTTATTTGCTGGAGAGCTAGCAGTTCTCTGAATGCTGAGCTCCATCTAACTCCACTCCCCACCACTGATTGGCAGCTTTCTGTGCACACTGTAAATCGACATAAAGCTGCTACTCAGTGCTGGGTCAAGGTTACATAAAACAGGAGTGTTACATGACCCAAGATATCTAGTGCTCTAGTGGTAATCTCCTACTTATAAAATACTAATTATATTGAAACTTCAACAACCAGCCGAGTAGGTGTAACATCACCGGATCCAGGGTTTCTGCACCTAAATCATGCTGCTTTCAAATTTCACAACAAAAACCCCCTAACATATTCCGTCAGTACTGAGGTCATCAAAGTGTGAATTAGAGAAATGCCCTTTGGCCTGGGGTCACACATCAATACCGAGCACTGCCTCTGGGACTAGGGACTGGAGCATTCAGCTGCATAGAAATACATGCACGCTCCAGTCCTGAGTGTCGGTATTTATGTGAGAGACTGGCGTGAGTTTCTCGCATTGCACTCGCAAGTGTGACCCCGGCATTAAAATAAAACTATGGCTCCATCAAAGCATGATGAAGTTGAAGAGGGGAAGAGAGAAAACAAGAGAGCGCTACCTAAATGCAGTAAAAAAAACCTTTAAAATGACAAGGATGATGCGTTTGTATATGCTCTCCTGTAGAGGTTGTGCAGACTAGGCACAACGCAATGAATGATTTTGTTAGGTGTTGGATTCCAAGTCTTGGCTTGCTGCCCATTCGAATAGGGTGAAGTGTTAGTCCTGTTTAATTCACTGCTCCAAATGGAAATATAGTGGAAAAAGCTGCGCTTCCCTCTAGTAGCTGGAATCCCAAAAAAGCCTTGATTCTGGAGAAACCTCTAGGTGGTGTTCCAGAGTGACAATATTACACTTATGTGTCTACGATTAAATTTATTCTAAAAATATTTTTTAAGTGCTCATGCACTAACAACATAAAAAACTTATGGCTCATTCAGAGGAGAAGTGCGTTGTGTTTTTGTAAAAGTTTTTTATGTTGTTAGTGTTGTTAGTTGCTCCAGAATCAAGGCCTTTTTGGGATTCCAGCTACTGGAGGGAAGCTCCTCCACAAAAGCTTTTTACACTATATGGCTCTATCAAGCGATACAAAGGCATGCATACGTTAGTGATGGATTTGCAAAACACATTAAGTGTAGGGACGTTAAAGCAATTTATTGTAAAGAATTGTTAATTTATAAGCAAACATATGTTTTAAATGTTTTATTTTTTTATTATTTTTATATTTCCATGCCACTATATTAAAAAAAGGTAACTCTGAAATCTTGAAACTTTCAATGAGGCCACTGAGCCTCGAAGTCCTAACATATCCTCATATGGGCACAGTCATCTCATCATCACGGATGGGTAAAAGGAGTTTCAGTTCTATTTTTTCTGTGCTACTGATGATGCCGCTAATTTGGATCAAGAATGTTCAGAAATAAAACCCAGAAGTATTCAGAAATAGATGATCGGACCAAAGATTTTTCGATAGCGATTAATTTATCACTGTGTTATGAAGTATAACATTCTCGTAATGACAAACCACATTGCCATTTAAAAAAAACAGACAGACTTAAACACAGTATTCATCCACTTGTTTTTTTTTACCTATTTTGTTGCATTACTGTACTTAAATTATTTTATTATCTGGTTGGTGTGTGATACATCAGCACTAAATAGTCTAAATTGGTGAAGTGAAAAAAAAATGTAGACATAAATTAAATTTATGGGATTAAATAACTAAAAATTGGCATGTGCATTCACCGATTTTCCTATGAAGCCTCTAAATATTTCAGATGCAAGCAAACCCCTTCATAAGTCACACGCTTAGTGAAAATCCACCTGTATGCAATCTAAGTGTCTCGTTTTCTGTCAGTATATACTCACCTTTTCTTAAAGGCCAAGGAGGCTGCAACACCATTAAGCAAAGGGTACCACAAACCAAACACCATGAAGACTAACGACAGGGACAAAGTTGTTGAAAAGTACAAATCAGGATTGGCTTATAAAAAAGTACAAAGATCTCTGATGACCCCTGGAGCACCATCAAATCCATTATTAGCAAATGGAAAGAACATGGCACCATAATAAACCTGCCAAGATAAGGCCACACACCAAAACTCTCAGCTTGAGTAAGGAGGGTATTAATTAGAGAAGCAGCACTGAGACCAAAGGTAACTCTGAAGGTGCTGCAGAGTTATCAAGTAGAGACTGGAGTATCTTTCCATAGGAACATAAAAGGCCATACATTCCATAGAGGTGGCATTTATGGAAGAGTAGGCAGAAAAAAGCCTTTACGTGCGCACAAAAATTGTAAGGCTCATTTGGTGTTTGCCAAAAGTTATGTGGGAAACTCCCTAAATGTATGAAGGAAGGTGATGTGGTCAGATGAGACTAAAATGTAACTTTTTGGCCATCAAGGTAAACACTATATCTGGCGCCAAACCAAAACAGCTCATCATGCCAGGGACACCATCCATACAGTGAAACATGTTGGTGGCAGCATCATGCAATTCAGGATCTATGGTCAGACTTGAACATTGCTGTTCACCAGAGAAAATCAAATTATTTGATTATTTGCCTTGAAAAATGGGCAAAAATCCCAATGGCAAGATGTGGAAAGCTCATAGAGACTTATTCAAAACGTATTCAAAGTGACTTGCAGCTGTACTTGCTGCCAAAGGAGGCTTTACAACGTACTGACTTTCGGTGGGTGATTAGCTATGCACACTGAAGTTTACAGTTATTTTGTCAGAATTGTTGTCTGCTTCACAATCGAAAAAAACAAATGTTCACAGTTGTAGGCATGTTCTTTACATGAACTAATGCAAACCCTCAAAAAACTGTGAAATTCCAGGTTCAATGCCAAGGGCGTGAATACATTTGTAAGCCACTGTAAACATCTCATTCAAAATAAGGCATCAACTAAGTGCAAGGTCTCTAACTTATCAGTTGACTATTTGAATAGAGCTTGAGTGGAGGAAAGTAAAGGAGGATAAAAAAAAATTACTTTTTCCCTTCAATCTAAGATATACAAATCAATTGAACTTTAACTAGTGATGAGCGAATTTGTTCGGAAAATGATCGCCAAACATAAATTCATCATGAATATGGCACATTCGGATTCATGATCAGAAACAAGTTTTATAAAAATGGGAAAAAATAAGTAACATTTGGTAAAAAGTGTGGGAAAATATTTGCGTTCCCACAAAAGTATTTTCAGCACTTTTGCAACTGTAATAGTGGTGTATCATGAGCGTAGGGCACGTGTTTTATGGGAGGAGGGGTTTACAGAGCTCACAGGTGTGGCGTGCTTATAAGCAGTATTTTCTTTTTTCTAACTTTACGTGTGCGTATTGCAGCAAGCTAATAAGGGTGCATGAAACATCCACAATATTCCGATGCAATAGCTTGTGTTATTGGCTGCTGAAATCACATGTCCCTCTCCATATAAAGAGTGGACATCTTGTTTTAGTGCCATTTTGACATGGTAATAGTGGAGATGATAGGCTGCTGCTGATGCTGGCGGTGTTAGCAGCTAGATTTTACCTAGTCAGCTAGGTGGTTGTGTCTTACTCAGATAGTTTAGCTAGGTAGTGACCTGTGTGGCTGTGAAATTGACCTTTCAGGAATTTTTTTTTTTGCCATTACTGAGGTTCACAGACAAAGACAGCAGGGCACATGTCATACAAATGTACTGTGCACTGCTTCTGTTGTACTCCAAGCATGAGTATAGTGTTCTGAATCTTATTTTTTCACTAGATAAATGTGAAATAGCATGCCATATCTCACTTTGTCATTTAGTGGCATGGTGACATTGTTCTGTGTTTTGAGCTGTTGTGAATGAAGAAATATATTTTTGAGCAGTTGATACCGTGATTTACTGTGCCATATTTCACCTTGTTAATTAGTGGGGTGAAATTCCACAGTGTGCATAGCTCATGCACATTTAAAAAATATGTTCATTTTTCCTGTTGCTGAATGTGATACAGCCTGCCATATCACATGTTATCATTGTGTGGTGATAATATAAAGCTGTCTACAGACCTAACGCACATTAAAAAAATTATAATTTTTTTCTGCTGCAAAACATTACACAGCCAGCCGTATCCCACGTTGTCATTTTCTTGGGTTGAAATTAAGCTGTCTGCAGACCATATGCACTTAGTAAAAATAACTTGTTCTGTTGCTAAACATGATAGAGCCCACCATATCCCACGATGTAGTTTTATGGCAGTGAAATTGTATGTGCAGAGCTCTTACACATAGAAAAAAACAACATTTTTTTCTGTTTTTCAAATGCGACACAGCAAGCTAAATCCAAATTTGAAATTGTTTAGAGCATATCTTCTAGGATATACAGGTGTCACCCACACTAAAAAAAAATATTCTGTTACTTACGTCGTACAGTAGGGGACGTCTCACTTTCAAATTGTTTGTAGCATCTTGTCTGTTTATAGAGGCCTGATCCACTGGCCCCCAAAAATTCTTCTGTTACTAACATCGTACAGTTGGAGACATCTCAATTTCAAATTGTTTGTATCATCTAGATTGTCATAGAGGCTTAATCCACAGGCCCCCAAAAATCTTGTTTTACTAATCTCATACAGAAGGGAAGATCAATTTTAAAATTGTTTGGAGCATATTTTCTTTGTCATACAGACCTCATCCACACTCAAACAATTCTTTCTTCTATGACTAACGCGATTCAGCATGCAATATTTCACCTAGTCATTTATTGTCACTGAAATTTAGCTGTTTGCATAGCTGGTGCAGAATTTAAAATCTCATTTTTTGTTGCTAATACTGTGCTCCTACCACACTATCTGAGCAACATTTCTAGGAAAAAGCGAAGTCGTGGTGGAAGGGTGATTAGGCTTCAGGTTCAAGGTGTACATTGGGTAGGTGGTAATGTTTGTATAAGAACTAGTGAACCAACAATGTCATGTCCTATGTAAAGACAACTGACAACTTTTGTTACTGGACGGGCTACTCCACTACCTTCTTTGGCAGATGCACAGATGTATGACTTGCAGATGAGGCCCAGGAAGAGTAGGTGCTCGAGTGGATGGCAAGTGCAGCTTTAAGTATCCTCTCCTACTTTTCTTCCACCTCAACATCACATCAAGTGCTGTCCACAGAGGTGGCACCCATATTACTCTTGCTTCCCCTCTTGTCCCAACTCTTCAACAGTACAATTGACTGTATGGAACAACAGATGGGTAAGTCTGAACAGATGTTCAAGCATTCTATGCCATGTTCATCAGAATTGTACTCAAAAGCTTTACAGAGTCAAGAGGAGGAAATTTTCACCAATGCCAAAAATTGTTCTAGCTTGGATTTAGGGCAGGACGAAGTAGGGTCCGAGCAGCATCCTGACCCTCGTCACCAGACATTAACCCCCAGGAGGAGGTGATCTTGATGAACCTCAGATATCTTAGGCTAATGCAGACTGCACTGTGCTGTCACAGTAAGAAGAGGAAGAGGATCTCTCTGGCCTACGCCTTTCCCCCAGATAGTGATGATTCCAACAGTAGTCCGGAAGATCAGAGAGGATCGAGCGAGAATAATTCTCATAGCTCCGTTTTGGCAAAGAAGGCCATGGTTCTCCCTACTAAGGCAGATGTCAATAATAGACCCATGGATTCTAGCAGAAGTTCCGTATCTGCTGACCAAGGGGCCAGTGAGCCACTCTCAAGTGAAAGGCTTCCATCTGGCAGCCTCAAATTTGAGAGGGCATTACTGAGTCGTCAGGGATTCTCACCAGGGTTAATCTTCTATTGAAGAGTAGAAAACTTATAACATCTAGAATCTACGGTAGAACATGGAAGAAGTTTCTTGACTTCCTGGGTGAATCGTTGGGGTATTAGTAGGGCATCTACTGAAAAAGGATGTTCCCTTGGATTTAGGGAGCAGAACTTCCTGACTTTTTTGTTGTGTGAGGTGGCAAACAGGTCTATTTCTGGTTTGCCCCAGGCTTGTACTATTTGCTGGAAAATTTGGAGGTTTAAGGACCATTTCCCCTGTCCCAAGCCCCTGCGACTCAGGAAGTCTGCTTGTGTGTTTTTTGACGCCCCTTATGTTTAGTGCCATGAATGATGACAGGTGTTGTTCTGCTAACTGAAACAGTAGATTTGACACCTCCATGAGACCCCCCTGGTGGTTGATATAAGCCACCACAGCTCGATTGTCCGTCATCACCTGAGAATGGCAGCCCTGAAGCAAGGGGAGAAAGTTTCTCAAGGCCTTTTCCACTGCCCATAGTTTTGTCTTTTGGACCGTTATTCCTTTCTTGCAAGGACCAGGTTCCTTGTACTGAGTGGGACCTCAGGTGTGCTCCCCAACCTATACCGCTTGTGTCGGTTGTGATGATGTCCTCAACTGGTTTCTGCCACTAGATCCCCATTGTCAGATGTTCCTTCACAGTCCACCAGAATAGGGAATCTCTTACGCCCAAAGAAAGATATAGATTTCCTTCTAAATGACCTTTTAATAGTTTTTGCGCTGGCAGAACTTCCCACTGCAGCTGTCTCAGGTGAAATTGTGCCCATCCTACAGCCGGTATGCATGATGTTAAAGAGCCTAGTAGGGACATTGCTTTTCTTAGGGTCATTGCTGGCTGATGTATTGCCATACGAGCCAGGTTCATTATTTGGCTACCTTCTTGCTAGGGGTCGAGTTCCCGCCTCTGCACAGGGGGAATCTCGGGCCATCTCCGCTGCGGTCTCCCATTCTTCTCCTGCCGCAGTGGAGCCTGCTCAGCGGAGACATCAGTCCCAGCGTCTTGTTCAGTCCCACTCTGTACAAAGAGTTACTGCTGCTTTTCCTGCTTCTGCCATTGAAGTCAGTGCTGGGCAGCGGCGAGCAGACGCTTCTGGGACTAAGTCCTGCTTTTCTCATTCTGAGCATGCCCTGAGTAAGATCTCTCAGTGGAGATCGAGGGTCACATGGTCAGATACGGCACCTAAGTCCATTGGTCCTTTCAGGAAGGTCCTGTAGGTGCTAGGACTAAGTCCTGCTTTGCACACACTGAGCATGCCCAGGGCAAGATCTCTCAGTGGAGATTTAGGGTCACATGCTCAGGTATGGCAGTCTCTTGGTCCTTCTTGGAAGGTCTTTTGCTTGCTGCAGCTATATAAGGCTCGCATGGCCGCACGACGCTAGTATCAAATGTGTTGTGGCTTATGCCAGTGGATACGATACCACTCTGTTCTGATGTGGTCTGAAGCTGTTAGCATTGGGACTGTACACTCAGGCAGGCAGCTAGCGTCAGTGGGGGCAATTATCCTTGGCTTAGCATCTGGTTTCTTCATGTGTACGGTTAGCACAGAAGAGTTCCAGAGCAAGCACAACCCTAGTTAGGGTATTAGTTTTGTGTACAGCGCAACTCTGTGAGGCAACAGAGTTCGCTACCAGTTCACAAGGGGTGAAGCTTAACCCACGTGTGAGATCAGAGTCCATTCGCCATTACTTAGCAGCAGATATCTCTGCACGGTGGACCCCGGGCTGCAAACGCACCTTGTAGCTACCTACCTATTACTCGGTGCATTCCGCTAGCCCTAACACTTGTTCTCTGGCAGGAGGCAGAGCTGTCGCTCGGCGTCCAATATTAACCCTAGAAAGGATTGCACTTTTACTGGTAATAATCTTGATTTGTGGGTATTTATTATCCATCCCAGCTCTATTAGAGTTGACATTATTTCTGTTGCTTGGTAGGTGCATTTGGTCTTTGACCTCCCTACCACAAAGAAGCAGTCCAGGTATGGGACAATCACTACGTCCCGGGAACGAAGGTATGACATTACCTGTACCATCACTTTGGTGAAGTCCCTGGGAGCTGTAGACAGACCAAATGGAAGGGCTGTATATTGGTAATGTTTAATCTGACCTTGAATATAGAGTGCTACCCTCTAGTACTTGCGATACTCCTGATGCATTGGGACATGGTAATACGCATCTTTTAAGTCTATTACTGCCATGATGCAGTGTTAGAACAGGATTGTTGTAGCCGTGTTGATAGACTCCATCTTGAAGGAGCAATTCTCTACCGATTGATTGAGCTTCTTCAGGTTGACTATGGTTCTCCAGAAACTATCTGGTTTTTGTATCAAAAAGATGGGGAAGTAATATCCCCTTCCTTCCTCCTGAATCAGGACTTCCTGGAGAACATTTTTGTGAACACGTCCCAGGACCTCTGTCTCCAGAGCTGATTGTTCCTGTTGTGACTTCCTTTGGGGTGTTATAATGAAATTTTGCCTGGGTGGATGGATGCATTTTATCTTTAGACCATCTTTGATTATATTTAAAACCGAGGTACGGGGGGAGATGTTTATCCAGGCCGGGAGAGAGAGAGAGAGCCTTCCCCAACTTCTGAAGTAATGTCATTGGGGGGATTTTTTGATAATGTAGATGGTCCCTTGAACATGTAGCTTGACCCTCTTTTATCTTTAAAGTCCCAATTTTTCCTATTTCCCGGGGGGTGACCTCTATTAAATCTTCTCCTCTGAAAGAAAAGTTTCTTCAGATCTCTAGAGAAACTGGGAAAGGCTTTCTTTTTGTCCCCCCAATGTTCCAAGGTTTCTTCTAATTTTTTGCCAAAAAGGAATTGACCATCACATGGGATGGAGCACAGTTAATGTTTGGACGGTAAATCCCCCGGATAACCTTTGAGCCATAGGGCTCTTCTTGCTGCAGTAGACAAGACCACTTTTAAAAAGCCATCTACTTTTTTATCAAGAGGGTCTTTAGTACGCCCAAATCCTCTAATGGAAGGGACAATTTTTTTAAAGACTTGGCCATGGCACCATCAATTTTAGGGATTTTTTCCCAAGTTTCTGAGTCTTTCTCCTCAAAGTGGTACCTCCTCTATGATGAAGAATGTAAAGTACCCATTCTCTCAGGCCTTTTCCATTCTTTATCAATCAATGGCTTTATTTTTTCATTGACTGGGAACGTGCATTTCCTTTTTTCCTCCAACCCACCGAACATGACATCTTCTAGTGACCTAGACGCTTTTTCTTCCTTTAGGCCCATTGCAACCCTGACTGCTTTAACTAGTCTCTCTACCTCCTCAGTTGGGAAACATGGTCAACCCCCTGTGTCACTGTCTGAGGAGGATTCTGAGGACTGGGGAGAGGAGGAAGAGGTAGAGGGAGATCAGGATCTATTACAACCTTACTGTCCTGGAGAGGCCTCTGAGTCAGTAGGCACCTTACGGCTTCTTTTCGTCGTTTTTTTAAGGGCTATTTTTAAGGAGTCTTTTATTTCTGCCTGTATTATGGCCTTACAGGCTAGTGGCAAATTTAGGGGTTTCATCCTGTATAGTCTTATTAATGCAGTCAGCGCAGAGATCCTTCTGCCACTGAACTGCAAGCAGGTCTTTACAAAGGGCACATTCTTTGCTCTTTGTTATACTTTACCGCTAGACTTACTCGACCCCTAGTGATCAAGCAGAAAAAATGGACCCTGTTACTATAAGGGTGACATTCACGTAGATCACTCACCACCACTAACAGTCACGGGTACCGGTTTCGGAGGCTGGACAGATGCACGTACAGCGTCACTTCTGGATGCCGAAGAGTCTTACCAGACAGGACAACTGCTGCTCCTCGAGTGGCTACTTATCCTGGTATGCTGGCTCGGCAAGGCATCTGGCGAGAGCTCCTGCTGCTGTTGCTACTGCTGCTGTGGCGATGGCTGCTGCTGCTGCTGCTCACGCTGCCCCACTTCCATGATGAAGTTCTTGACATGAGTGCATCTTCTGTGGTCATCCCCCATTTATGAGGGATCCACTGCACTCCCCGCCTCCTCCGGTGCCCAATGGTTGCCCCTCCCCTCCTCTGCCACGCCGCCGGAGTCACTTTTTTCTGGACGGCATTTTCTTCATGGGCGCTGCCATCTTGGATTCGGCACCCGCCCCAACATCACGCGGGCACGCCTACTCCCAGCGTGCCTTGCGTATGATGTCAGACATGTGACCCTGAAGCAGCTGCCCCTCCTGGAGCTACTGAATGCAGGCAGAGGGGGGCCACGCGGCAGCCACGAAGGAGCCCAGACACCGGACCGTGCTGCACCGATGCCCACTCAGACGCTAACCCCCAGAGAACCCAAGGACGGCGCTTCCAACACCCGAGGTCCAGCTTACAAGCCCTGCCTGTTTTTCCACGCCTGGATGGGAGTGGGTAAGTAAAGAAAAAATCTTCCGCCGTTTTCAGCACAAGAGTCCCTGTCAGGACAGGAAACCCAACTGAAGTGACGGAGAGGTACCACCCTTTTATTTTCAGTAGGGTTCCTGTCCTAACTGGGCGGATCCCCTCTCTCAGTTGTGCTGTCTTGGGGGAAGGGAAAACATTACTTTAGACTCTATTTTTATTTTTTAGAAAGGTATCAGGAATGAATGGACCCCAAGGTATGTTGTGCAATTCCTCCTGAGTATGCAAATACTCCATATGTTGGGGAAAATTACTGTTTGTGTTCACGCCAGGACTTGAAATGTTGGGGCACAAAATTGGCTGGAATAATTAACTGATGTCATGTTGTGTTTGGAGAGTCCCTGATGTGCCTAAACAGTGGAAACCACCCACAAGTGACACCATTTTGGAAACTAGACCTCTTAAGGAATGAATGTAGATGTGTGGTGAGCACCTCCAGATGCTTCACAGGAGTTTATAACTTATAGCCGTGAAAATAAAAAAAGCAGCAGGGCTTGGAAAGGAAGCAGTGATGTTTTGGAAAGTAGACTTTGATGAAATGATCTGCAGGTGTCATGTTGCATTTGGAGAGCCGATGATGTGCCAAAAACAGTGGAAAACCCACACAAGTGAACTCATTTTGGTATGTAGGCCACTCAAGGAATGTATCTAGATGTGTGGTGAGCACTTTGAACCCACAAGTGCATCACAGAATTTTACAACGTTGATCTGTGAAAATGAAAAAATATATATATTTTTCCCACAAAAATATTGTTTTAGCCCCAATTTTTTTCATTTTAACAAGGATAGGAGGGGAAAATGGCCCCAAAATGTGTTTTGAAATTTCTCCTCAATACCCTGATAAACCATATGTTGTCAAAAACTATCTTTGCAACTCTCAGAAGGGAAGAAGCGCCATTTTGGATTGGTTTGAGGGTGCCATGTCACATTAACAAACAACCTGAGGTACCAGAAGAATCTCCCCATAAGTTACCTTATTTTACCAACCTCACCCCCCAAAATATTAATCTAGAGATGTAGTGATCATATTGACACCACATGTGCATTACAGAATTTTACACTATTGGGAGGTGAGGAAAGAATAGTTACATTTTTACCACAAAAATTGTTTATCCCCAAGTTTTTAATTTTTCTAAGGGCTATTAGGAAAAATGGAGCTCAGTTTTGTTGTAAAAATGTATCCTGATTGTGCCAATACCCCACATGTAAATGTTTTCCAGGCACAGTGCAAAGCTCAGAAGGGAAGGAGTGCCATATTATTGTGTTGATTTTACTGTTATGGTTAGCCGATGCCATGACCCACTGGGAGAGCCCTTGAGGTGCAAGAACAGCAAAATCCCCATAAGTGACCCCATTTTACAAACTGCATCTCTCAAATAATTCAACTAGTGGTACAGTGATCATATTTACACACAGGTGTGTCATAGAATTCTATGCCATTGAGCGGTGAAAAAATAAAAATTTGTAACCACAAAAATGTAGTTTTAGCCTCTGACTTTACATTTTCACACAGTTAAATGGTTAAAAATGGCACAGAAATTTGCACACAAATTCTGCTAAATGTAAAAATGCCCAAAATGTGGCATACTGTACTGCATCTACTGCAAGACTCATGTGGTACAAAGTGCTTTTGGCCTCCTGGAGCGCAGATTTTCCTAGAACAGCATGACGATTCCATATACAGTGTCCCTAAGTGCAAGAAGAGAATAATCCCAAAATTTTGAAAACTAACCCCTTTGGGTATACATGTTTAGTGATGATTTTGACCTCATGGTTCTTTTAGAGAAACAAGCAGCACTGGATTTTACTAAGTGAAAATTACAAACTGCAATTACTTTATAGTGCCCAGTTTGTTATGCCCAACTAGTGATTCTAGAGACATAAGCCTATAAATTAGGTGGACTCTCATCTTTACATATGCCAATCATGTGGACACTAAATGAGGTTTAGGCACATTGGGGCTCAGAAGGGAGGGGGCATTTGGATTTGGTAGTGCAAAATTTGCTGCATTTCTTTTGGAGGCGAGGACTCATTTCACTTTTCCTGAGCCTCTGTACTACCAGTAATGTTGAAGCCCCTTAAATATCCGTAAACAGATGATGGACTGGAGCGGGGTATTGCTATTTTTGTTGACTGATTTGAAGCATTTATTGGGAACATTTTACATAATATTTTCAGAAGTCCACAAAACTGTGGTCGACTGCTCTTTTATGCATGCCTTAAAAAATCCCAGATCATAGGCCAGACGGCATCCACAGTGCCTCCATATGCAGGGCCGGCGTCAGCACCCGGCACACCGGGCAAATGCCGGGGCCCTAGAGAGAGAGGGGGGCCCACTCACCTGTCATAGATACAGCTGGGAGAGCAGAGCAGGAGATAACATGCTCTCTCCGCCCACAAAGTCACTGCTGGCTGCGTTCTCTTAACCCCTATGTGCCAGCTCTGACACAAACATCTTCTCACTCAGTCAGTGCAGCCAGGCAGGCACATATAGGGGTTAAGAGAAGGCAGCCAGTGTGACATTGTGGGCGGAGAGAGCACGTTCTCTGCTCTCCCCCTCGGTGGCTGCAGACAGTGCTGAAGTTTATCAGGCAGATTCCGGAGGAGCTCTGTCCTACCAGTGACTGAGTGAGTGCTATGGTATCCAGCAGTGGTTGCAGTTGTGGCTCAGTCTGCTGCTGTCTGTCTCCGCTGCCTAAAAATGTGGGTGATGTCTGGAGGAGCAGCTGGTGGGGTGCAGCCTGTAGCTGCCCAGCTCACCCAGAATACATGCATGCTGCACCAAACCTGCACCAGTGGGGTAGGAAGAAGCTTAACTCCTTCCCATCTGTATGAAGGTTATTGCTGAACCTTAAAGATAACAATCCGACCCGCATAAATGGGGTTAACCAGATGCCAGGAGGAAGGGGAGCTGCTGCCATGTGGGCTGTACGTTGGGGCCACGTGGCCCCAGGCTGGTGACTGGAGGGACTCTGCCCAGTGCTGGCATGTGGGTGATTTCTGCTCCGGAGTCTCAGCTTCTCTCCTCCACATCACACTGTGCAGGCACAGCAACATTGGTTGTCTCTGTCCAGGTCCCAGCAGCTGCCACTGCTCCCACCACGGACATGGCATCACTTAACCCTTCCCCTGCAGCCACCGGCAACAAATCCACATTATTCCTTGATTAAATCAGGTTCCAACCCAATAGAGGAGCAGACATTTCCTGCTGCCATTAGGGTCCGGGAGGGGGTGACATTGGCTGCCCTGCTACTCTGTAGTGGGGGGTGACAAGTGTAACATGGAGTAACGATGACAGAGAAATGCACAGGATAATAGTGAGAGCGACAGAGGGCAGTGTATGGTATGGAGCAGTCAGGGGGTAGGCTGCAGGATCCCCCCATACTGTACATGACTGCTCGGGACGGGGAGGCGTTTAATGAGCTTCTAATGACAGGGCACTAATTGGGTCATTAGGGTTTGTGGAAAGGATTCAGCATCAGGTCCCTCATTAATGCCCAAGCCGCCTGTTACTTTCTAGCACAGATCTGTTGGGTCCGCAAAACCAAACAACGTTGTTTATGTAGAAAAGTCTTTGTTTCATAGAAAAACTCAAAACAGAAAAGCACCTCTCCTGTATATATACACTGCACAGCACCTTTCCTCCTGTATATATACACTGCAGAATTTACAATAGCTGTCACTCATGTAAGAAGTGAAATCTGGCATGGTACTATACATCTCTCTGCCGTATCTGTGCATCATAAATCGGGGTATGTGTTAAAGGGGGGGCCCACTGAGACTCTTTCGCCCGGGGCCCTCGAAAACCTGGAGCCGGCCCTGTCCATATGCCTTCTTAAAGGGAATCTTCCACCAGGGATTCCATTGGAATAACAAATTTCAGAGATTTACAAGGAAACCCCAGTGTACGAACTCAACATAGAACGCAGGATAAATGTGCACAAAGACATAATGTGATCTTTGGGAGGCAGAAAGAACAAATCAACAGCAGGTGAAGAATCAGTTTTATTTACTTTATACACCATTCCACATGCAGAATAAGTGATTATCAGATTTAAATAATATTTTTATGTTTGACATGACATTTTTTGATTGTATTTCAATTTTTGGGAGGCAGAATAAACAACAACCAGAAGTTCAGGAACGGTTTTTATTTTGTTTTTCTTATACCGCTTTGCTTGTGGTAAAAATAATAAGGCAGATTTACTCTTTGATCGAATATGATTACAGCAATACCACATTTATATAGTTTTTTTTACTATTTGGCACTTTTACACAATAAAAAACAATTTTAAACAAAGATTATTTTTTCATCACTTTACTCTGAGAATTTTAACTTTTTTATTTCTCCATTGATGGAGCTTTATATTTTAGGTGTCGAGTTCCCGCCGATGCACAGGGGGAATCTCAAACCATGTTCACTGCGGTCTCCCATTGTCCTTCAGCTGCAGGGGAACCTGCTCAGCAGAGACGTTCATTCCAGCATCTGGCTCTAGCTGATACCGTGCGCTAGCACTGTTCTGCAGCAAGCAGGCATTTCAGGGACTAAGTCCTGCATTTCCCACACTGAGCATGCCCACGGAACAACCTCCCATTGGAGGTTGGGGGTCACATGCTCAGGTCCTGTTGCGGCTCCTAATGGACCATCAGGAAGGACTCGAAGTGCTACTGCTATAAATGGTTCCCTTGGCCGCTCGGCCATGTGCTAGTGTAAACTTATTAACTTGTGTGTGTGTGTGGATGAATGCGTGTGGATGAATGAAAGCTCCGAATCATTCCCATCCCTAGTGTTGTTGCCTGCTTGCGAATGATTTAGCTACCTAGCGCCTGACAGTGCTATACTGCCCAATTGCACAAGTTGCTAATCCAGTTAGCAGCGACCGCCAGAGTGGCGCCGTGCATAGATAGTACACTTTCCTAGCCCAAGTTAAGGTGGTTAGTGGCGTCTGCCAGAATGGCGCTGCATGCACTCCTGTGCAGAAAATATTTACTTTAGTTTCCCTGGCACCGCAGTAGCGGAGTCAAGTGCAAGAGGTCTAGAGGGACTCTTACCCTGAGTCTTAAGGCAGAGTTATGTGTCGCCTTGCTTGCTCTCTCTGTGCGGTAACCGTGTGTGTATTCACATTATACCGCCATATGGTCCGTCATTACCAAGCAGCAGGTGTGATAGCTGCACGGTGGACCCCGGACTGCGAACGCACCTTTTATCCGCCAGTCTTAATATTACACTAGCACCAGGGTCTGGCTTATATTGGCGGACAAACAGCGTCTACACCGATACATCCAGCAGCTGGAGGGTAGGTTGGCGGCTCTTGAGCGCACAAAATCAGCTGTGGATGTTACCGCGGTCAATGTTCAGGCTGCTAGCTTAGCTGCAGCCAGTTTGTCCGCTGCCACCCCTGCTCCGACTTTATCCCGTCTCCACTACCTGATAAGTTTACTGGTGACAGTAAGCTGCGTTGGGGATTATGAGTCAGTGTGCCATACACATTGAGCTCCTGGCTGCACATTTTCCCATGGAGCGGGTGAAGGAGGGATTTATTGTATCCCTGTTGTCGGGCAGGGCATTGGAGTGGACAACGCCACTGTGGAAGTGTGACGATCATGTGGTGCAGAGTGCTCCAAGGTTTCTGGACTTTCTGAGACAGGTCTTTTTGGGACCTCGTGTCACCCATGATTTGGTGCTCCAACTGCTGGCTTTGACACAGGGTTCATCCATGGTCAGTCATTTCCTGTTCACTTCCGGACTTTGGCATCTGAGCTGGAGTGGCCAGATAAAGTCCTTATCCCTGTGTTCTAGAGAGGACTGGCTGACCATGTGAAGGACGCCTTGGCCGCTAGGGAGATTCCCGTCACACTGGAAGAGCTGATAGCCATATCTACTCGCATTGACCTCCATTTTCACGAGCAGTCTTTGGAGCGAGCCCAGTGTAGGCAGAGGTTTCAGCTGGCACGTACCTTCGCCAAGCCTCTGGAGTCCCCTAATCTGGCGTCCAAGCTCTGTGAGGCCATGGAGGTTTCTTGAGCGGGTCCTAAGTCTCGGGCAGCTCAAATACTCATGGTCTGTAATGTCTGCCAGCAGTCAGGACATTATACCAAGAAATGTCCACAGCAGCAAGGGAAAACCACAGCGTCTAGTAACTGTAGGAGGAGGTTCACTAGACACAGCGGCATTTCCTTCCAAATTGTCCTTCAAGGGGACAATTACCTTTGGCCCTTCCACTTTTACAGTCAAGATTTGTGTGGATTCTGGGGCAGAGGGAATTTCATGTCCTCAGCCTTCGCCCAATGTCACGCAATACCCCTGGTTATGCTAGCCAAACCAGTGGCCGTAAGACTGGTGAATGGGTAGACACTGCCCTCACAAATTACACACCAGACAATCCCGTTTACATTATCCATGTCTCCATCCCATCAGGAGATCATTTCCCTTCTTGTCATTCCTGAGGGAATAGATGAGATTCTGCTAGGGATACCTTGGATGCGTTACCATTCTCCACTTATAGAGTGGTCCTCTGGGAGAATTCTGGGATGGAGTAAATTTTGTGAGGGCAAATATCTGAGGGCGTGCGTTCAGGTTGCCATAACAGAGGTACCCACAGATCTTACCTCTCTCCCCAAACACTATTTTTCTTATGCAGACGTATTCTCCATGAGAGCTACAGAGACTCCTCCGCCTCACCGCCCCTATGACTGTCCTATTGATCTCTTGCCTGGGTCAGAGCCTCCCCTGGGATGAGTTTATCCCCTGTCTCTCCCGGAGATGGAGGCAATGTTACTATACATCCAGGAAAATCTGGCAAGAGGATTCATTAGAAAGTCAGTGTCATCTGCGGGGGAGGGGTTCTTCTTTGTACAAAAAAAGAATAGAGAATTGCTTCCATGTATCGACTACCGGGGTCTTAACGCCATCACCGTTAAGAATAAGTACCCTCTGCCATTGATATTTGAGCTCTTCGATAGCCAACGAGGGGAGAGGGTATTTACTAAGTTAGATCTGCGGGGTGCTTACAACCTGATTTGCATCTGTGAGGGGGACGAGTGGAAGACGGCTTTTAATACCAGAGATGGGCACTATGAATATCTGGTGATGCCCTTTGAGCTCTGTCATGCCCCAGCCGTCTACCAAAACTTTGTGAATGACATCTTCCAGGATATGCTCTCCACCTCGGTGGTAGTCTATCTGGATGATATTCTCATCTACTCTCCAGATATAGATTCCCACCGGAGAGATGTTTGCAGAGTCTTCGACCCCCTACGATCAAACTCCCTCAGTGCCAAGTTGGAGAAGTGTTTTTGTTTGAGCAGGAGTCCTTGCCTTTCCTGGGCTATATCATCTCAGCCCGGGGATTAGCTATGGATACTGCCAAGCTACATGCAGTGATGGACTGGCAGGAACCTCACTCTCTCAAAGCGGTGCAGCGCTTTATGGGGTTCATTAATAATTATCTCCAGTTCATTCCCCACTTCTTCACTTTGGTAGCTCCCTTAGTAGCCCTCACCAAGAAGGGTGCAAATCCCAAATTGTGGTCGGAGGAGGTCTCCAAGGCCTTCTTATCTGTTAAGTCCCATTTTGCTAGCAATCCCATTGTGCATCGTCCCGATGTAAATAAGCCCTTTATTATTGAGGTGGATGCCTCATCCGTCGGTGCTGGAGAGTTCCTCTTCCAAAAGGACGTTCAAGGTCGGAAGCATCCTTGCTTCTTCTACTCCAAGACCTTCACTCCAGCGGAGAGGAAGTATTCCATCGGGGACAGGGAGTTGCTAGCAATGAAGTTGGCCTTTTCAGAGTGGAGACACCTCCTAGAGGGAGCTCGCTTTCCCTTCCAAGTTTACACTGACTGCAAGAATTTGGTGTATTTGCAAACAGCACAGGGGCTAGATTCTCGCCAGGCTAGATGTTCCCTGTTCTTCTCCTGGTTCCACTTCACCCTTCACTTCCTATCCGGGGAGAAGAAGATTCATGCCCACGCTCTCTCCTGCTCCGTGGAGTCATCATCAGAGGAAGAGGAGCCTTGGATAATTGTCTTCTCCGAGAGTCTGAGAACTGTGGCTCCGGTGTCACTAGAGTCTGTGCCCTAGGCAAGACTTTTGTGACATGTATTTTGGGCTCACTCATCCAGATTGGGTGGACATTTCAGGATCAAGAGGACATCAGAGCTTCTGGCGAGGATGTACTGGTGGCTTTATATGTCCCGTGAGGTCTAAGACTATATTCATCCGTGCGTCTCCTGCACCAAGAATAGGTCTTCTTGACGACGGCCCGCTTGGATATTTTACCCATTACCGGTGGCTGATAGGCCATGGGAGATGGTCGGGATGGAGTTTGTGGTTGGCTTACCCAAGTCCCATACCAGCACCGTTATTTGGGTAGTTACCAATCATTTCTCTAAAATGGTTCATTTGGTGCTTCTCCCATGGTTATCTTCTGCACAGGCCTTGGTGGTGTTGTTTGTCAAACATGTCTTCCGCTTACATGGTATGCCTGATAAGATTGTCAGTGACCGGGGTCCCCAGTTTGTGTCTCGGTTCTGGAGAGAGCTTTGCCGCCTACTTAGTATTGAGTTGAATCTCTCTTCAGCATACTATCCCGAGATGAATGGGTTGGTAGAGAGGGCCAACCAGACCCTGGTCACATACTTATGAAATTTTGTCTCAGCCAGGCAAGATGACTGGGCATCCCTGCTACCGTGGGCGGAGTTTGCCTTGAACAGTGCCATAGCCTACTCCACTGGGCAGACCCCATTCCTCCTTAATTACAGCCAGCATCTGCTGGTTCCTGTGCCCATGCCCATGTCTTCCACCGACTCTAGGGTGGCAGACTGGGCAGTAGAAGCTCGGGACATCTGGAACCACACATAGGATGCCATTCGGGCCTCCATGGAGAGAATGAGAGTCTCTGCCGATGCACATCGGCTCCCTGCTCCGACCTTTGCTCCTGGCGACTTAGTATGGCTCTCTGCACACAATATCAGGCTGCGAGTTGCTTCCACTAAGTTTGCTCCTTGCTCCTTAGGTCCCTTCAAGGTTCTGGAACAGGTTAATCCTGTGGTCTACTGTCTGGCTCTTCCTCCATGCCTGGGTATCACCGACACCTTTCATCAGGGCCGCCATCAGGGCATTACAGCCATTACTACTGTATGGGGCCCGATGAGCTGAAGCAAAAAGGGGGGCCCGCACACGCTGGCAGCACGGTCTGGGCGGGCCCCCCTCTCTTTGCTAATGCTCATCGGGCCCCTGGGATATTTTGTTTAAAGCTGCCGCAGACCAGATACATAACAACACTGTGGTGATTTAAAGTTACACCTACAGCGTTGCTAATGTATCCAGCAGAGAAAAATGGGCACTATACCTTTAATTTGCGGGCCCTGGTGCATCATGGTCCCGACATCACGTTACACACTGAGCACTTCCTCATTCTGGAGGAGTGTGGCATGTGTTGTCGTCGGGCGGGCTGAGGCAGAGAGCAGGAGAAGTGAGGAGACTGCAGCCAGTGAGAAGAGGCTTCGGGTGGCTGCATATGCTGGCGGTAATTCAGGTTCAGTTGTGCAGCTCTGTGCTCTTAGTCATAGAGAACTCACTCCAGTCCTGTTGGACACAGTGGGGGCAGAAAGCTGGACACAGTGGGGGCAGAAAGCTGGACACAGGGAGGGCAGAATGCTGGACACAGTGGGGGCAGAAAGCTGGACACAGTGGGGGCAGAAAGCTGGACACAGTGGGGGCAGAAAGCTGGACACAGGGAGGGCAGTAAAGCTGGACACAGTGGGGGCAGAAAGCTGGACACAGTGGGGGCAGAATGTTGGACACAGTGGGGGCAGAAAGCTGGACACAGTGGGGGCAGAATGCTGGACACAGTGGGGGCAGAAAGCTGGACACAGTGGGGGCAGAATGTTGGACACAGTGGGGGCAGAAAGCTTGACACATGGAGGGCAGTAAAGCTGGACACAGTGGGGGCAGAAAGCTGGACACAGTGGGGGCAGAATGTTGGACACAGTGGGGGCAGAATGCTGGACACAGTGGGGGCAGAAAGCTGGACACAGGGGGGCAGAAAGCTGGACACAGTGGGGGCAGAATGTTGGACACATGGAGGGCAGTAAAGCTGGACACAGTGGGGGCAGAAAGCTGGACACAGTGGGGGCAGAATGCTGGACACAGTGGGGGCAGAAAGCTGGACACAGGGGGGCAGAAAGCTGGACACAGTGGGGGCAGAATGTTGGACACAGTGGGGTCAGAAAGCTGGACACATGGAGGGCAGTAAAGCTGGACACAGTGGGGGCAGAAAGCTGGACACAGTGGGGGCAGAATGCTGGACACAGTGGGGGCAGAATGCTGGACACAGTGGGGGCAGAAAGCTGGACACAGGGGGGCAGAAAGCTGGACACAGTGGGGGCAGCATGCTGGACACAGGGAGGGCAGAATGCTGGACACAGGGAGAAACAGAAAGCTGGACACAGTGGGGGCAGAATGTTGGACACAGTGGGGGCAGAATGTTGGACACAGTGGGGGCAGAAAGCTGGATACAGGGAGGGCAGTAAAGCTGGACACAGTGGGGGCAGAAAGCTGGACACAGTGGGGGCAGAATGTTGGACACAGTGGGGGCAGAATGGTGGACACAGTGGGGGCAGAAAGCTGGACACAGGGAGGGCAGTAAAGCTGGACACAGTGGGGGCAGAAAGCTGGACACAGTGGGGGCAGAATGTTGGACACAGTGGGGGCAGAAAGCTGGACACAGTGGGGGCAAAATGCTGGACACAGTGGGGGCAGAAAGCTGGACACAGTGGGGGCAGAATGTTGGACACAGTGGGGGCAGAAAGCTGGACACATGGAGGGCAGTAAAGCTGGACACAGTGGGGGCACAAAGCTGGACACAGTGGGGGCAGAATGTTGGACACAGTGGGGCAGAATGCTGGACACAGTGGGGGCAGAAAGCTGGACACAGGGGGGCAGAAACCTGGACACAGTGGGGGCAGAAAGCTGGACACAGTGGGGGCAGAAAGCTGGACACAGGGAGGGAAGAATGCTGGACACAGTGGGGGCATAAAGCTGGACACAGTGGGGGCAGAATGCTGGACACAGTGGGGGCAGAATGGTGGACACAGTGGGGGCAGAAACCTGGACACAGTGGGGGCAGAATGCTGGACACAGTGGGGGCAGAAAGCTGGACACAGGGAGGGAAGAATGCTGGACACAGTGGGGGCATAAAGCTGGACACAGTGGGGGCAGAATGCTGGACACAGTGGGGGCAGAATGGTGGACACAGTGGGGGCAGAAAGCTGGACACAGTGGGGGCAGAAAGCTGGACACAGTGGGGGCAGAATGTTGGACACAGTGGGGGCAGAAAGCTGGACACATGGAGGGCAGTAAAGCTGGACACATGGAGGGCAGTAAAGCTGGACACATGGAGGGCAGTAAAGCTGGACACATGGAGGGCAGTAAAGCTGGACACATGGAGGGCAGTAAAGCTGGACACATGGAGGGCAGTAAAGCTGGACACATGGAGGGCAGTAAAGCTGGACACATGGAGGGCAGTAAAGCTGGACACATGGAGGGCAGTAAAGCTGGACACATGGAGGGCAGTAAAGCTGGACACAGTGGGGGCAGAATGCTGGACACAGTGGGGGCAGAAAGCTGGACACAGTGGGGGCAGAAAGCTGGACACAGTGGGGGCAGAAAGCTGGACACAGTGGGGGCAGAAAGCTGGACACAGTGGGGGCAGAAAGCTGGACACAGTGGGGGCAGAAAGCTGGACACAGTGGGGGCAGAAAGCTGGACACAGTGGGGGCAGAATGCTGGACACAGTGGGGGCAGAATGCTGGACACAGTGGGGGCAGAATGCTGGACACAGTGGGGGCAGAATGCTGGACACAGTGGGGGCAGAATGCTGGACACAGTGGGGGCAGAATGCTGGACACAGTGGGGGCAGAATGCTGGACACATTGGGGGCAGAATGCTGGACACATTGGGGGCAGAATGCTGGACACAGTGGGGGCAGAAAGCTGGACAAAGTGGGGGCAGAAAGCTGGACACAGGGATGGCAGAATGCTGGACACAGTGGGGGCAGAAAGCTGGTCACAGTGGGGGCAGAATGTTGGACACAGTGGGGGCAGAATGTTGGACACAGTGGGGGCAGAAAGCTGGACAAAGGGAGGGCAGTAAAGCTGGACACAGTGGGGGCAGAAAGCTGGACACAGTGGGGGCAGAATGTTGGACACAGTGGGGGCAGAAAGCTGGACACAGGGAGGGCAGAATGCTGGACACAGTGGGTCAGAAAGCTGGACACAGTGGATGCAGAATGTTGGACACAGTGGGGGCAGAAAGCTGGACACAGGGAGGGAAGTAAAGCTGGACACAGTGGGGGCAGAAAGCTGGACACAGTGGGGGCAGAATGTTGGACACAGTGGGGGCAGAAACCTGGACACAGTGGGGGCAGAATGCTGGACACAGTGGGGGCAGAAAGCTGGACACAGTGGGGGCAGAATGTTGGACACAGTGAGGGCAGAATGTTGGATACAGTGGGGAAGAATGCTGGACAGAGTGGGGGCAGAATGCTGGACAGAATGGGGGAAGAATGCTGGACAGGATGGGGGCAAAATGCTGGACAGAGTGGGGGCAGAATGCTGGACAGAGTGGGGGCAGAATGCTGGACAGAGTGGGGGCAGAATGCTGGACAGAGTGGGGGCAGAATGCTGGACAGAGTGGGGGCAGAATGCTGGACAGAGTGGGGGCAGAATGCTGGACAGAGTGGGGCAGAATGCTGGACAGAGTGGGGGCAGAATGTTGGACACAGTGAGGGCAGAATGTTGGATACAGTGGGGAAGAATGCTGGACAGAGTGGGGGCAGAATGCTGGACAGAATGGGGGAAGAATGCTGGACAGGATGGGGGCAAAATGCTGGACAGAGTGGGGGCAGAATGCTGGACAGAGTGGGGGCAGAATGCTGGACAGAGTGGGGGCAGAATGCTGGACAGAGTGGGGGCAGAATGCTGGACAGAGTGGGGGCAGAATGCTGGACAGAGTGGGGGCAGAATGCTGGACAGAGTGGGGCAGAATGCTGGACAGAGTGGGGGCAGAATGCTGGACAGAGGGGCAGACTGTGAGACCCAGGGGCAGAATGCTGGACATAGGGGCATGGTTGGAGACATAGGGGGCAGAATGGAGACATGGGGCATGATTGGAGACAAGTGGCAGGATTTCAGACATGGGGGCATGGTTGGAGACATAGGGGGCAGAATGGAGACATGGGGCATGATTGGAGACACTGGGGGCAGAATTGGAGACAGATCGTGCAGGATCATGGGGCAGGATGGATACGATGGAGACAGATGGGGCAGGATGGAGAGATCACATGGGGCGATCATATGGGGCAGGATGGGGAGATCATATGGGACAGAATGGATACTCATGAGGGCAGGATGGGAGAACATATGGCTGACGCCAGGAATGAGACACATGGTGGCCAGGATGGGGAATATTATTACCATAGGGGGTAATTTAGGGATATTATTACTGCAGTGATGTATTTATTTTATTTTTTAAAGACACGGTTTTAAATGCGGGGGGGGTGGTCCTGTTACTGTGTAGAGTGACACTATGTCGCCTCTTTTTCTTCATGTGGTGTAATATAGAAGTTGGGAAAAATTAAGTAATGTATTCTACAAGCAGAGCTCGAGATAACTGTGTTATTTCCTGCAGAGACGAGTCCTGGCTGGATGAAGTGATAACGGTCTGGGCTGGATGAAAGATGAAGGACTTCACCTAGAGACGTCACTGGTGAGTCAGTGTGTTGCCTATACACTGACACTATACACTGTATACTATATACAGAGCTTCTGTGTATAATTTCACTAGTGATCACTGTATTCTCTGTACACAGACACTGCATACTAAGTACAGATTTCCTGTGTATAATGGCACTTATGGAGATAGTATGGTGCTTTTTTTTTAATTACTGATCAGAATTGTAGTATTCAGTCACTATGTGGTGGTAATATGTGGTCTGGACATGGTGTTGCGGTATTTGTTCCTTGTATGTGATATTATTCGATCACTGTGGTGGTAATATGCGGTCTGGACATGGTGTTGCGGTATTTGTTCCTTGTATGTGATATTATTCGATCACTGTGGTGGTAATATGCGGTCTGGTCATGGGGTAGCGGTATTTGTTCTTTGTATGTGATATTATTCGATCACTGTGGTGGTAATATGTCATCTGGTCATGGTGTAGCGGTATTTGTTCCTTGTATGTGATATTATTGGTCATTTTAAAAATTGAAAAATAAATAAAAATGTACCTAAATTGTATTGCATATTTTAACAAATATTTAATAGGTTACAGCAGAGTAGGGCCCGGCCAAAAGTGTCTACCGTGTTATGGTGGCAGCTTAAAAAATCTTTTGGCCAAAACAAAAGCTGTTGGCTATATGTGTGATCTGGTGATGGGAACTGTCAATGTGTGATAGGTGAGAAGTGGAGTTTTTCCAAGAGAGAGCGGTGGGACTGTGGACAGTTTGAGGGGTGGAGCCTAGAGGCGGGGCTGGGGTGGAGCCTGGGCGGAGTCTCAAGGGGGCCCCGAAAATTTTGCCAGTATAGGGCCCCGAAATTTCTAGTGACAGCCCTGCCTTTCATGTGTCCCTCAAAGCCCCTTTACATGTCCCGGTTTTCTGAGTCATCTGCTGGGACTTTGGGTTTGTACACAGACGAGTACGAGGTGATTTCTATCTTGGGGTGCAAGGTGGTATGTGGCAAAAAGTGCTATCTGGTGGACTGGAAGGGTCACGGCCCAGAGGAGAGAACCTGGGAACCTGTGGAGCACATTCGGGCTCCGCTGCTCATTGCAGCCTTTGAATGTAGTGATGCCCAAGGAGGGGGGTAATGTTAGGTGTCGAGTTCCCGTCGCTGCATAGGGGAATCTCGAACCATGTCCACAGCAGTCTCCCATTCTCCTCCAGCTGCAGTGGAACCTGCTCAGCAGAGACGTCGATCCCAGCGTCTGGCTCAAGCTGATGCTTTGCACTTGGGTACTGCTGCCCTTCCATTCTCTGCCTTTGTAGCCAGCACTGTTCTGCAGTGAGCAGGCATTTCTGGGACTAAGTCCTGCTTTTCCCACACTGAGCATGCCCACGGGACAACCTCCCATTGGAGGTCGGGGGTCACATGCTCAGGTCCTGTTGCAGCTCCTATTGGACCATCAGGAAGATCCAGGAGCGCTACTACTATGAAACGTTTGCATGGCCACTTGGCCATGTGCTAGCGCAAACCTATTAACTTGTGTGTGTGTGGATTGAGGCCTGTCGATGGATGAAAGCTCCGAATCATTCCCATCCCTAGTGTTGTTGCCTGCTCACGAATGATTTAGCTACCTAGCACCTGACAGTGCTATCCTGCACAATTGCTCATGTTGCTAATCCAGTTAGCAGCAACCGCCAGAGCATCGCCGTGCACAGATAGTGCACACTCCTAGCCCAAGTTAGGGTGGTTAGTGGCGTCCCCCAGAGTGGCGCTGCACGCACTCATGTGTGGAAAATATTTACTTTAGTTTCCCTGGCACCGCCGCAGCAGTGTTGAGCGAAAGAGGTCTAGAGGGACTCTTACCTTGAGCCTTGGGGCAGAGTTCTGTGTTGCCTTGCTTGCGCTCTCTGTGCGGTATTGCGGCTCTGTGACGCAACAGGATTCGCTTCCTTCCTACTGGTTGAAGCTAACCCCTGTGTGTACTCACATTATAATGCCATATAGTCCGTCATTACCAAGCAGCAGGTGTCTTAGCTGCATGGTGGACTCTGGACTGCAAACGCACCTTATATCAACTCCAATTATTATTTGGTGCGTTCAGCCAGTCCTAACGGTATGTTGACTTGTTTTTTGTTTGAAAAGATTTCATTTTCATCTATACCATTTTTATTTACATTCGTCTTTTTTATCGCATTTTACTTTACTTTTTGTTCAATGGTATAAAAAAGCATCATTTTTTGCCCTTTTTTAATGTTTTTTATGGTGTTCATTGAAAGGTTTAACCAATGTGATGATTTTATGGCAAAAGTCCTTCCGGATTTTCTGATTTTTTTGAATATTTTTTCAATTTTTCTTTTCTTTTTTTTAACTTTTTCATGTAATCTCACTATGGGGCTTTCACTTTTACAGCTCTGATCACTTTTATAAACCACTGCAATACTCAAGCATGATTCTATTCTATTGAACAAAAAAATCTTCTTTGTGACAGATCCAATAAGAAGAAAACTCTTAAAAGAATTCCAATAGTAACAATCTATTGTGATGAAAGCAACAAGGTTGCTGTTATCATTAAAAAACACTGGCTAATGCTGGATGTGTATTTACCTGCTATAGAAGTATACGAGAATCCACCCCTATTCTCCTATAATTGTGCTAGAAAAGTCAAAGATATGTTAGTACGTTCACATAAAACCTGCAAGTAGTGTTGAGCGATACCTTCCGATATTTGAAAGTATTGGTATCGGATGGTATCGGCCGATATCCAAAAAATATCGGATATCGCCGATACCGATACCCGATACCAATGCAAGTCAATGGGACACAAATATCGGAATGTATCCTGGATGGTTCCCAGGGTCTGAAGGAGAGGAAACTCTCCTTCAGGCCCTGCAATCCATATTAATGTAAAAAATAAAGAATAAAAATAAAAAATATGGATATGTTCACCCTCTGACGAACCCTGGCTGTCACCGCTGCGAGTGTCTCCCTCCGTTCATAAGAATGCAGAGTGAAGGACCTTTGATGATGTCGCAGTCAGGTGACCGGTCACCTGACCGCTCACGTGACCGCGACGTCATCGAAGGTCCTTCATTCTCTGCATTCTCAGGAACGGAGGCAGACGCTCGCAGCGGTGACAGCCAGGGTTTACCGGAGGGGTGAGTATATCCATATTTTTTATTCTTATTCTTTATTTTTTACATTAATATGGATCCCAGTGTCTGAAGGAGAGTTTCCTCTCCTCCAGACCCTGGGAACCACACGCACCGCTCACGAAGAAGATGACTGGGAACACTTCCGATTCCGATATCACGAAAATATCGGAACTCTGCATCGGAATTCCGATACAACAAATATCGGCCGATACCCGATACTTGCAGTATCGGAATGCTCAACACTACCTGCAAGATAAAAAATGTGCAAGAACCTTCCTGTAAATAAGTAAAAAGTAAAAGTGCATCTAAATAACACAGAGTTTTCAGTAATACTGTTTTTGATTAAAAATAGCATAAAAGCCATCCCACCACGTCACGGTAACTCTGATCGGAACAGTCCTACACTGACTAATATTTAACACCTTACCACGTGTCAATGTTGACCTCAGTCAAGCTCAATTTTTTTTTTCCCTTTGTATTGTTGCATAATGTGCAAGCCAGGATGTGGCCACCCTTTTCTGAGCTGGAGATTGTATATAATGCTCACCCAGGCTGGTGTTCTACTGGTTGGGCCCAGTCTTGTTGTCTGCCCTTATTCACACTGAGGTCACCATTGGCACATGGTAAGGTTGCGCCAACAGAGCAGGGGAGTATGAATGAAAGCCACATTCAGCACCAGCCACCGGCTTACAGTAGCGCTACTTCCCCGGTGGGAATTCATGTGGTACTGATGCGGTAAACGGTTGCCACACATGTGCCACACATAGTACACACACGGACACTGATATCTCATTTTTCCGGTACCGGAAATATCAGGACGTGTGAAACCGACCTAAGGCACAGTATGCCATAGATCATTAAATTCACAGTCGCACTGACTATGCGGGTACAGAAACTCCGTATTACTTGTATCTTTGTTTTATTAATCACAGAATGAGTCTACTCCTCACATTTGAAAAGTTTTTCAATGTTGCAATAGTACACCACACTAACTATTAACTTTTAGTACCACTGCTCTACTGAAAGTAAATTGTGGAAACGGTATTATATTGGCACCTAAAACTGTAAATGGAAACTGGTCAAACAATGTCAAAAACATTAACTTCTCGTTGTTGTTTATTTTAAGAAAAAAATAAAATGAAAAGTAATTTAAGAAACCCTAAAATATTATGTTAAAAAATTGATACTTTTAGGCTCACAAATTGGATAGAAGATGTGGCAAAATCAGCACTATGGTTGAGTGATACAAGGTATCTAGAGTAGACAATTAAAACAGATATTCGGAAAATAAAAAGAGACCTTTTATATTAAATGTGAAAAGAAAATAAAAGTTTGATTTTACCAAATAAGATGGGGCTAGAAAATGTAGTGGGAATCCCGTATCAAAAGAAAACACCTGGAACTGACTACTGTATTGAGGTGTTGTGTGTACTCATTTAAAATTAAATTTTTGGAGCACTAAAAAGAGGGTTAAAAATTTAACCCCTTCACCCTACAGCCAATTTCCATTTTTGCGCTTCTGTCTTTTCCTCCCCTTCTTCCCAGAGTCATAACTCTTTTATTTTCTCTGTCCACATAGACACATTAGGGCTTGTTTTTTGTGGGACGAGATTCACTTTTGAATTACACCATTCATTTTACCGCACAGTGTACTCAAAAACAGGAAAAAAATCTTCGTGCATTAAAATTGTGAAAAAATTTTTGGAATTGTTTTGTACGGCGTACAGTTAATGGTAGAAATGCCCATGCAGTATGATTCTCCTTATCAATATGATTACAGTGATACCAAACATGTCCAGTTTTTTTTTCTTAGTGGTTTAAAAGAAATCAGCAGTTTGAAAAAAAAAAATTGTGAGTTGGGTTGCAATTTTCCGGGACCCGTAACATTTTTAATTTTCATCCGATGGAGCTGGGTAATAGTTTATCTTTTGCAGAGTAAGACAATGTTTTTATTAGTACTTTTTGGGACAGATGTGACTTTTTGATCGCTTGTGATAGCATTTTTTTTTTTTAGAAACTGCTGCTGTAAAAAAAAATGCTGTTTACTGTGTTTATTAATCATGTTTATTGTTTTTATATTTTAACAGATCAGAGATTTTTGAGCATGGTGATACCACATATGTGTATTTTTTATTTTTTTAATATCTATAGTCAATGTGAGGAAAAGGGGGTGATTTGAACTTTTTATTTATTTATTTTTTTCATGTTTTTAAAACTTTTTGTTAGGGCTAGCGGAAAGCACCAAGTAATAGGATGATAAATACTAGGTGCGTTCACAGCCCGGGGTCCACTGTGCAGAGATACCTGCTGCAAGTAATGGCGGATGGGCACTGAGCTCACACGTGGGTTAAACTTCACCTCGTGTAAAATCAAAGGGAGGTCTGTTTCCTCACAGAGTCGCTCTGTACACAGGGACTAAAACCCTAACTAAAAGTTGTGCTTGCTCTGGAACTCTTCTGTGCTAACCGCACACATGAAGGAACCAGATGCTAAGCCAAGGCTAATTGCCCCCACTGAAGCTAGCTGCCTGCCTGAGTGCACAGCCCAAAGGCTAAACAGACTCACACCACTTATATACAGTGTGGCAGAGTATCCACGGGCAACTGCCAAATACAAATGATACTAGCGCATGGCCGTGCGGCTATGCAAACCTTTTATAGCTGTAGCAGTTCAGGACCTTCCTAGTAGACCAATAGGAGCTGCTACAGGACCTGAGCATGTGACCCCCTAACTCCAATGAGAGGTCTTCCCTTGGGCATGCTCAGGAGGAGAAAAGCAGGACTTAGTCCCAGGAGCACCTGCTCGCCGCCGAACAGTACTGGTTATAATGGCTGAACCTGGAAGTGCAGCAGTGACCAAACGTGCAGTATCTGTCCGAGCCAGGTGCTGGGACTGACATCTCTGCTGAGCAGGCTCCACTGTGGCTGGAGAAGAATGGGAAACCACAGCGGACTTGGCTCAAGATTCCCCCTGTGCAGTGGCAGGAACTCGACGCCTAACATTTTTTTTATTTTTAACTGATCTTGTTAGCCCCATTAGGGGGCTTGAAGATGCGATCGTCATTTGTGCTATTTGTCGAAATCCCTCAGCTTTTCTGCATATAGTAGGAGTCAGTCCTCTTTGAAGCCCTGCTATAGGCAGGGTTTCAAAGGAGCTCTGTAATGACAAGCACGGTCTTGGGTGGGCGCATGTTAAATGCCGCTGTCAGTGATTGACAGCGGCATTTAACAGGTTAACAATCACAGGCAGAGCTCCACTCCACCCATTATTGTTAACGGCATGTCCTGGCTGTAATATTAAGCCATCACCTGCCGGGTATGGGGCGGACTCATTGTGTGAGCCTGCTCCATACACCCACTTCCGACATGCATGGTGTATATAAGGCGGATGTCATGAAGGGGTTAAAAAACATAAACAGTTGTGCTTAAGATTTAAGCTTATTTAAATTTCTGTTAAAAAAATAAAAAAGGCAACTTACTTTTACAAAATAGGATGCTGCCAGAAAGTCTAGGTAGAATCTGGTCATAATAGCAAGCACCTAAAACTGGCTTCTGTATTAATGTGGTTGTGCCTAAAATATAAGAATTGCATTGTAATTTATCAGCAGAAAGAAGTCTTATATTCAGAATCTTGATTTAGTTGCAAAATCGAAATTCTGTGGTTAAATATTACCCTTGCTTTCTGACACTATGGAAAAATAGAAGCAGCTATTAAGATACTGTTGCCCAAATATATCACAGTTATAATTCAAAGTCACACACTGAGTGTTGATGATGAGATGCTACAACATTTCACTGTGTATCACCCGAATCTTGGATTTTATGGATTAGTATTTTGTAAATCCACCTTTTGCTTTTAACACTGTCTGAATCCTTCTGACCATGCTCTCAATCAGATTCAAACATGTCTTGATTGAAATCTGATCCTAGGTCTCTTCTAAAGGTTACTAAAGTTGGTGCATATTAGTTGACTCATTTAGGTATGTATGCAGCTTTTTCTTTAACTCTACTCACAAGTATCCATTATGGTTGAGGTTTGGGGACTGTGGGGGCAAAACCAGCACCTCTACTTCATTGTCATTGAACTGTTTATTCACCAATCTTGAGGTATGCTTTGGGTAATTTTCCTGCTGGAACACTATATCATCCTTTTTATATCCAGAGTACACAAGTGTACAAAGTAGCTCATCTTGAAGGATTCTCACAAGTAGATCTCCATTAGGACCACCAACTTGCACACTAAAATAGCTTTCACTGGGTTAAATGTATAATGGTTAGCTTTTGAATAAAGGAAAAATACATATGTGTACCATGCTGGCAAGTAGATAGCAAAATATTAAAATCTTAGAGTCCTCAGTGGTTGACACCGTATAACCCCTTTATCCCCAAGGGTGGTTTGCACGTTAATGAGCAGGCCAATTTTTACAATTCTGACCACTGTCCCTTTATGAGTTTATAACTCTGGAATGCTTCGACGGATTCTAGTGATTCTGACAATGTTTTCTCAAGACATATTGTACTTCATGATAGTCATAAAAGATCTTTGATATTACCTGCATTTATTTGTGAAAAAACTGAAATTTGGCAAAAATTTTGAAAATTTCGCACTTTTCCAACTTTGAATTTTTATGCAATTAAATCACAGAGATATGTCACACAAAATACTTAATATTTAACATTTCCAACATGTCTACTTTACATCAGCACAATTTTGGAACCAAAATTTTCTTTTGTTTGGGAGTTATAAGGGTTAAAAGTTGACCAGCAATTTCCCATTTTTATAACACCATTTTTTTTAGAGACCACATCTCATTTGAAGTCCTTTTGAGGGGTCTATATGATAGAAAATACCCAAGTGTGACACTATTCTAAAAACTGCACCCCTCAAGGTACTCAAAACCACAATCAAGAAGTTTATTAACCCTTCAGGTGTTTCACAGGAATTTTTGGAATGTTTAAATAAAAATGATTAGACTGGGGTGGAAAGAGATGATTTGCATAGCTCCGCCTACTGCAAAGGATTCTGGGTAAACCTGCTATTCTTTGTATTATGCTGCTTGCAAGTACTTTCCGTTTCAGGAAAGCATCCACTATGTATTTCCTTTAAGTAGAGGACTTTTCGGTCTCTTTCGTCCCGCTACATTTAGCCCAACTTGGGTCTCTCCCTAAGGTGGCTAGCATTTAAATAAAAATGAACATTTACCTTTTTTTCACAAAAAATTTACTTCAGCTCCAATTTGTTATATTTTACCAAGGGTAACAGGAGAAAATGGACTGCATAAGTTGTTGAACAATTTGTCCTGAGTACGCCGATACCCCATATGTGAGGGTAAACTACTGTTTGGGCGCATGACAGAGCTCGAAAGGAAAAGAGCGCCGTTTGACTTTTCAATGCAAAATTGACAGGAATTGAGATGGGACGCCATGTTGCGTTTGGAGAGCCACTGATGTGCCTAAACATCGAAACCCCCAACAAGTGACACCATTTTGGAAAGTAGACCCCCTAAGGAACTTATCTAGAGGTGTGGTGAGCACTTTGACCCACCAAGTGCTTCACAGAAGTTTATAATGCAGAACCGTAAAAATAAAAAATCATATTTTTTCACAAAAATGATCTTTTCACCCCCTATTTTTTATTTTCCCAAGGGTAAGAGAAAAAATTGGACCCCAAAACTTGTTGTATAATTTGTCCTGAGTATGCTGATACCCCATATGTGGGGGTAAACCACTGTTTGGGCGCATGGGAGAGCTCGGAAGGGAAGGAGCGCCGTTTAATTTTTCAATGCAAAATTGACAGGAATTGAGATGGGACGCCATGTTGTGTTTGGAGAGCCACTGATGTTCCTAAACATCGAAACCCCCAACAAGTGACACCATTTTGGAAAGTAGACCCCCTAAGGAACTTATCTAGATGTGTGGTGAGCACTTTGACCCACCAAGGGCTTCACAGAAGTTTATAATGCAGAGCCGTAAAAATAAAACAAAAATTGTTTCCCACAAAAATTATTTTTTAGCCCCCAGTTTTGTATTTTCCTGAGGGTAACGGGATAAATTGGACCCCAAAAGTTGTTGTCCAATTTGTTCTGAGTACAATACCCCATGTGTGAGGGCGAACCACCGTTTGGGCGCATGGGAGGGCTCGAAAGGGAAGGAGCACCATTTGGAATGCAGACTTAGATGGAATGGTCTGCAGGTGTCACATTGCGTTTGCAGAGCCCCTAATGTACCTAAACAGTTGAAACCCCCACAAGTGACACCATTTTGGAAAGTAGACCCCCTAAGGAACTCATCTAGATGTGTTGTGAGAGCTTTGAACCCCCAAGTGTTTCACTACAGTTTATAACGCAGAGCCGTGCAAATAAAAAAAAAAATTTTTCCACAAAAATTATTTTTTAGCCCCCAGTTTTGTATTTTTCCAAGGGTAACAGGAGAAATTGGACCTCAAAAGTTGTCCAATTTGTCCTGAGTACGCTGATACCCCATTTGTTGGGATAAACCCCTGTTTGGGCACACAGGAGAGCTCGGAAGGGAAGGAGCACTGTTTTACTTTTTCAATGCAGAATTGTCTGGAATTGAGATTGGACGCCATGTCGTGTTTGGAGAGCCCATGATGTGCCTAAACAGTGGAAACCCCCCAATTATAACTGAAACCCTAATCCAAACACACCCCTAACCCTAATCCCAACGGTAACCCTAACCACACCTCTAACCCAGACACACCCCTAACCCTAATCCCAACCCTATTCCCAGCCGTAAATGTAATCCAAACCCTAACCCTAACTTTAGCCCCAACTCTAACCCTAACTTTAGCCCCAACCCTAACTGTAGCCTTAACCCTAGCCCCAACCCTAACCCTACCCCTAACCCTAACCCTAGCCCTAACCTTAGCCCTAACCCTAACCTTAACCCTACCCCTAACCCTAGCCTTAACCCTAGCCCTAACCCTAACCCTAGCCCTAACGCTAACCCTAATGGGAAAATGGAAATAAATACATTTTTTTAATTTTTTAATTTTTCCCTAACTAAGGGGGTGATGAAGGGTGGGTTGATTTACTTTTATAGCGGGTTATTTAACGGATTTTTATGATTGGCAGCCGTCACACACTGAAAGACGCTTTTTATTGCAAAAAATATTTTTTGCTTTACCACATTTTGAGAGCTATATTTTTTCCATATTTTAGTCCACAGAGTCATGTGAGGTCTTGTTTTTTTTGGGACGAGTTGACGTTTTTATTGGTAACATTTTCGGGCACGTGAAATTTTTCTATCGCTTCTTATCTTATTCTGATTTTTGTGAGGCAGAATGACCAAAAACCAGCTATTCATGAATTTCTTTTGGGGGAGGCGTTTATACCATTCAGCGTTTGGTAAAATTGATAAAGCAGTTTTATTCTTCGGGTCAGTACGATTACAGCGATACCTCAATTATATCATTTTTTATGTTTTGGCGCTTTTATATGATAAAAACTATTTTATAGAAAAAATAATTATTTTTGCATCGCTATACTCTGAGGACTATAACTTTTTTATTTTTTTGCTGATGATGCTGTCTGGCAGCTCGTTTTTTTGCAGGACAAGATGACGTTTTCAGCGGTACCATGGTTATTTATATCTGTCTTTTTGATCGCGTGTTATTCCACTTTTTATTTGTCTGTATGATAATAAAGCGTTGTTTTTTGCCTCGTTTTTTTTTTCTTACGGTGTTTACTGAAGGGGTTAACTAGTGGGACAGTTTTATAGGTTGGGACGCTGTGATACTAAATATATGTACTTTTATTGTTTGTTTTTTTTATTTAGATAAAGAAATGTATTTATGGGAATAATAATACCAGGAGAACCAAGAGTCAAAACTAGCCAGAAAATCACAGAAGAAAATATTTATTTGAAAAATCAATTACATAAATACAATAATAACGGACAGTAATCAATAGTGTATAAACATAATAGCAACTGTATCCATAAGTACATCCGGTCATCCAGGTACAGGACCAATAAGATAAAAAGACCGTATTGTCAAAATGTCAAGACATGTACTATCCACACATGAGCAGTGTTCATACAGGTGTGTGGCGATCACCCAAATGATATATTTCTAGTGGCCGTATATTAAAGGTCACCACACACCTCACAAACATCAATAACATGATCTAAATAAAATCAGATTAGTAAATTACCCATGTGTGCAAGGGGGTCCCGTACAAGTCCTGGATCACGTACCCCAACGCGCGTTTCGTGTTCAATCTTTGCCGCTTCCTACTTATGGATACAGTTGCTATTATGTTTATACACTATTGATTACTGTCCGTTATTATTGTATTTATGTAATTGATTTTTCAAATAAATATTTTCTTCTGTGATTTTCTGGCTAGTTTTGACTCTTGGTTCTCCTTGTATTGCTATCTGTTTAATGAGTTGCCATATGTGTTTAGATAGTATTTTCACACTGACGTTTTTTCTATTTATGGGAATAATGTTTTTTTTTCTTTATTTAGGAATTTTTTTTTTTTTTTTTCTTTTTACACATGTGAAAATTTTTTTTTTTACTTTTTAACTTTGTCCCAGGGGGGACATCACAGATCGCTGATCTGACAGTATGCACAGCACTCTGTCAGATCAGCAATCTGACTTGCAGCGCTGCAGGCTTACCAAGCACCTGCTCTGAGCAGGCACTTGGTAAGCCACCTCCCTCCCTGCAGGACCCGGATGCCGCGGCCATTTTGTATCCGGGGCTGCTGCAGGCAGGAAGGTAAGAGACCCTCGCAGCAACTCGATCACATCACGTTGCTGCGGGGGTCTCAGTGAAGCCCGCAGGGAGCCCCCTCCCTGCGTGATGCTTCCTTATACCGCCGGCACACCGCGATCATGTTTGATCACGGTGTGCCAGGGGTTGATGTGCCTGGGCAGTCCGTGACCGCTCCTGGCACATAATGCCGGATGTCAGCTGCGATAGGCAGCTGACACCCTGCTGCGATCGGCCGCGCTCCCCCCGTGAGCTCGGCCAATCGCGCTGGACGTACTATTCCGTCCTTGGGAATTAAGGCCCACCCCACATGGATGGAATAGTACGTCCAATGACAGAAAGGGGTTAATAGATAACTGAAACATGCTTTCAAGACTACTCAGAGCTTTTCAACAGGCATAGTATAGTATACTATGGGCGACAAAGTGACTTGAGTATACTCAAACTTTCTCTTTGTTATCATCATTTGTTATCACCTTACAGTTAGCCATAAAGAGGTATCAACCATTTAGGATTTCCAAAACTTAATATTTGGCTGTGAAATGTAACTCACATCTCGCCCACTCAATTTTAAAAAATTATACACATTTTACTTTTTGCATACCTTTACACAAGCTCAATTTTGAAACCATACACTACAACATCTCTGTTGCCACATTTAAAATCCTTTTTTCAGGCTTTGTTCCTTTTGGACATAGAGAATGAATCTGCTTAATAAAAAAAATAGTAATTAATCTAAATTTAAACAATTAAATCTGAAGTTCTGTTTTGGTAAACCTGCTTAAGTTGGCAAATTGGAGATAGTTGTATGCCACAATTAGGGCTCATACCCACATGCAGGAAACTCGAATGAGTCTCACACGTCAATACCCGGCACTCAGAAGCAGAGCGTGCGGCTGCATGTATTGCTATGTGGCTGCATGCTCTGATCTGAGTGCCAGGTGCAGTGCCGGGTATTGACGTGTGAGACTCATCCGAGTTTATTGCATGTGAGTATAAGCCCTCATGCTATGGGTATGCTGTTGTTGATTTAGCCTTATTTAGTCATCACTTTTACCCTTTCTAGCTTTTCTAGTTAATTCCATATTCTAAGTGGCTGCTGAGTGCCGTTTTGCTGATTTCTAGAAGGATGAAAAAAGGAATGAATTACCCTTCAACGTTAACAACACTTTGGTTTTAGTAAAGATTTCTTCCCTTGCATTCCCCCTTCCACCCTTAAGCTGCTAACTGATATGTTATTATTTGCTTCCTGTTAAAATTTTAGTATAATAAAAATTATTTGTGAAAAAAAAGAGTTGAAAAAAATCACTCTCTACTCAGTTGTTTCGCTGCTGTCATTCCTGTCCAACCCTTTGTCTAGCTCTTGTGACACCATGTTCACAATGTCCTCTTTTGCATCAATCAAAGATGCCAAGAGGGTCAAAGAGGATATCATGAGAGAAGTACAGTGCTGGAGGGAGAAGTGCAGAGGACTAGATGGGCTGGGGTGGGAAAGGTGAATGGTAAGGTGAATTCTTTTTTTTATCCTATGTGTAGCTCATGATGTTGTTGAGTCTGGGCAGACTTCAGGGCATACTAAAAAATATTTTATTCACTTAAAATAACTTAAATACAAGTACAATTTTCTTACCAAATTCTGGCAAACTACTACATTTGAATTTTGTCACATTTATTCATTGTTGCAAGATATATATTTCTTTTAAAAACCATGGACAACAGGGTTGTGCATTCTCCAATGGTAGTGATATAGCTCCTCTTTTCATTTTTATTTTTTAAAAATAAACAAAACTCCCAGAGACACCAATATAATAATTTATAACAAATTAATGTGAAAAATGTAGTAATTATTTCTGCTGCATAAATGTTGCCATTGTTTACACAGATTGGAACCATTAATGCCAAAATGAAGCTACATTATCTATGTTACATTGCTTCAACTTGTGAATCTAAGTATATTTCATAGTGCAAAAGATGAAAGCAGAATTATTAGAGCACATGACACAAATATGACACCAATTATTTTACTAAAGATTCATGCAGAGAGAATAAGCGTAAAGTGAACTTTTACTGGTCACGCAATACATTGAACTATACGTCGCAAACCAAATATTTGTAAAGAAATATGCACCTGTAAAATCCCACATTAACACTTAAAGGGTAATATTAATTTATTTCCCAGTTAATACGAATATTTGCTTGCTAAATCTGTAAGAAATATAAATCAAATTTAAAAATATAATGTTTAGATCTAAGGGAACTGTAGCAATCTATAAACCCTCAAGGAGTTCAAGTGTTTGAGGCTAAAGAACAACACAACCTACAATGACAAGTATTGAAAATGAAATACAAGTCATAGTTGCATGCTCAAAATATTTATATCTTGAAATACATTCTTGTAATCAAACTAACAAGCATTTCAGGTCACAGAGAGTCATCTATTTTTCTCCCTTCAAATCCTTCACGTAGCTGTAATAAAAAGACTACTTATGAAACCAGACTTTTGATATGCAAAATGTTTTGAAAATTGTCAAGCAAAATATTGAAATGTTATTATTTCACATATACAGCGCCGACCAAAAGTTTAGACACACCTTCTCATTTAAAGATTTTTCTGTATTTTCATGACTATGAAAATTGTACATTCACACTGAATGCATCAAAACTATGAATTAACATATGTGGAATTATATACTTAACAAAAAAGTGGGAGACAACTGAAATTATATCTTATATTCTAGGTTCTTCAAAGTAGCCACCTTTTGCTTTGATGACTGCTTTGCACATTCTTGGCATTCTCTTAATGAGCTTCAAGAGGTAGTCTCCGGGAATGATTTTCACTTCACAGGTGTGCACTGTCAGGTTTAATAAGTGGGTTTGGGACCATCAGTTGTGTTGTGCAGAAGTCTGGTGGATACACAGACTGAATAGACTGTTAGATAGTCCTACTGAATAGACTGTTAGAATTTGTATTATGGCAAGAAAAAAGCAGCTAAGTAAAGAAAAACGAGTGGCCATCATTACTTTAAGAAATGAAGGTTAGTCAGTCCGAAAAATTGGGCAAACTTTGAAAGTGTCCCTAAGTGCAGTGGCAAAAACATCAAGCGCTACAAATAAACTGGCTCACATGGGGACCGCCCCAGGAAAGGAAGACCAAGAGTCACCTCTGCTTCTGAGGATAAGTTTGTCCGAGTCACCAGCCTCAGAAATCGCAGGTTAACAGCAGCTCAGATTAGAGACCAGGTCAATGCCATACAGAGTTCTAGCAGCAGACACATCTCTACAACAACTGTTAAGAAGAGACTTTGTGCAGCAGGCCTTCATGGTAAAATAGCTGCTAGGAAACCACTGCTAAGGACAGGCAACAAGCAGAAGAGACTTGTTTGGGCTAAAGAACACAAGGAATGGACATTAGACAAGTGGAAATCTGTGCTTTGGTCTGATAGGTCCAAATTTAAGATCTTTGGTTTCAACCACCGTGTCTTTGTGCGATGCAGAAAAAGTGAACGGATGGACTCTACATGCCTGGTTCCCACCGTGAAGCATGGAGGAGGAGGTGTGATGGTGTGGGGGTGCTTTGCTGGTGACGCTGTTGGGGATTTATTCAAAATTGAAGGCACACTGAACCAGCATGGCTACCACAGCATCTTGCAGCGGCATGCTATTCCATCCGGTTTGCGTTTAGTTGTACCATCATGTATTTTTCAACAGGATAGTGACCCCAAACACATGTCCAGGCTGTGTAAGGGCTATTTGACCAAGAAGGAGAGTGATGGGGTGCTACGCCAGGTGACCTGGCCGCCAGAGTCACCAGACTTGAACCCAAACGAGATGGTTTGGGGTGAGCTGAACCGCAGTGTGAAGGCAAAAGGGCCAACAAGTGCTAAGCATCACTGGGAACTCCTTCAAGATTATTGGAAGACCATTCCCGGTGACTACCTCTTGAAGCTCATCAAGAGAATGCCAAGAGTGTGCAAAGCAGTCATCAAATCAAAAGGTGGCTACTTTGAAGAACCTAGAATATAAGACATAATTTCAGTTGTTTCACACTTTTTGTTTATATAATTCCACACGTGTTATTTCATAGTTTTGATACCTTCAGTGTGATTGTACAATTTTCATAGTCAAGAAAATATAGAAAAATCTTTAAATGAAAAGGTGTGTCCAAACTTTTGGTCTGTACTGTGTATATTTTTAGTTAGAGTGATGGAGTGCTTTATATCATGGGGATAAAACATTAAATTAAGTCGTAATGGTGTACAAATTAATTATTGACATACTAAAATCATTTTAGTGATGTAAAAAATCTTGATTGACTTTAGCTTATTGAATTTATTACTTTAGATATATGTCTTGCAAATAGTTATTGTGACTGCGAGCGTTGTTTATAATATTCTATATTAGGTTTGACAGTATCAAGGTTTAGTAAAGAAGAAATAAGGAATCCAGCTCAACGAAGTAGTGAAAAAAACTTTCTTTATTCACTTGAAAATATATTTAGTGGAGGATAAAAACATCAGCAATTACAAAGGGTAAAAAGTGATATCGCTGTTGCTGATGTTTTTATCCTCCACTGAATATATTTTCAAGTGAATAAAGAAAGAAGTTTTTTCACTACCTCGTTGAGCTGGATTCCTTATTTCCTGATTTTCTATGCCCTGACACAGCGGTTCCGTGCTCCGAGTCTCCAAGAATGTCGATCATGGTGAGCTGGACTTTGTTCGATGTTAACCCTGCTGTTCTGTTCGGGTCATAGTGACCCGAACAGACTTTTTGCGGCCCTGTAGATTTTTTTCTGTAAGTCTATAAAACTTGAGGCTCCTTGACTTTTCCTCATTTGGGGGGACTTACCTATGAGTATTTTTTTTTTTTTTGGTTACTTTTTGCTACATGTAAAAACTTACACTTGTTGTGTTTGGGTCATAGTGACCCGACATCGTTTTTTACAGCTGTGAGGCCATATTTTCAGTGAAATAAAGGAGTTATAACCTCAGTTGGGTCTATTTATTGCATCTACTATTGTATATCAATTGATTTATTTCCTAAATTATTTCAATGGGGTCGTACACGCGCTCTACCGGGGGTATGCATTGAGATCTGCGCACCATAAAAATGGCTTTATATTGATTATTTTTGGTGCACAGTCTATTCTAAAATGTAGAGTGCATCCGGAGAGATTACTAGGTGTGCACTACACGTGTGTATTATGCGCAGAACGGACTGCTCAGAACGCGCTGTCTAAGACTTTTTTTGTAAAGCTGAGCTGTAAAGTCTTGCAAATAATTTTTTTTGCTAAGTAAGTCTGTCTTCCTGGCTTATCTGCTTGTTCTCAGAAGGGTTCTTATCTTCTCTGCTCTTATCAGTACACATATGCTAGCCCAGACATGTTACATTTCAGTTTCTTTGGAGAGCAGCTGTGTGCTTCTACCCCCATGGCCTCTTCCTGCATCAAAAGAAAAAGATGCAGCTATTGCCCTTCAACTTGTGACAACAAGACGATTATAACATGTTCTGGCTGTAAAACATTTCTATGCAAAAATCATGTGTATTGTTTTTCATGCAAGAATCCGTAAATTTATATGATCATGTAAATATATTCACATTGTAATGTTTATTATCTTTATTTTTTTATCACAAAATGTTTGATTTGATTGTTTTGTTTTTACAAAATATGTGTAGTTTTCTATTTTCGTTTTGCTCATTGGATGGATCTGTTTTTTCATAATAAAAACAAAAAAAAAAAAAAAAGATTTCTAGTTCATTTTTCTTTTTTTTTTACTACCAAACATGTTCACAAACAGTCTAGTAAGCAAAAAGTATAAAAAAAATGGAGTTAGAGAGTCTAAAATCAAGGTTTAATAAGCCGGGTCATAGTGACCCGGAACACTACAAGTGTATAGTAAATGCGAACAAAACACCAGGGTTAACATTGTTTAGTACCTCAAAGTTCATGAATAGTTCTAAGAGGTAACAATTGAGGATCCGTGAATCTGACAAAATATAAATTTTAAAACTTGCTCAAATTAGGCCAGGAATTTCTGTTTGCATCAAATTTATTTGATGAAAATCAAATTTGCAATATTATCTAGGGTCTTTACAGACCCCAATAAAAATAAGTAAAATAAAGTATACTTACATAACCTTCATCAGCCTGGATCTTCTTAGGTCAATTGTAGCCTCTTCATTCATATAGTGCTAAAGCTCCTAAATTGATAGTGGGGGAACACCAAGAGCAAAAGGGTCTTATTTGATGGACAGAAAGTAGATTTTATAGAAAATAAAAGTAACTTCTCATCTTTTGGGGTTGCATAACCAACAACTAAAATATAAAACCAAAAGGATCCAGCTGCTGCAGTACCATCAGGTTGGAGGATCCCACAATGGTTGACACTTGTTTAGAGAAATGGAATAGTAATCTTCACTGCTGCAAATGTTCTTCCAATAAATTCAGAAGACAATGTGGATGAGAAACAGTGCAGTTTAATCTCTACCCATTTCAAAGTTGGAGAAATCTTCATCAGGAGAACCACATTAGTGTAATGTGGTTTCTAGATAAAGAAGTTTGTCCAACTTCGAAACGTGTTGAGTAGGAATAAACAAATGTGCTTGTTGACAGTAGGATATCACTTGAGTATCTGGGTGCCCGGATGTGCTCGCTACCCTGAACATAATTTTATACAAGTCACTAGTTCGACCACACTTAGAATACTATGTACAGTTCTGTTCTCTGGTGTATAAGAAAGACATAGCTGAACTAGAGCGGATGCAGAGAAAAGTGACCAAGGTTATTCGGTGACTGGGGGGGTCTGAAATACCAAGACAGGTTATTACACTTAGGGTTATTTAGTTTGGGAAAAACGAAGGCTAAGGGATGATCTTATTTTAATGTATAAATATATATACCTTTCTAATGACCTTTTTACTCATAGACATGAGACAGGGACAGTGGGGCATCCTCTATGTCTGAAGGAAAGAAGGTTTTAGCATAACAGCAGACATGGATACTTTACTGTAAGAGCAGTGAGACTATGGAACTCTCTGCCGTATGATGTTGTAATGAGTGATTAATTACTAAAATTTAAGAGGGGACTGGAAAAGTATAATGTTACAGGTTATATATAGTAGATTCCTTGAAGGCGCGTTGGTCCAGGGAACTAGTCTGATTGCCGTATGTGGAGTTGGGAATGATTTTTTTTTATTTTCCCCACTGAGGAGCTTACTCTTTGCCACATGTTTTTTTTTTGCCTTCTTCTAGATCAATATGTTAGGGCATGTTAGGTTAGGATATTGGTTGAACTAGATGGACTTAAAGTCTTCCTTCAACCTTAAAAACTATGTTACTATTTTACTCTGCGAGGATTGGGTGGTGCTTGATTTGAAACTCAAATTCTCGCCCTGCATCTTTGACACCTGTTACACAGCCAATAAGCATGCGGGAACTGTTTGCATGTCACTGTAATGCCATAGCCATCTTGTTTTTCGCATTACTGTGATTGCCTGACATTGTAACATTATCAGGATTAATAAAAGAACAGGTGCCACCTAGCTCATCACATTGATGCCATTGCACAGCTCTGTGACCGTTTGTATTGGAGAGAGAGAGTGTTTGTCCGTGCCCGTATGCGCACAGTATAACAAATCTGTTCTGTAGTGTTGATACTGGGGCTAATTCTGAACCATCATACTAACAGCCCTTCTAAGGGCTATTTGTTTGCTTTTCTATTTATATTACATACATTCTGCATTTAGTCTAGGGAGGGAGAGAGAGTTGCAAGAGAATTGACAGTGGCAGAATGCAGTCTGTACACAGTGATTAGTGCTGTGCAGTCCTTTGCACAAAAAAGCATTTTAATTTTTTTCTGGGTTCAATTACTCAACCATAATGTATTCCACGTGGGGTAAATTCTTGTAACATAGTAACATAGTTAGCAAGGCCAAAAAAAGACATTTGTCCAATCAGTTCAGCCTGTATTCCATCAGAATAAATCCCCAGATCTATGTTCTTCTAAAGAACCTAATAACTGTAAGATACAATATTGTTACACTCCAGGAAGACATCCAGGTCTTTCTTGAACTTCTTGACTGATTTCGTCATCACCACCTCCTCAGGCAAGGAATTCCAGATTCTCACTGCCCTAACAGTGCCCTTACTACTCGTGAATGTATGCCATCGGACCCAGAGATTTATCTATTTCAATCTTATTTAGCCGGTTTCGGAACTCTTATTCGGTGACTGATTAGTGACGCTTAATATAGTGTTTTCTTTGTGATATCTAACATTTCCAAAAAGCATTATTTTTTTTTCTGGATTAAACATTTCCAAAAAGCATTATTTTTTTTTCTGGATTAAATTACTCACGCATACAGTATTATACAGTATTTCGTGGTCTGGGGTACATTACTGTGATATCTATCACTCAAAAAAAGTGTTAAAAAATGTTGCTGAGTTAAATTTCTCAGCCATACAGTATTCTATCATCTGGTGTTCATTTTTGTGATATATAACACAAAAAAGAATAAAAAATTCTGCTGGGTTAAATTTCTCATGCATACAGCCATATAGTATTCTGTGGCCTGTGGTATATTTTTGTGATATATATAACACTCCAAAAAAGCATTTAACATTTTTGTTAGGTTGCAGAATTTTGTTATATTGTTTACAGTACTATACAATCTATCTCTCTGAAGAAGCATTTAATATATTTTAATGAGTTAAATTACTTACTCATACAGTATTCTGTGGTGTGTAGTGTTGAGCATTCCGATACCGCAAGTATCGGGTATCGGCCGATTCTTGCGGTATCGGAATTCCGATACCGAGATCCGATACTTTTGTGGTATCGGGTATCGGTATCGGATCCATAGGGATGTGTAAAATAAAAAATTAAAATAAAAAATATTGATATATTCACCTCTCCGGCGGCCCCTGGACATCACACTGGTAACCGGCAGGCTTCTTTGTTTAAAATGAGCGCGTTTAGGGCATGCGAATGACATCGCGGCTTCTGATTGGTCACGTGCCACTCATGTGACCGCCACGCGACCAATCAGAAGCCGCGACGTCATTCGCAGGTCCTAAATTCCTAGAATTAGGAGATTAGTGAATGAGAATGACGTCGCGGCTTCTGATTGGTCGCGTGCCACTCATGTGACCGCCACGCGACCAATCAGAAGCCGCGACGTCATTCTCATTCACTAAACTCCAAATTCTAGGAATTTAGGACCTGCGAATGACGTCGCGGCTTCTGATTGGTCACATGATCGGGGGTCGGCGATGCTTGTATATTGTAACCATAGAGGTCCCAGAGACCTCTATGGTTACTGATGAGCGGTGGCTGTGAGCGCCACCCTGTGGTCGGCGCTCACAGCACACCCCCATTTCTGCTACATAGCAGCGATCAGCAGATCGCTGCTATGTAGCAGAGCCGATCGTGCTGTGCCAGCTTCTAGCCTCCCATGGAAAAGTTAAAAAAAAGTTAAAAAAAAAATGTAAAAAAAAATAAAAAAAAAACATAAAAGTTTAAATCACCCCCCTTTCGCCCCAATCAAAATAAATCAATAAAAAAAAATATCAAATCTACGCATATTTGGTTTCGCCGCGCTCAGAATCGCCCGATCTATCAATTAAAAAAAAGTATTAACCTGATCGCTAAACAGCGTAGCGGGAAAAAAATTCGAAACGCCAGAATTACGTTTTTTTGGTCACCGCGGCATTGCATTAAAATGCAATAACGGGCGATCAAAAGAACGAATCTGCACCGAAATGCTATCAGTAAAAACGTCATCTCGGCACGCAAAAAATAAGCCCTCAACCGACCCCAGATCTTGAAAAATGGAGATGCTACGAGTATCGGAAAATGGCGCAATTTTTTTTTTTTTTTTTAGCAAAGTTTGGAATTTTTTTTCACCACTTAGATAAAAAAACCTAGTCATGTTAGGTGTCTATGAACTAGTACTGACCTGGAGAATCATAATGGCAGGTCATTTTTAGCATTTAGTGAACCTAGCAAGAAAGCCAAACAAAAAACCAATGTGGGATTGCACTTTTTTTGCAATTTCACCGCGCTTGGAATTTTTTCCCCGTTTTCTAGTACATGACATGCTAAAACCAATGATGTCGTTCAAAAGTACAACTCGTCCAGCAAAACATAAGCCCTCACATGGCCAAATTGACAGAAAAATAAAAAAGTTATGGCTCTGGGAAGGAGGGGAGCGAAAAACGAACACGGAAAAACGAAAAATCCCCCGGTCATGAAGGGGTCTCCTTCAGACCCTGGGAACCATCAGGATACCTTCCGATACTTGGTGTCCTATTGACTTGTATTGGTAACGGATATCGGTATCGGCGATATCTGATATTTTTGGGGTATCGGCCGATACTATCCGATACTTTCAAGTATCGGACGGTATCGCTCAACACTAGTGGTGTGGGGTATATTACTGTGATATGTAGTACTCCAAAAAAAGCGTCTAAAATGCTGTTGGGTTAAATTTCTCACTCATACTGTATTCTGTCATCTGGGGTACATTTTTGCTACATATTGTTAGGTGTCGAGTTCCCGCCTCTGCACAGGAGGAATCTTGAGCCATCTCCGCTGCAGTCTTCCATTCTTCTCCAGCCGCAGTGGAGACGTCGGTCCCAGCGTCTGACTCGGGCTGATACTGGGCGACTGGTTATTACTGTTCTTCCAGAATCTGCCTTTGTAGCCAGCGCTGTTCAGCAGCGAGCAGATCTTTCTGGGACTAAGTCCTGCTTTTCCCATACTGGGCATGCCCATGGGGTGACTTTCCATTGGTGGTTGGGGGTTACATGGGCAGGTCCTTAAGTGGTTCCTGTTGGACCACTAGGAAGGTCCTTAAGTGCTAAAACTATAAAAGGTTTGCATGGCCGCACGACCATGCGTTAGTATCAAACCTATGTTATGAGCTCAGCGCCAGAGTGGTCATGGTTGTATGTGGTCAGGGTTTGGCTGAAATAGGCCCCTAGAATACCGGCAACTCTGGTGAGGAGTTTTGTGTATGTGGATTCAGGGCTGGCGTGTAGCCATTAGAATTCTGACTCTACCGGAGAGGAGTTGCTTGTGTGCTATTCTGACTGCATGACCACCGTTGGCTCTATTAGGTAGCTGTGATCTCCTGTGAGGTTAACAGGGCACGGCATTCTGTTTTCGTAGTGAATCTGTGAAGTAACAGAGTTTGCTTATACCGCCATATAGTACCGCCTGTTACCAGCAGCAGCTTTCTCTCCTGCACGGTGGACCCAGGGTTGCAAACCCACCTACTATCTCATAAATATATATATATATATATATATTTTTTTTTATTATTTATTTTTCGATGCGTTCTGCCAACCCTATTGTACAACAAACACCATACCAGTGTGCAGGTGAAAATGAGGCATAGGCACATATATAAAACCAATGTATTTTATTGAAACATATATACACAATCAAGACAAGGACAATCAATAAAAACAGTGAACTGATGGTCAGCAGAATCAATACATAAATATACATTCAAATAAGGCTATATAAAGAGCACTGCATACTACCTATGTATGAAGGAAGGTGCGTAATGACCAAACATAGTCTATAGAGTCACTATTTCTCTATTCATACAGTAGAGGCTATTATATATAGAGGGGATAGATCATATCGCTCCCAAGGGCATATATAAATAAATATAAAGCCTAATATATAAGGCTGTCAAACCTCAAAGTAATATTCCCACCAAAGGTGAAAAAATGGCTGAGAAAAAGAACGCCTAACAAAACAAAGTAGTACACCAGTGCCCGATCTGCAGTACAATGTTCATTGCAGACCAGACCACCAATAGTGATTCAATTACAAAAAGATGGTAACTTACATACTGATGTACTGAGTCCTGCGTGACCACCAGGGACCCCGACAGCGCCGTTTCGCCTTGTGGCTTCCTCAAAACAGGGGCATGTTAGCGTGCTGCCTGTACGCTCTTTAAATATCACTACTCACAGCTGATCCTCATGTCGGCGTACCCGGCTGATGATTGCGCATGCGCCGGTGACGAGCTTCCCGAAGATAGTGACTTCCTGTTCTCCGCGCTTGGAACGCAAGCGTGAAACGCTCTGCGTTACCATGTGAGTGGAGCAGGAAGCACTGAGTCGCCCACATCAGCGCATGCGCCCGCCAGGCACCGACATGAAAGTAGGTAGTAACGAAGAGAAAATTATAAGGGATAATAACCGGAGTATAACATAAATAAAAAAATGAAAAAGTTTATATATATACACGGGACTTAGGGCAAACTACCAAAGAAAAATTAATAGAAAAGAAATAACAATGTGTCTCCTACTAATGGTGGGAATAATAAAGTGCTTAGCGCAAAAATATACCAAGTCGGTCATATACATCAATATCACTAACAGAAGTACATAAAATGCAGATGTATACGTATGTTAAACAAAAGTGAATATAGCAGCAATTAGAACCTACAGTGAATACATATATATTTTTTTCCCAGCAGAATACCTAATGTATCATCCTCAAAAGAAAGGAATGTACTATCCATATAATAATTGCTAAACAGTCTACAACAATATATGCGTACTCTATTCAAAAACAGCTACACTGCCATTGAATGAACAGACAATAGGTATTCTGATAAAATTCAGGACATAAAATTACAATCACCATCAGTTGAAAGACAATAACACAATAGTATATATATTATAGTGTCCCATATATAATAAAGTTTAAAAATACATATCCCATATATAGTACAAAGAATATTCTTGTAAAGAGGAGATGGTTCGAGACATTATCATCAATGGACTCCGAAGCCATGAAGGGTTCTCTATCCAAAGTGGACATCATCCAAAGATATTTCAAAGAAAAACAAGTCCTCCTGAAACTAGGGATAGTAAAACATACCGTTAAAATCAGACAAACAGCACACAAAACACTTAATAAAATAAAAACAGGAAACGCAGGATGGAAACAAACTTCTTCTCAAAAAATATTTAATAGAACAACAATAGAGACCTCAATTTACAGAAAGGCTGAAAAGCCCAGACTCTCATTCAGACCGTTTGGGGCCATAGTACCCAGTAGGTAGATCCACCTACTTTCTTTTTGGGCTAAAGATTTGCCAAGGTTACCACCTCTGGGGCCCATATGTATTTGGTCAATAGCCTTAATCTTAAGTCCTGTGGGGTCACCGTTATGATGTAGCCTAAAATGCCTAGGCAGGGTTTTTAGGGAGTTAATGTCTTCAACAATGACGGATTTCTCGATATCTCTTATGTGTTCCCTCGTCCTGACTCTTAATTCCCGTGTACTCAGGCCTATATAAACCATATTGCACGGACAACAGGCATGATGTCCGTGCAATATGGTTTATATAGGCCTGAGTACACGGGAATTAAGAGTCAGGACGAGGGAACACATAAGAGATATCGAGAAATCCGTCATTGTTGAAGACATTAACTCCCTAAAAACCCTGCCTAGGCATTTTAGGCTACATCATAACGGTGACCCCACAGGACTTAAGATTAAGGCTATTGACCAAATACATATGGGCCCCAGAGGTGGTAACCTTGGCAAATCTTTAGCCCAAAAAGAAAGTAGGTGGATCTACCTACTGGGTACTATGGCCCCAAACGGTCTGAATGAGAGTCTGGGCTTTTCAGCCTTTCTGTAAATTGAGGTCTCTATTGTTGTTCTATTAAATATTTTTTGAGAAGAAGTTTGTTTCCATCCTGCGTTTCCTGTTTTTATTTTATTAAGTGTTTTGTGTGCTGTTTGTCTGATTTTAACGGTATGTTTTACTATCCCTAGTTTCAGGAGGACTTGTTTTTCTTTGAAATATCTTTGGATGATGTCCACTTTGGATAGAGAACCCTTCATGGCTTCGGAGTCCATTGATGATAATGTCTCGAACCATCTCCTCTTTACAAGAATATTCTTTGTACTATATATGGGATATGTATTTTTAAACTTTATTATATATGGGACACTAATATATATACTATTGTGTTATTGTCTTTCAACTGATGGTGATTGTAATTTTATGTCCTGAATTTTATCAGAATACCTATTGTCTGTTCATTCAATGGCAGTGTAGCTGTTTTTGAATAGAGTACGCATATATTGTTGTAGACTGTTTAGCAATTATTATATGGATAGTACATTCCTTTCTTTTGAGGATGATACATTAGGTATTCTGCTGGGAAAAAAATATATATGTATTCACTGTAGGTTCTAATTGCTGCTATATTCACTTTTGTTTAACATACGTATACATCTGCATTTTATGTACTTCTGTTAGTGATATTGATGTATATGACCGACTTGGTATATTTTTGCGCTAAGCACTTTATTATTCCCACCATTAGTAGGAGACACATTGTTATTTCTTTTCTATTAATTTTTCTTTGGTAGTTTGCCCTAAGTCCCGTGTATATATATAAACTTTTTCATTTTTTTATTTATGTTATACTCCGGTTATTATCCCTTATAATTTTCTCTTCGTTACTACCTACTTTCATGTCGGTGCCTGGCGGGCGCATGCGCTGATGTGGGCGACTCAGTGCTTCCTGCTCCACTCACATGGTAACGCAGAGCGTTTCACGCTTGCGTTCCAAGCGCGGAGAACAGGAAGTCACTATCTTCGGGAAGCTCGTCACCGGCGCATGCGCAATCATCAGCCGGGTACGCCGACATGAGGATCAGCTGTGAGTAGTGATATTTAAAGAGCGTACAGGCAGCACGCTAACATGCCCCTGTTTTGAGGAAGCCACAAGGCGAAACGGCGCTGTCGGGGTCCCTGGTGGTCACGCAGGACTCAGTACATCAGTATGTAAGTTACCATCTTTTTGTAATTGAATCACTATTGGTGGTCTGGTCTGCAATGAACATTGTACTGCAGATCGGGCACTGGTGTACTACTTTGTTTTGTTAGGCGTTCTTTTTCTCAGCCATTTTTTCACCTTTGGTGGGAATATTACTTTGAGGTTTGACAGCCTTATATATTAGGCTTTATATTTATTTATATATGCCCTTGGGAGCGATATGATCTATCCCCTCTATATATAATAGCCTCTACTGTATGAATAGAGAAATAGTGACTCTATAGACTATGTTTGGTCATTACGCACCTTCCTTCATACATAGGTAGTATGCAGTGCTCTTTATATAGCCTTATTTGAATGTATATTTATGTATTGATTCTGCTGACCATCAGTTCACTGTTTTTATTGATTGTCCTTGTCTTGATTGTGTATATATGTTTCAATAAAATACATTGGTTTTATATATGTGCCTATGCCTCATTTTCACCTGCATAATGGTATGGTGTTTGTTGTACAATAACGTTTTTGGAGGTGGCTAGTCCACTAGTGGATTTTTGGTTATGTTCTGCCAACCCTAACAGAATACTAGCGTCAGGGTCTGGCTAGTAAATGGTGCACAAACAGCAATCCTTGTGGTACATCCAGCAGCTGGAGGGTAGGTTGGCGGCTCTCGAGCGCGCCACCTCGGCTGTGGATGTTACCGCAGTTGCTGTTCAGGCTGCTAGGATGCCTGCATCAACCCTGTTCAGACTCTATCCCACCTCCTGCTGTAGTAAATCTTGTAGGGGTTTCGTGAGCCAGTGCTCTCTACACCTCGAGCTCCTGCCCGCACGTTTCCCCACAGAGCAGGCAAAGGTGAAATTTATTGTGTCTCTCCTGTCAGACAGGGCGTTGAAATGGGCTACGCCGCTGTGGGAGCGTGGCGATCATGTGGTGCAGAGTGCTCCGCTGTTCCTGAGCACTCTGAAACATGTCTTTTTGGGGCCTCGAGTCATGATATGGCGCTCCAACTGTTGGCATTGACTCAGGGCTCGTCCTTGGTCAGCCATTTTATCGTCCACTTCCACACCCTAGCATCTGAGCTGGAGTGGTCGGATAAAACCCTTATCCCTATGTTTTGAAGGGGGCTGGCTGACCACGTGAAGGACGTTCTGGCCTCTAGGAAGATTCCTGCCACACTGGAGGAGTTAATAGCTGTGTCTACTCATATTGACCACCATTTTCACGAGCGGAGGTTAGAGCGGGTCCAGTGTAGGCAGAGGTTTTGGCTGGCTCCCACCTTCGCCAAACCTCTGGAATCTCCGGTCCAGGTTCCTGAGTCACATGAGGCCTTGGAAGTGTCACGAGCGGGATCTAAGTCCTGGACCGCTCATGCACTCAAGGTTTGCCATCTTTGCTAGCAGTCAGGACTAGAGTTGAGCGACCTTGACCTTTTTAGAGTCGAGCCGGGTTTCGCGAAACCCGACTATCTCAAAAGTCGGGTCGAGTGAAATCGCCCGATTATGACGTAAAGTAGGGATCGACCGAAACACGAAACCCAATGCAAGTCAATGGGGCAGCATAGTCGGCAGTGAGTGGGGGCTAGGAAAACACCTAGAGTGCCCATTTTAATGTCAAAACCATCCATTCTTCTTAATGAAGCTTGTCAAGCGTAATTTACCTTATAATAATTGGAAGGCATTTGAAATTGGGGGTCATTTGGCTAAAGTTGTGGGGGGTAGGGCTGGTTCAAGTAATTAGTGGGCCCAGGAAATCTGGACCACGTCACGGCAGTGGAGCAGGGAGAGGTAAGTATTTCAACTTTGCAAGTGCTGTGAACCTGAGCAAGCGGGGGGGGCCCACTCGTTGGCATTGGCACTGGCACAGGGCCCCTCAAAGTACAGCGGTGTGTTTGCACGGCGGGGGCGCCTCCCACCGGCAGCAACACTTTTGCGTACCATGAGAGGCCCTGTGCCAGTGACGTCGCCAACTAGTATTCCTCCCCCCACCTGATGAAGGAACCTGCACTTTCATCTGCACCTTCCTGTTTGTCCCCGTGTAAGGTGGTATGGTATGCGGGAAGGGGGACCTGACTTTCAGCAGGGTCACAATCTTGCAGTGTAGCGTGCACGGGAAATGTTGCGTTATGGGTCAATGTACCAGCAGACTCATCTATCACTGGCTGGGCAATGGGCAGGATGAGGAGGAAACACAGATATAGGCCCAAAGAATAAAGTGGGCTAAATGCAGTTCAAAATTGGTAACACAGGACTAATCAGGGGGCATTGCAGTGGAGGACAACTGGAATGAGAGGCTGACACAGAGAGTAGGCCCAAATCAGTAAGTAGTCGAAATGCAGTTCAAAATTGGCAACAGTAGTAAACAGGCGGCACAGCTTTGTTCAGTGGAGGAGAACAGCAAGGAGTGGCAGACACCGATAGTAGGCCCCAACCCAACTAGTAGGCCAAATGCAGTCTAACATTAACAACTACTTAACGAGCGCCTGAAAACGGAATTTCAGGACAGGAAACCAGGAGAACAGCAAGGAGCGGCAGACACCGATAGTAGGCCCCAAACCAACTAGTACGCCAAATGCAGTTGTTCCGTTTAACCACAATTTAATGAGAGCCTGAAGATAGAAGTTCAGGAAAGGCAACCTGGAGAACACCTTGGAGTGGAACACACCATCTCTCTACACCCCATACCCAATTTGTAGGCCCAATGCAGCGTAGTTTCCAACAACTACTAAACGAGAGCCAGAAGATCGAAGCAATGGAGAGGAAACCTGGGGAACACCTTGGAGTGTAACATACCATCTCTCTACACCCCATACCCAATTTGTAGGCCTAATGCAGCGTAGTTTCCAACAACTACTAAACGAGAGCCGGAAGATCGAAGCTCAGGAAAGGCAACCTGGAGAACACCTTGGAGTGTAACAAACCCTCTCTCTACACCACGGAAGGGCTGATTCTTAGGAAGGAAGGCTGTCGGAAAGAAGCAGGGCGCGTCCGAGGGTGATTATATTCTTATTAGGTATATACTCACCCTCGGACGCGCCCTGCTTCTTTATTTGTAATGAATGTTTATTTGCAATGTGGTTTTGACTTACTCTATTTTTTTGGTAAATAATGATTTTATTATTTTCATTGTTTTGCATCTTCTTGGCAATAATATAAAGAAGACGCGACAGGACAACACTCGGTGGATGCCATATCTGTGTTTAAAATTGAAAAAACCTTTCAGTTAACTACTTGCAGGAGAAAGTTATTGTAGCTGGTGGCCATTTTTAGTACTGTACCAGATTTTTGTTGTATGTGTTTGTTTTTAATGTTAAAATGTCTGCATTTGATATCTCTCCAGTATTTTCTTTTTTTATAAGCAAAATACTTATTTTTATATTTTCTGATGTTGGTTCCAGGGGTACACGGGCAGCAGTGGTGTGGTCAGTGGAGGCCTAGTGGAAGGAGTGACCACAGACAGGCATCGAAGGCCTAAAATAATAACACATGGCTGTAGGCAATTTTAAATTGGTTCCAGGGGTACACGGGCAGCAGTGGTGTGGTCAGTGGAGGCCTAGTGGAAGGAGTCACCGCAGACAGGCATCGAAGGCCTAAAATAATAACACATGGCTGTAGGCAATTTTAAATTGGTTCCAGGGGTACACGGGCAGCAGTGGTGTGGTCAGTGGAGGCCTAGTGGAAGGAGTGACCACAGACAGGCATCGAAGGCCTAAAATAATAACACATGGCTGTAGGCAATTTTAAATTGGTTCCAGGGGTACACGGGCAGCAGTGGTGTGGTCAGTGGAGGCCTAGTGGAAGGAGTGACCGCAGACAGGCTTCGAAGGCCTAACATAACAAAAATGTCAATACAATGGTATTGTCAGTGGCAGGCATTGAAGGATGTCAGCGCATAGACTAAACATTGGTGGAGCTGTGAGATAATTTTGCAAGTGGTAGAGCACTGTTTGAGCTGGGGGGGGGAACTGTCTTGTGGCCGGCGGTACAGGCCCAGGGCCCCTCATATTACAACGGTGTGTCTGACGTTGGGTGCGCACCACCACCGCCAGAGACACTTTATTGTACTAGGAGGGACCCAGTGGCAGTGCCGTCGACCAAAAGCGGGCTCACCCACCTCTTCAGACAAACTGCACTCTCACAGGTGCTGTCGCCAAGTGTCGATACCACGGCCCCGTGTGGGGAGTTTGGCCATTTAGTGAGGTGTAAACATGTCGTATGCTGGACAGTCAGGTGCAGAAAATTACGAGATTGGAAAAGGCATTCAGAATAGTCCACAGGCAAGACCTTTTCATAGGAAAGCTAGGTGTCAGCCGGGCAAGGTGGGGCAAAAGATTTCGAAATCCAGTTGTGGTTCATTTTAATGAAGGTTAGATCATCTACATTTTGGGTAGCCAGACGAGTCCTTTTTTCTGTTAGTATTGAACCTGCAGCACTGAATACTCTTTCTGATAGGACACTAGCTGCCGGGCAAGCAAGCTCCTGCAATGCATATTCTGCCAATTCTGGCCAGGTGTCTAATTTGGATGCCCAGTAATCAAATGGGAATGACGGTTGAGGGAGAACATCGATAAGGGATGAAAAATAGTTTGTAACCATACTGGACAAATGTTGTCTCCTGTCACTTTGAATTGATGCTGCAGTACCTGTCCTGTCTGCGGTCATAGCAAAATCACTCCACAACCTGGTCAGAAAACCCCTCTGGCCAATGCCACTTCTGATTTCTGCCCCTCTAACTCCTCTGGTCTGCTGGCCCCTGCAGCTCGTGTGAGAACGATCACGGGCGCTGTGTGCAGGGAATGCCAGAAGCAAACGGTCAACAAGAGTTGATTGTTTGGTTGCTAATATTAGTTCCAAGTTCTCATGTGGCATTATATTTTGCAATTTGCCTTTATAGCGAGGATCAAGGAGGCAGGCCAACGAGTAATCGTCATCATTCATCATTTTAGTTATGTGTGTGTCCCAATTGAGGATACATAAGGCATAATCCGCCATGTGGGCCAAAGTTCCAGTTCTCAAATCTGCGGTTGTGCTTGGTTGAGGGGCAGTTTCAGGCAAATCCACGTCACTTGTGTCCCTCAAAAAACCAGAACCCGGCCTTGCCGCGCCACCAATTTCCAGTGGCCCCGGAAAAGCTTCCTCATTAAAAATATAATCATCCCCATCATCCTCCTCGTCCTCCTCCTCCTCTTCGCCCGCTACCTCGTCCTGTACACTGCCCTGGCCAGACAATGGCTGACTGTCATCAAGGCTTTCCTCTTCCTCAGCTGCAGACGCCTGATCCTTTATGTGCGTCAAACTTTGCATCAGCAGACGCATTAGGGGGATGCTCATGCTTATTATGGCGTTGTCTGCACTAACCAGCCGTGTGCATTCCTCAAAACACTGAAGGACTTGACACATGTCTTGAATCTTCGACCACTGCACACCTGACAACTCCATGTCTGCCATCCTACTGCCTGCCCGTGTATGTGTATCCTCCCACAAAAACATAACAGCCCGCCTCTGTTCACACAGTCTCTGAAGCATGTGCAGTGTTGAGTTCCACCTTGTTGCAACGTCTATGATTAGGCGATGCTGGGGAAGGTTCAAAGAACGCTGATAGGTCTGCATACGGCTGGAGTGTACGGGCGAACGGCGGATAGGTGAGCAAAGTCCACGCACTTTGAGGAGCAGGTCGGATAGCCCCGGATAACTTTTCAGGAAGCACTGCACCACCAGGTTTAAGGTGTGAGCCAGGCAAGGAATGTGTTTCAGTTGGGAAAGGGAGATGGCAGCCATGAAATTCCTTCCGTTATCACTCACTACCTTGCCTGCCTCAAGATCTACAGTGCCCAGCCACGACTGCGTTTCTTTCTGCAAGAACTCGGACAGAACTTCCGCGGTGTGTCTGTTGTCGCCCAAACACTTCATAGCCAATACAGCCTGCTGACGTTTGCCAGTAGCTGCCCCATAATGGGAGACCTGGTGTGCAACAGTGGCAGCTGCGGATGGAGTGGTTGTGCGACTGCGGTCTGTGGACGAGCTCTCGCTTCTGCAGGAGGACGAAGAGGAGGAGGAGGGGGTGCGAACGGCTACAGCCAATTGTTTCCTAGACCGTGGGCTAGGCAGAACTGTCCCAAATTTTCTGTCCCCTGTGGACCCTGCATCCACCACATTTACCCAGTGTGCCGTGATGGACACGCAACGTCCCTGGCCATGCCTACTGGTCCATGCATCTGTTGTCAGGTGTACCTTTGTGCTCACAGATTGCCTGAGTGCATGGACGATGCGCTCTTTAACATGCTGGTGGAGGGCTGGGATGGCTTTTCTGGAAAAAAAGTGTCGACTGGGTAGCTCGTAGCGTGGTACAGCGTAGTCCATCAGGGCTTTGAAAGCTTCGCTTTCAACTAACCGGTAGGGCATCATCTCTAACGAGATTAGTCTAGCTATGTGGGCGTTCAAACCCTGTGTACGCGGATGCGAGGCTAAGTACTTCCTTTTTCTAACCATAGTCTCATGTAGGGTGAGCTGGACTGGAGAGCTGGAGATCGTGGAACTAGCGGGGGTGCCGGTGGACATGGCAGACTGAGAGACGGTGGGAGATGGTATTGTTGCCACCGGTGCCCTAGATGCAGTGTTTCCTACTACGAAACTGGTGATTCCCTGACCCTGACTGCTTTGGCCTGGCAAAGAAACCTGCACAGATACTGCAGGTGGTGCGGAAAATGGTGGCCCTACACTGCCGGAAGGGATGTTGCGTTGCTGACTAGCTTCATTGGCCGAGGGTGCTACAACCTTAAGGGACGTTTGGTACTTAGTCCAGGCTTGCAAATGCATGGTGGTTAAATGTCTATGCATGCAACTTGTATTGAGACTTTTCAGATTCTGTCCTCTGCTTAAGGTAGTTGAACATTTTTGACAGATGACTTTGCGCTGATCAATTGGATGTTGTTTAAAAAAATGCCAGACTGCACTCTTTCTAGCATCGGATACCTTTTCAGGCATTGCAGACTGAGCTTTAACCGGATGGCCACCCTGTCCTCCAACAGGTTTTAGCTTTGCCACGCGTTTTGGGCAAGATACGGGCCCGGCAGATGGAACCTGTTGCGATGTTGATGCCTGCTGCGGCCCCTCCTCCTCCGCTTCAAAACTGCTGCCGCCTGCACCCTGTTCCCCCAATGGCTGCCAATCGGGGTCAAGAACTGGGTCATCTATTACCTCTTCTTGTAGCTCGTGTGCAACTTCGTCTGTGTCACCGTGTCGGTCGGTGGTATAGCGTTCGTGATGGGGCAACATAGTCTCATCAGGGTCTGATTCTTGATCAGCACCCTGCGAGGGCAATGTTGTGGTCTGAGTCAAAGGACCAGCATATTAGTCTGGCTGTGGCTGTGCATCAGTGCACTCCATGTCAGATTCAACTTGTAATGGGCATGGACTGTTAACTGCTTCACTTTCTAAGCCAGGGACGGTATGTGTAAAGAGCTCCATGGAGTAACCCGTTGTGTCGCCTGCTGCATTCTTCTCTGTTGTTGTTTTTGCTGAAGAGGACAAGGAAGCGACTTGTCCCTGACCGAGAACATCCACTAACGACGCGCTGCTTTGACATTTACCAGTTTCACGAGAGGAGGCAAAAGAGCTAGAGGCTGAGTCAGCAAGATAAGCCAAAACTTGCTCTTGCTGCTCCGGCTTCAAAAGCGGTTTTCCTACTCCCAGAAAAGGGAGCGTTCGAGGCCTTGTGTAGCCAGACGACGAACCTGGCTCCACAGCTCCAGACTTAGGTGCAATTTTTTTTTTCCAACGACCAGCTGATGCTCCACCACTACCACTACCCTCATTACCAGCTGACAATGAACGCCCCCGGCCACAACCTCTTCCACCATACTTCCTCATTGTTTTAAAAACGTAAACAAACTAACGGTATTTGTTGCTGTCACACAAATTACACGGTGAGCTATAACTTCAGTATGATTTAGCTACCCCTTTACAGGTGAGTGAGACCACAACGAAAATCAGGCACAATGTTACACACTCTGTTGTTGGTGGCAACAAATGAGAGAGATGCCACACACGCAGGACTGTCACTGAAGCACAAATGTAAATATTAATCTCCCACTGATTTGATTTTTTTTTTTTTTTCAGGGAGACTTTAGGAAAAAAAAAAATAGAATAAAATGATTTTTTCAAGAAGAATTTAGAAACCAAATAAAACAAAAAAAGGCTTTCTATGGCCCACTGAGTGAGAGATGACGCACACAGGAGTCAGGAGTGGCACACAAGCCCAGAGGCCAATATTTATCTCCCACTTTTTTTTTTTTTGTTCCAGGGAAAATTTATAAACCCAATAAAAAAAAATAAATAAATAGGCTTTCTATGGCCCACTATCTGAGAGAGAGAGATGGCACGCTTAGGACTGGCACACAAGCCCAAAGGCCAATATTAATCTCCCACTGATTGATTTATTGATTTTTTCAGGTAGAATTTAGAACCCAAATAAAGCAAAAAAAAAAAAAAGGGCTTTCTATGGCCCACTGAGTGAGTGATGATGCACACAGGAGTCAGGAGTGGCACACAAGCCCTGAGGCCAATATTTTTCTCCCACTGATTGATGTAGTGATTTTTTCAGGTAGATTTTATAACCAAAATCAAGCAAAAAAATAAATAGGCTTTCTATGGCCCACTGAGTGAGAGATGACACAGACAGGGATGGCACTCTAGCAGAAATGTCAATCTTAATCTCCCACAAAAAAAAAAAAAAAAAAAAAAAAAAAAAAAACAGGGAGTGTCCTTCAATTACTATCTCCCTGCAGTAATCTCAGCCAGGTATGGCAGGCAGCAATAAGGAGTGGACTGATGCACAAATTAAATAAAAAGTGTGTACAAACCAAAAAGATAGCTGTGCAGAAAGGAAGGAACAAGAGGATTTGTGCTTTGAAAAAAGCAGTTGGTTTGCACAGCGGCGTACACACAGCAATGCAGCTATCAGGGAGCCTTCTAGGGCAGCCCAATGAGCTACAGCGCTGAGGGAAAAAAAAAAAAAAAAAAATGTAGCTTCCACTGTCCCTGCACACCGAAGGTGGTGTTGGCAGTGGAAATCGCTACAGCACAAGCGGTTTGGTGGTTAATGGACCCTGCCTAACGCTATCCCTGCTTCTGACGAAGCGGCAGCAACCTCTCCCTAAGCTCAGATCAGCAGCAGTAACATGGCGGTCGGCGGGAACGCCCCTTTATAGCCCCTGTGACGCCGCAGACAGCAAGCCAATCACTGTAATGCCCTTCTCTAAGATGGTGGGGACCAGGACCTATGTCATCACGCTGCCCACACTCTGCGTTTACCTTCATTGGCTGAGAAATGGCGCTTTTCGCGTCATTGAAACGCGACTTTGGCGTGAAAGTCGCGTACCGCATGGCCGACACCGCACAGGGGTCGGATCGGGTTTCATGAAACCCGACTTTGCCAAAAGTCGGCGACTTTTGAAAATGAACGACCCGTTTCGCTCAACCCTAGTCAGGACATCTTGCCACAGATGTACCCAGCGGTCGAGGAAACGTCAGCGTCTAGTGGTAGTAGATGGAGGTACACTAGACACGGCGACGTTTGCCTCCAAATTGTTCTTTAAGGGAACAATAACAATAGGCTCATTCACTTGGTGTAATAATTATATGGATACTATGGAATCTAATAGCATGGGATAAAGCCTGTCCGAGAACAAAGTTGCAGCAAAGAATATTTTACTCAAAACAGAAATGTAAACAGAGTAAACACGGATATTTCTGCAATTGTAACGAGGTCATCAGCTCTATATAGTAAATAATAGCAAACAGAACATAATACAGATGTTCCTGCTACAGTGACGAGGTCCTCAGCACAATATAGTAAATCACAGCAAACGGAGAGGCGAACAGATATTTAAACAAGGAAGTCCGATAAGGTTATTAGTGCAAATGCACACAGTACTTAAATGAGGAAGTCCAGCAAAACTTGATCACACATGTGCACAGTACATGTTAGTAGCAGTCCAATAATTCGCAGATGAGGCGTTGTGTGAATGCAGTCCTGGGAAAGAGAGGATGAGGGAAAAAGAGAGAGAGCGCTATCTAAGCGTAGCAAATGAGTAAATATTCCTGGATGAGACAAGCACAACTTGAATCTTGCTCACCTGGTGTGGTTGGGCAAAGAGGCACAACACTGGGAAAAGTTTTGCAAACAAGGAAGATACTTCCACAGGTACGCAGCCCGTTGCAGAAGTTCCAGAGGTAGCTGAATGCAGACCACCGAGTAGTGAACAGAAGAAGCAGGGAGTTCACCAGCAAACCAGCAGAAGCTCAGGAGCCAGCAGCACAAAATACTCAGGCACCTTAGCACACATACCCGGACTTAAATAATCAGGACAGACAGGAAGTTCCATGACAGGGCGAGTTACAAGACTCCATCTTGGATCAGGGCGAACAGGCACCAGGAAAGTCCAGAATCCTTACACTCGGTAGAGCTCTGCGTGGATTCTGGGGCGGAGGGCAATTTTATGTCTTCTGCCTTCGCCCAACGTCACGCAATACCCCTGGTGATGCTAGCTCAACCAGTAACCGTACGAGTGCTGAATGGGTCGCCACTGCCCTCATAGATAACACACCAGACCATCCCTTTCACTCTGTCAATGTCGTCATCTCATCAGGAGATTATATCTCTGCTCGCCATTACTGAGGGAATTGATAAGGTCCTGTTAGGGATACCTTGGCTACGGTACCACTCTCCTCCTATCGAGTGGTCCACAGGCAGAATGTTGGGATGGGGTGATGTCAGAGGGAAAGCATTCAGGTTGCTACTACTGAGGCACCCGCAGATCTATCCTCTCTCCCCAAGCAATATTGGCCCTATGTGGACGTGTTCTCCAAAAGGGCTGCGGAGACCCTTCTGTCTCACCGCCCCTATGAATGTCTATTGACCTCTTGCCTGGTGCTGAGCCTCCCCGGGGTTGAGTCTATCCGTTATCTCTCCCAGAGATGGAGGCAATATCACAGTATATCCAGGAAAATCGGGCAAGAGGATTCATTAGAAAGTCAGTGTCACCTACAAGGGCTGGGTTCTTCTTCGTACAGAAGAACGGGGAACCATGTCCATGCATAGAATACAGGGGTCTTAATGCCATCACCTTTAAGAATAAGTATCCCCTGCCCCTGATATCTGAGCTTTTTGATAGGCATCGGGGAGCAAGGGTATTTACTAAACGAGATCTGCGGGGTGCTTACAACCTGATTCACATCCTTGAGGGGGACGAATGGAAGACGGGTTTTAACACCAGGGATGGGCACTATGAATATCTAGTGATGCCCTTTGGGCTCTGTAAAGCCCCAGTCGTTTTACAAAACTTTGTAAACAATATCTTCCAGGATATGCGCTCCACCTCGGTCGCAGTCTATCTGGATGATATTCTCATCTACTCTCCAGATATTGACTCCCACCGTAGAGATATTTGCAGAGTCTTCGACCTCTTACAAACAAATTCCCTCTATGCAAAGTTGTAGAAATGTGTGTTTGAGCAGGAGTCCTTACCTTTCTTGGGCTATATCATCTCTGCCCAGGGATTGGCTATGGATCCTGCCAAACTAGAGGCTGTGATGGACTGGCAAGAACCCCATTCTCTTAAAGCGGTGCAGCGCCTTATGGCGTTCCTTAATTACAATCGCCAGTTCATCGCTCATTTCTTATCTTTGGTAGCTCCCTTGGTAGCCCTCGCCAAGAAGGGAGCTAATCCCAAATTGTGGTCTGAGGAGGTCTCCATGGCCTTCACTTCTATAAAATCTCATTTTTCTAGCACTCCAATCCTTCTTCCCCCTGACTTAGATAAGTCATTTATAATGGAGGTGCATGTCTCATCCATTGGTGCTGGAGCAGCCCTCTTCCAAAAGGCTGCTCAAGGTCGGAAGCATCCTTGCTTCTTCTTTTCCAAGACCTTCACACCAGTGGAGAGGAATTATTCCATAGGGGACAGGGAGTTGCTAGCAATGAAGTTTGCTTTCTCGGAGTAGAGACATCTCTTGGAGGGAGCTCGTTTTCTTTTCCAAGTCTTCACAGATCATAAAAATTTGGTGTACATGCAGACAGCCCAGTGGTTAAATTCTCGCCAGGCCAGATGCTCCTTCTTCTTCTCCCGGTTCCATTTCACCCTCCGTTTTCTTTCCAGGGAGAAGAACATTCGTGCCGTTGCTCTCTCTCACTCCGTTGTATCATCTGAGGAGGAGGAAGAAGAGCCTTGGCTTAATGTCCCTTCTGAGAGCCTGAGAACTGTGGCCCCGGTTTTGCTAGAGTCTGTGCCTCCGGGCAAGACTTTTGTACCATTGAGTTTGCGCCCAGAGGTTCTCTCTTGGGCTCACTCGTCCAGGGTGGGTGGACATTTTGGGACCAAAAGGACATCTGATCTACTGGCGAGGAGATACTGGTGGCTGCATATGGCCCGTGATGTTGCAGACTATGTTCAGGCGTGTGTCTCCTGCTCCAAGAACAAATCTCCTCGTCAATGGCCAGCTGGGTTGCTTCACCCCCTGCCGGTGGCAGATAGGCCCTGGGAGATGGTAGGGATGGATTTTGTGGTGGGCTTTCCCAAGTCTCGTAGCTGCACCGTTATTTGGGTGATCACCAACCATTTTTCCAAAATGGTGCACTTGGGGACTCTTCCACAGCTACCTTCTGCACGGGCTCTGGCAGTGTTGTTTATCAAACATATCTTTCGCCTACATGGTATGCCGGACAAAATTGTCAGTGACTGGGGTCCTCAGTTTGCGTCTCGATTCTGGAGAGAGCTTTGTCATCTACTCAGCATTGAGTTGAATCTTCCCTCAGCATATCATCCCAAGACGAATGTGTTGGTAGAGAGGGCCAAACAGACTGTCATCACATATATATGACATTTTGTTTCTGCCAGGCAGGATGACTGGGCATCCTTGCTACAGTGGTCGGAGTTTGCGCTTAACAATGCCATAGCCACCTCCACTGGTCAGACTCCTTTCCTCCTTAATTACGGCCAGCATCTGCGGGTTCCTGTGCCTGTGCCCGTATCTTCCGCCGACTCCAGGGTGGAAGACTGGGCTGTGGAGAAACGGGACATTTGGGACCGCACTCATGATGCCATCTGGGCCTCCAAGGAGAGAATGAGATCCTCCGCCGATGCACATCGGCACACTGCCGACCATTGCTCCTGGAGACTTAGTGTGGCTCTCCGCCCGTAACATCAGGCTGCGAGTTGAGTCCACTAAGTTTGCACCTCGCTACTTGGGTCCCTTCATGGTCCTCAAACAGGTTAACCCTGTGGTCAACCGTCTGGCCCTTTCTCCATGCCTAGGTATCACTGACACCTTTCATGTGTCCCTCTTAAAGCCCGTATACATGTCCCGGTTTTCCGAGTCATCTGCCGGGACATCGGGTTCGTCTATGGACGATTACGAGGTGAACGCTATTTTGGGGTGCAAGGTGGTAAGTGGCAAAAAATTTTATTTGGTGGACTGGAAGGGTTATGGCCCAGAGATCAGGTCCTGGGAGCCTGCTGAGCACATTTGAGCTCTGCAGCTCATTGCTGCCTTTTAGCGTAGCGAGGTCCAGGGAGGAGGGCCCTAGGAGGGGGGTAATATTAGGTGTCAAGTTCCCACCTCTGCACATTTCAAGCCATCTCCGCTGCAGTCTCCCATTCTCCAGCCTCAGTGGAGCTTGCTCATCGGAGCCGTTGGTCCCAGCGTCTGACTCAGGCTGATACTGGGCGACTGGTTACTACTGTTCTTCCAGAATCTGCCTTTTTAGCCAGCGCTGATCAACAGCAAGCAGATCTTTTGGGACCAACCTGCTTTTCCCATACTGGGCATGCCCACTGGACGACCTCCCATTGGAGGTTGGGGGTCACATGCGCAGGTCCTGAAGTGGTTCCTGTTGGAACTATAGGAAGGTCCTTGAGTGCTAAAACTATAAAAGATTTGCATGGCCACATGGCCATGCGCTAGTATCAAACCTATGTTATGAGCTCAGCGCCAGTGTGGTCATGGTTGTATGCTGTCATGGTTTGGCTGAAATAACCCCTAGAATACCAGCATCTCCGGTGAGGAGTTTTGTGTATGCGGATTCAGGGCTGGCATAAAGCCATTTGAATTCCGGCTCCACTGGAGAGGAGTTGCTTGTGTGCTATTCTGACTGCATGACCACTGTTGGCTCTGTTAGGTAGCTGTGATCTCCTGTGAGGTTAACAGGGCACGGCGTTCTCTTTTCGTAGTGAATCTGTAAAGTAACCGAGTTTGCTTATACCGCCATATAGTACCGCCTGTTACTAGCAGCAGGTTTGTGTCCTGCACGGTGGACCCCGGGTTGCGAACGCACCTACTGTGTCATATATATACAGTGGGGCAAAAAAGTATTTAGTCAGTCAGCAATAGTGCAAGTTCCACCACTTAAAAAGATGAGAGGTGTCTGTAATTTACATCATAGGTAGACCTCAACTATGGGAGACAAACTGAGAAAAAAAAATCCAGAAAATCACATTGTCTGTTTTTTTAACATTTTATTTGCATATTATAGTGGAAAATAAGTATTTGGTCAGAAACAAAATTTCATCTCAATACTTTGTAATATATCCTTTGTTGGCAATGACAGAGGTCAAACGTTTTCTGTAAGTCTTCACAAGGTTGCCACACACTGTTGTTGGTATGTTGGCCCATTCCTCCATGCAGATCTCCTCTTGAGCAGTGATGTTTTTGGCTTTTCGCTTGGCAACACGGACTTTCAACTCCCTCCAAAGGTTTTCTATAGGGTTGAGATCTGGAGACTGGCTAGGCCACTCCAGGACCTTGAAATGCTTCTTACGAAGCCACTCCTTCGTTGCCCTGGCGGTGTGCTTTGGATCATTGTCATGTTGAAAGACCCAGCCACATTTCATCTTCAATGCCCTTGCTGATGGAAGGAGGTTTGCACTCAAAATCTCACGATACATGGCCCCATTCATTCTTTCATATACCCGGATCAGTCGTCCTGGCCCCTTTGCAGAGAAACAGCCCCAAAGCATGATGTTTCCACCACCATGCTTTACAGTAGGTATGGTGTTTGATGGATGCAACTCAGTATTCTTTTTCCTCCAAACACGACAAGTTGTGTTTCTACCAAACAGTTCCAGTTTGGTTTCATCAGACCATAGAACATTCTCCCAAAACTCCTCTGGATCATCCAAATGCTCTCTAGCAAACTTCAGATGGGCCCGGACATGTACTGGCTTAAGCAGTGGGACACGTCTGGCACTGCAGGATCTGAGTCCATGGTGGCGTAGTGTGTTACTTATGGTAGGCCATGTTACATTGGTCCCAGCTCTCTGCAGTTCATTCACTAGGTCCCCCCGCGTGGTTCTGGGATTTTTGCTCACCGTTCTTGTGATCATTCTGACCCCACAGGGTGGGATTTTGCGTGGAGCCCCAGATCGAGGGAGATTATCAGTGGTCTTGTATGTCTTCCATTTTCTAATTATTGCTCCCACTGTTGATTTCTTCACTCCAAGCTGGTTGGCTATTGCAGATTCAGTCTTCCCAGCCTGGTGCAGGGCTACAATTTTGTTTCTGGTGTCCTTTGACAGCTCTTTGGTCTTCACCATAGTGGAGTTTGGAGTCAGACTGTTTGAGGGTGTGCACAGGTGTCTTTTTATACTGATAACAAGTTTAAACAGGTGCCATTACTACAGGTAATGAGTGGAGGAAAGAGGAGACTCTTAAAGAAGAAGTTACAGGTCTGTGAGAGCCAGAAATCTTGATTGTTTGTTTCTGACCAAATACTTATTTTCCACCATAATATGCAAAAAAAATGATAAAAAAACAGACAATGTGATTTTCTGGATTTTTTTTTCTCAGTTTGTCTCCCATAGTTGAGGTCTACCTATGATGTAAATTACAGACGCCTCTCATCTTTTTAAGTGGTCGAACTTGCACTATTGCTGACTGACTAAATACTTTTTTGCCCCACTGTATATATATATGATGCGTTCCATCAACCCTAACAGATATAACATTTAAAAAGAGAGTTAAATGTTGCTGGGCTACATTGCTCAGACATACAGTATTTTGTGGTATGTGGTACATTTTTTTGTTACATAAAACTCAAAAAAGCATTCAAAATTTTTGTTGTGTAAATTTCTTACCCACACAGTAGTCTATCATCTAAGCTAGATTACTGTAATATCCATCCCCGCTAAACTATTTACAGTATGCCCGAGGTCTGGAGTATATAATTGTAATATATAGCACTCCAAAAAAGCATTTGAAAATTTTGTTGGTTTAAATTTCTCACCCATACAGTATTCTGTGGTCTGGGTTACATTTTTGTGACATATAACACTCAAAAAAACCTAAAGAAATGTTTTGTTTGGTTAAATTTTTCAGCCATGTGATATCTATTACTCCAAAAAAAAGCATTTTAAAAAACGTCAGGGTTAAATTACTAACCCATACAGTATTTCATAGTCTGGGGTACAACACCGTGATATCCATCAGTCCAAGAAAGCAAAAATTTTGTTGGGTTAAAATTCTCACCCATACAGTATTCCATTGTCTGTGGTACATTTTTGGATATATAACACATAAAAGGGTAAAAAAAAACTTCTGCTGGGTTAACTTTCTCATGCATACAGCCATACTGGATTGTGTGGTATTTTTTGTGATATACTGTATAACACTCCAAAAGAGCATTTAAAATTTTAGTTGGGTACAATTTCTCGCCGATACAGTAATCTGTCGTTTGCGGTACATTTTTGTAATAACACTAAAAAAAAGCTTAAAAACATTTGCTGTATTTAATTTTTTCAGCCATATAGTATTCTTTGGTGTGGGGTACATTTTTATGCTGTATAACACTTCAAAAAAGCATTAAAATTGTACCTGAGGTAAATTCTCACCTATACACTATTCTGTGGTCTCGAGTAAATTTCTATGGTATATCACAAGACAAAAAAGTTAACATTTTTTTCTGTATTCAATTAGTCATTCATACACTGTAATGTACTTAGTGGGCAACAAAGATGGCAGAACCATGAGAGACTCGGAGGGAATAACTGGAGGAATATTTGGAGCCAGGGGAAGCTGGTACAACAGCAGTGGTGGCAGGAGCATGTGGTCAGGATTTGGCAGACTTCCCACCAAAGTTGGAACTCAAGTGTTATCCTTAACCGCTGGGGTTCTTGCGGACTGCGGACAAGAGAGACAGGATCAAGGAACTGGTGAGTGGACTGTGGGGCATAAGTTGTTCAAAAGAACAAAAAAAACAAAGAGGCAACACAGGACCACATTTGGATAAATTTTATCAGGTCCACTAGCGGCGAGGTACCGAGAGTTGACATCCCAGGGGTGGTCATAACTTATGACTGTCATCAGTGAAGGGCATCCATTGAAGAGTATGGGACCCATAAACATATCTCATCCATTGGGCAGAAGAGACAGAACACTTGCTTCAAAGGCTTGATGGCTTTAACCAGGGTCAGGTTAATCAAAATGGAGGATCAACATCGCTGTTATGCAATGGATGTGATCCCAGAAAGAAGGAAGCAGGATGAACCCTTATTGAAGAATGAATGGGCCTGGGAGAGGCTCTTCAAGGTGGCTTCAGACAGGGCCACTACCACCCCTGAGAGAGCATACTTTCCTTGGGGTTTCCCATCTCTTATGTGGGAGCAGCCGATGGTGCAGGTGACAGAGGGGGCTGTTACCCATTTCTACATGTCGGGGGCACTGACACTACAGGAAGCCAGTTCACATACAGCCCAGGCACCTGGGTATCGGGCTCCAGGTAGCAGGTGGAGGCAGTCCCTTTATGAGTGTAGAAGTACAGCAACTACACTTTAAAAATAATTCAATGAAGCCTGTCAGGTGCTGCGTTACTGCCTTCCCTCCTTATAATATTTTTTCCTGGCTTTGCACTTTCTTCAATCCCTTCATGAGCATAGAAGTACATAAACTACATTTTCAAAATATTTGAGTTCTAATTTGTTTATAGATTAATTTACTCATCCATACAGCTTAAAGCAGATATTGGTACTGTAGTGCAGCGGGGTGGGTGCAGTGTGACAGATAGGCAGTGACCACAGGAAAGTTCAAAACAAAGTCTCTTTAATGTCCAATGTACACATAGTATCCTGCGGATCGCAGCCGGGAATCAAGACAGTTCATATTTGAGAGCAGTTGCCATGAGCAACTGCATCACCACGCAATGCTGAGAGGTGCCAGGCCTTTTGGCTCCGCTTGTGTTACCTTACACAGGCTGAGCTTGGCAGAGCCACCTCATCTGCAAGTTTTCAAACCAACACTGACACGCCCAACCCTTTGCTGCAGGGTTTTTCAATGGAATCTGTGGCCATTGTCCACATGTAAGACCTGGCCAAGAGTAAGCGGACAGCCCCACTACCATCCCATAGTCCACTCCAAAAATAAAAAAAAAATTCTTAAATATGCATTGAGCATATAGATTGCCCAAGACCAAACTTACTTTAATTTTGCACTGCAATCATGGCTATGCCTATGACTGCAATGCACTCCAGCATCCTCAATACTCTTCTGTGCGCATCCTGGGGATCACAGAGCGACCCTTGCATAATACACCTGTCGCTACCTCACAGTACATGGTATGTAAAACTCAAAGCACATCAAAAAATTTGGCTGGGTTAAATCTCTCCCGCACACAATTTTGCGAAGTCTATGATAATTTTCTATGATATCTAACCCTCAAAAAAAACATTCAAAAATGTATTTGGATTCAGTTACTCATCAATAGAGTATTTTTTGTTCTTGGGGTACATTTTGGTGGTATATAACACTGTAAAAGACATTATAAAATGAACATGGATTAAATTAGTCATCCATAGAGAATAATATATCCAGAATCCGTTCTTTCCTCAACCGTCAATCTACTAAAATGATTGTGCCTCCCTGCACCTCTCCAGTCCATCATTAACTCTGCTGCCCAACTAATTCATCTTTCCTCGCTACTCCTCCACTTCCCCCTTCTGCTAGTCTCTTAGGCTGGTTTCACAGTTGCGTTTAAAAACGCAGTGTTTTAAACGCAAACGCATGTGGGGAAAAAAGCGCATGTAAACGCGTGCAAATGCTGCTTTTTTTGACGCATGCGTTTTTGCATGTGAAAAAAAACGCTGCGTTTTGACGCGTTTACATGCATTTTTGCCTGCATTTGCGTTTTTAAAACGCATGCTGAGAAGTGTGTACAGCTGCCAATCATCAAAATCAAGTAAAAAAACCACTATAAACAGAAATAGCTAGGGTTAGGGTTAGGGGTAGGATCCCTAGTAACCGTAGGGATCCTAATCCTAACCCTAACCCTAGGGATCCTAACCCTAACCCTACCCCTAACCCAAACCCTACCCCTAACCCTACCCCTAACCCTACCCCTACCTCTACCCTTAACCCTACCCCTAACCCTAACTCTACCCCTAACCCTAACCCTAAATGGATCCTAACTAGTGTTGAGCGATACCTTCCGATATCGGAAAGTATCGGTATCGGATCGGCCGATATTCAAAAAATATCGGATATCGCCGATACCGATACCCGATCCCAATGCAAGTCAATGGGACCAAAATATCGGAATTAAAATAAACCCTTTCTTGCCTTGTAGGTTCATTCTACATGAAGGAAAACAACTAAGAATAATGCCGGATGTATTTGGGGAGGTGGCGGAGACATTAAAGTCATAGAGGTTTATCCCAATCAAATAGAATATCATGTTTTTTGTTTTTTTTTAAGACGTTCGGAGTGACAAAGATATTGACTATGTAAATTTTTTTTTTATTTTGTCAGATATTGATGTTTCACTATTCCACGCCCTTCCCCTTCTTTTTTTTCTTTTTTTTTTCTTTTCCCACACTTTCATCTTCATCATCATCAGCATCTTTGACATCAACTTCTTCTTCTCCTTATTCATCTTCTTCTTCATCCTTTACCTTTTTTTTTTTTCTTGATTACATTCTTCATATTCATTTTATTCAACTATTATTATTCTTCCTATTCTACATATTCTTTTTATTCCACTGTTATTATTCTTCCTATTCTACTTCTTCATCATATTCTCATTTGTGACAGGCATTCCCGTAGTTGTTATCTATAAAAGTTGGAAGATTACACCTTCCGTTCTGCCAGTCACAAAAGTTACATTTGTCCGCGTTCAGTTTGGCCTGCAGCATCAGGCTTTATCCAGGGGCACCACGAGGAGGAACGGACTCACCCCCATACACTGCTTAGTCTTCTTCTGCATATAATTTAGATAATATCTTTTGCTCTGATATTAAGTCTTATGCTTAATGTTCTTCTGCTCTTTGTTCTGCAGCCTCTTGTTCATCTGCTTCTCGGTCTTCCATGTCGTCGTCTCCAGGGTCGTCGTCTCCAGTGTCGTCATCTCCGCCGTCATCGTCTCCGCCGTCGTCGTCTCCGCCGTCGTCGTCGTCATCGGGGTGGTCTTCCGGGTCGTCGTCGTCATCGGGGTGGTCTTCCGGGTCGTCGACTTTAGGGTCTTCAACTTGGAACCAGCTGATGGAACTGGAACTCGGATGGCTACCCGAAGGTTCAAGAGCCTATGGAACTACCGAGGACCAGCTGACGTTACTGGAACCCAGTTACTAAGCAGGAGGCACCCGTGCTAAAAAGCACTACCAAGGACCGCCTGACGTTGGCGGAACTCGGATACCCAGAAGGAGGCACCTAAGCCAAAGGCTCTGCCCGGAACCAGCTGACGGTACTGGAACCAGGATGGGGAGCAGAAGGTACAAGAGCAAAAGACACTGCCGAGAACCAGCTGACGGTACTGGAACCCGGATGGGTAGCCGAAGGTCCAAGAGCCAATGGAACTACCGAGGACCAGCTGACGTTACTGGAACCCGGTTACTAAGCAGGAGGTACCCGTGCCTGAAAGCACTACCAAGGACCACCTGACGTTGGTGGAACTTGGATACCCAGAAGGAGGCACCTAAGCCAAAGGCTCTGCCCGGAACCAGCTGACGGTACTGGAACCAGGATGGGGAGCAGAAGGTACAAGAGCAAAAGACACTGCCGAGAACCAGCTGACGGTGCTGGAACCAGGTGGTGGACCTGAAGGCCCACAGGAGAGGAGAGAACAGCTAGGCCGCGAGGCAGCCGCAGTTACCGAACCCCAACAGTCCTACAGGGGGAGCTGGGCCTACTGGCACTACAGAACCAGCCTTGACTACCAGTTCACGCAGCCCACATAGGAAGCTCCTAAACTGGAGGCACCCTGGAGTTGGCTAACCCGACCGCACCACGACGGGGCAAGCATAGGCGTCTCAGTGAGCTTGACACAACCCGGAAACAGCTGACGGTGCTGAAACCAGGCTTGGCACGAGGGAGTACCTGTGTCAAGAACACTGCCGAGAACCAGCTGGCGGTGCTGGAACCCAGATGCGTTGCCCCAGTGTGCAAGAGCCAATGGCACGACCGAGGACCAGCTGGCGGTGCTGGAACCCGGTTACTAAGCTGTAGGTGCCCGCGCTTAAAAGCACTACCAAGGACCGCCTGACGTTGGCGGAACTCGGATACCCAGGAGGAGGCACCTAAGCCAAAGGCTCGGCCCGGAACCAGCTGACGGTGCTGGAACCAGGTGGTGGACCCCAAGGCCCACAGGAGAGGAGAGAACAGCTAGGCCGCGAGGCAGCCGCAGTTACCGAACCCCAACAGTCCTACAGGGGGAGCTGGGCCTACTGGCACTACAGAACCAGCCTTGACTACCAGTTCACGCAGCCCACATAGGAAGCTCCTAAACTGGAGGCACCCTGGAGTTGGCTAACCCGACCGCACCACGACGGGGCAAGCATAGGCGTCTCAGTGAGCTTGACACTACCCGGAAACAGCTGACGGTGCTGGAACCAGGTTTGGCACGAGGGAGTACCAGTGACAAAAACACTGCCGAGAACCAGCTGGCGGTGCTGGAACCCAGATGCGTTGCCTATTAAAGATTGTCTTCCTAGAGCCCCAACTAGCGGTGCTGGAGCAAAGGGTAAGCAGGGGGAGCATAGTGTAGGCCAAAGCCTGCACTGGAGGCAGCTTTGTGTCAGCGTTGCTTTTGCAGGACACTTTGCCGGCTACACAGTGTGGGAACAGCTGGCGTTGCTGAACCCCACTAACACAATGGCGGGTGTTTTTCTCTGTGCAGCTAGCACTTGCGGGCAAAAACTAGCGATGTTAGAGCCCGTGGTGAAGCAGAAGGAGGAAGAGAGGAGCAGAGTGTAGGCCGAAGCCTAGTTGAACCAATTTCAAAGGAAACCTTTAACCCCCCCTCAGGTGTTACAAAGTACAAGAGACACACCTTGTGCAGTATTAATGCTGCACAAGTGAAAGGTTGCTCTATTAATTTGTCTACTTGCACACGCTGAATGAAAGACGTACACAATTTAGCCCATTCTACAGTCAAACTGTAGTGGATGCGTGACTTGGCTTTTTAAGGAGACGCAGCACAGGTGTCCCAAATAACGCCTTGGTGCTTGGCGCAGCTTCCTGAGCGTTGTTATTTGCTGTACAGGAGTCTGCACTCTTGTGTTATCCCTTGGCAATGCCCTGTTAGAGCTGCTCGTCTTATGACCTCATTTCATGTTGGCCGGTGCGGTTAACGATGGCCATAAATCCCAGACCCACAGTGCCTTTTCATAAAGTCACACTGCGGTGCTGGGATTCGTGGCCTTGAGCAGTAAATATTTTGGCCGCTCACACACGTCCTTACACCTGCTTCAGACTGGGCGGCCTCTGCTGATCCCTTCTCGCATGCCGCGGCCATGAGGCTGCACAGTCTGAAGAAGGCGGAAGGAGATGAGTTAAGACAGGCGAAGATATGCACTGCTCGTGCCCATCAATCACACCCTCGCAGTCAAAATAAGTAAGACAACGAGGGGCGTTGTGTCGGGCATGGCGGTCGCACAGGCACAGCCAGCCAACCAATGATGTCAGAAGACGGGCAGCGCTAACAATGGGGGTGCTGCGTGTCATTAGAAAGGAAAGTCACACCTCAGGGACAGTGGAATGGTCTCTAATGAGACACATTTTGTACGTGTTGAGTTCCACGTGGGCAAGGAGAAAAAGTCAGCCACCTTGTACAAATGCAGCAGTACTGCTGTACAAGGTGGCTGTTATACATAGAAACACCTGGGGGTGGGGGGCAGGCTCCCTTCAATTTCAGTTCATGTGCCTGCGTGGCGTTTGCAGGACACGTTGCCGGCTACACAGCAGGGGAACAGCTGGCGGTGCTGAACCCCACTAACACATTGGCTGGTGTTTTTCTCTGTGCAGCTAGCACTTCCGGGCAGAAATTGGCGGTGTTTGAGCCCAGGGTCAGCAGGAGGAGGAGAGGAGCAGAGTGTAGGCCGAAGCCTGCACTGGTGGCAGCTTTTGGTCGGTTGTGCCAGCGTGGCTTGTGCTGGACACGATGCCGGCTACACAGCAGGGGAACAGCTGGCGGTGCTGAACCCCACTAACACATTGGCTGGTGTTTTTCTCTGTGCAGCTAGCACTTCCAGGCTACAACTGGCGGTGTTATAGCCCAGGGTCAGCAGGAGGAGGAGAGGAGCAGAGTGTAGGCCGAAGCCTAGTTGAACCAATTTCTAAGGTAACCTTTAACCCCCCCTCAGGTGTTGCAATGTACAAGAGCCACACCTTGAACTGCATTAATGATGCACAAGTCAAAGGTTGCTCTCTTAATTTTGCTCCTTGCACACGCTGAATAAAACACGTACACTATTTAGCCCATTATACTGTCAATCAGTAGTGGAGGCGTGACTTGTCTTTTTAAGGAGACGCAGCACAGGTGTACAAATTTACACCTAGGTGCTGGGCGCAGATTCCTTACCGTTGTTATTTGCAGTACAGGAAACTGCGCTCTTGTGTTATCCCTTGGCAATACCCTGTTAGTGCAGGCCGTCTCATGACCTCATTTCATGTTGGCCGGTGCGGTTAACGATGGCCATAAATCCCAGACCCACAGTGCCTTTTCCTAAAGTCACACTGCGGTGCTGGGATTCGTGGCCTTGTGCAGTAAATATTTTCGCCGCTCACACATGTCCTTACACCTGCTTCAGACTGGGCGGCCTCAGCTGATCCCTTATCGCATGCCGCGGCCATGAGGCCGCACAGTCAGAGGAAGGCGGAAGGAGGGGAGTGAAGACAGGGGAACATATGCACTGCTCGTGCCCATCGATCACACCCTCGCAGTCAAAATATATGAGACAACGAGGGGCGTTGTGTCGGGCAGGGCGGACGCACAGGCACAGCCAGCCAACCAATGATGTCAGAAGACGGGCAGCGCTAACAATGGGGGTGCTGCGTGTCATTAGAAAGGAAAGTCACACCTCAGGGACAGTGGAATGGTCTCTAATGAGACACATTTTGTACATGTTGAGTTCCACGTGGGCAAGGAGAAAAAGTCAGCCACCTTGTACAAATGCAGCAGTACTGCTGTACAAGGTGGCTGTTATACATAGAAACACCTGGGGGTGGGGGGCAGGCTCCCTTCAATTTCAGTTCATGTGCCTGCGTGGCGTTTGCAGGACACGTTGCCGGCTACACAGCAGGGGAACAGCTGGCGGTGCTGAACCCCACTAACACATTGGCTGGTGTTTTTCTCTGTGCAGCTAGCACTTCCGGGCAGAAACTGGAGGTGTTTGAGCCCAGGGTCAGCAGGAGGAGGAGAGGAGCAGAGTGTAGGCCGAAGCCTGCACTGGTGGCAGCTTTTGGTCAGTTGTGCCAGCGTGGCTTGTGCTGGACACGATGCCGGCTACACAGCGGGGAAACAGCTGGCGGTGCTGAACCCCACTGACACAATGGTGGGTGTTTTTCTCTGTGCAGCTAGCATGTCCGGGCAGAAACTGGCGGTGTTTGAGCCCAGGGTCAGCAGGAGGAGGAGAGGAGCAGAGTGTAGGCCGAAGCCTGCACTGGTGGCAGCTTTTGGTCAGTTGTGCCAGCGTGGCTTGTGCTGGACACGATGCCGACTACACAGCAGGGGAACAGCTGGCGTTGCTGAACCTCACTAACACATTGACTGGTGTTTTTCTCTGTGCAGCTAGCAGTTCCGGGCAAAAACTAGCGGTGTTTGAGCCCAGGGTCAGCAGGAGAGGAGCAGAGTGTAGGCCGAAGCCTAGTTGAACCAATTTCAAAGGTTACCTTTAACCCCCCCTCAGGTGTTGCAAGGTACAAGAGCCACACCTTGTGCAGCATTAATGCTGCACAAGTAAAAGGTTGCTCTATTTAATTTGCTCCTTGCACACGCTGAATAAAACACGTACACTATTTAGCCCACTATACTGTCAAACAGTAGTGGAGGCGTGACTTGTCTTTTTAAGGAGATGCAGCACAGGTGTCAAAATTTACACCTAGCTGCTGGGCGCAGATTCCTGAGCGTTGTTATTTGCTGTACAGGAGTCTGCGCTATTGTGATCCCTTGGTCATGCGCTGTGAGCGCTTCCTGTCTTCTGACCTCATTTCATGTCGGCCGTTGCGGTTAGCGATGGACATGAATCCCAGACCCACAGTGTGTTTTCAAAAAATCACACTGCGTGGCTGGGATTCGTGGCCTTGTGCAGTAAATAGGTTTGCCGCTCACACATGTCCTTACACCTGCTCCAGACTGGGCGGCCTCAGCTGATCCCTTATCGCCTACCACGGCCAGGAGGCCGCACAGTCTGAAGAAGGCGGAAGGAGATGAGTTAAGACAGGCGAACATATGCACTGCTCGTGCCCATAAACCACACCCTCGCTGACAAAATAAATATGACAACGAGGGGCGTTGTTTCTAGCAGGGCGGATGCACAGGCGCAGCCAGCTAACCATGATGACAAAAGACGGGAAACGCTACCAAGGGGGGTGCTGCGTATCATTAGAAAGGAAAGTCACACCTCAGGGACAGTGGAATGGTCTCAATGAGACACATTTTGTACGTGTTGAGTTGCACGTGGGCAAGGAGAAAAAGTCAGCCACCTTGTACAAATGCAGCAGTACTGCTGTACTAGGTGGCTGTTATACATAGAAACACCTGGGGGGGTGGGGCCAGGTTCCCTTTAATTTCAGTTCATGTGCCTGCGTGGCGTTTGCAGGTCACGTTGCTGGCTACACAGCAGGGGAACAGCTGGCGTTGCTGAACCCCACTAACACATTGGCTGGTGTTTTTCTCTGTGCAGCTAGCACTTCCGGGCAAAAACTAGCGGTGTTTGAGCCCAGGGTCAGCAGAAGGAGGAGAGGAGCAGAGTGTAGGCCGAAGCCTGCACTGGTGGCAGCTTTTGTTCTGTTGTGCCAGCGTGGCTTGTGCTGGACACGTTGCCGACTACACAGCAGGGGAACAGCTGGCGGTGCTGAACCCCACTGACACATCACCTAGTGTTTTTTCTGTGTAGACAACACTTCCAGGTGGCAACTGACAGTGTTGAAACCCAGGGAATCAAAGAGGAGCAGAGTGTAGGCCGAAGCCTGCAGTGGAGCAAGTTGAAAGGGAACCTTTAACCCCCCCCCCCCCAGGCATTTGTTGCTGAAAGAGCCATCTTGTACAGCAGTAATACTGCACATGGAAAATGGTCGCTCCGAAAATTATGCTCCTTGCAAACGCTGAAGTACACACTCATATAATGTGTCCCCTCACACCGTCAAACCATCCCGGAAGTGGGACTTTCCTTTGTAATGTGACACAGCACAGCCGTCATTCCAACCCCCTTGGTGCCGGGCGCCACCTCCTCAACGTTGTTGTGGTTCTGTCACGGAGCCCGCGCTGTAATGTTATCCCTTGGCCATGCACAGTTAGCGGTGCCCGTCTTCTGACATCATGTAGGTGTCAGGCTGGCAGTGCCTGTGCGTCCAAGCTGCCCGAGATCTAACCTTGCAGTGTCATCTAATGTAGTCCCACTGCGGGCCAGGGATCTATGGGCATGCGCAGTGCATATCATCGCCTCTCACTCACCTCCTTCCTGCTTCTTCAGACTGTGCGGCGTCACGGCCGTGGCATGCTATTAGGGATCAGCTGACGCCGCCTAGTCTGAAGAAGCGTGAAGAAGGGGAGTGAGAGGCTAGTAGATGCACTGCGCATGGCCAGTGGGATCACATTAGACGACACTGCGAGGTGTGATTTCGGGCAGCGTGGACGCACAGGCGCAGCCAGGACGACAACAAATGATGTCAGAGGACGGGCAGCGCAAACTGTGCATGGCCAAGGGATAACATAACAGCGCAGGGTCCATGACGGAATCAAACAACGCTAAGGAGGCAGCGCACGGTGCCAAGGGGGTAGCAATGACGGCTGTGCTGCGTCACATTACAAAGGAAAGTCCCACCTCCGGGACGGTTGGACGGTGTGAGGGGACACATTACATGAGTGTGTAGTTCAGCGTTTGCAAGGAGCATAATTTCAAGAGCGACCTTTCCCTTGTGCAGTATTAGTGCTGCACATGGTGGCTCTTTCAGTAACAAACGCCTAGGGGGGGGGACAGGTCCCCTTACATTTTAGTTGTGCCAGCGTGGCGGTCGCATGACACGTTGCCGGATACACAGCTGGGGATCAGCTGACGTTACTGAACCCCAATAACAGAGGAGCGACTGTTGACTGTGCACACAGCACTTCCAGGCACCAACTGGCGGTGTTAGAGCCCAGGGACAGCAGGAGGAGCAGATTGGACCATGCCTGTACTACCGATGGCTGTAGGGCAGAGCCTCCCCCACTGCCTCGACGCACTGAGCTGCTTTGTAAAGCACTAGCAGCACTCCTCTCAGTTGGTCAGAAGAAGATGATGGAATTCACCAGTGTGTTGTGGTACTCCCGCAATTTACGCTCCCGGGTCAACGCAGGGATGAGGTTTTGGACGTTGTCCCGGTAGCGAGGATCGAGGAGGGTGAACACCCAATAATCAGTCATGTTGAGAATGTGGTCGATGCGGCGGTCGTTTCTCAGGCACTGCAGCATGAAATCCACCATGTGCTGCAGAGTGCCAACTGGCCCAGAAACGCTGTCCCCTGCTTGAGACATGATCTCTGCCCGCTCGTCATCACCCCACCCTCGCTGCACCCCATGCCTGTACTACCGATGGCTGTAGAGTAGACTGGGAGTGTGAGGATGACTGGGAAGGTGGTGCTGTGGGTGGAATTACACTAGGTCTTTGGACAACAGTGGAGGAAGAGGCAACACGAGATGAAGAGGTGGTAGCTGCCGCTGTTGGTTGGCCTACGTCTTCACTGTGTTTCTGTAACTCCACCGCGTGCCTGGTCCGCACATGTTTCCACATATTTGTGGTATTGAGGTTGCTGACACTTTTACCTCTTTTTACTATCTGATGACACAGCTTGCATTTGACAAAACAAATGTCATCTGCAACTGTGTCAAAAAAGGACCAGGCACTGCAAGTCTTGGGAGCGCCCTTTTTGGCTTTGGAAAGAGACAGGCTCCTAACGGGTGCCAAAGTGGAGGCTACAGGCTCCGCAGTCTTCCCCCTCACTCTCCCTCTTTGGCCCGTAAGGGGAAGCTCTTCCTCAGAGCTGCTCCCACCACCTTCCTGTTCCTCACGCCACAATGGGTCAAGGACCTCATCATCTCCACTACCCTCTGCCACCAACTGCTCCTCCTGGGTAGTCTCGGCAGCACAGTACGCATCAGAAAGCGGCACCTGAGTTTCATCATCAGATGCGTACTGCGCTGTGGTCACCGGAGGCACTGGCCCACCTGCCTCTTCAGAGTCAGAGAGAAAAAGCTGTTGGGCATCACTGCACACTGCCTCTTCTTCCATTTCTCCTATGCTGCTTGGCTGGCCCCCTGTTTCCAAGCCAAGAGATTCAGAGAACAGAAGTAGAGACGGCTCCTGTCCTGGGCTCTCTGACTGCCTGGCCAATTTGGCAGGTGGTGAAGAGACAGATGGCTGCTCTCCAGTGCTCTGTGCCTGAGAGGATGTGGCACTAACTGAAGTCGATGCCGAGGCGTTAGCTGCCATCCACCCGACAACGGCTTCAATTTGGTCTTCACGCAGCAGCGGTGCACGGCGCTCTCCGACAAAGCTGCGCATGAAGGACTGTTCCCTGCTGAAACTGAGTGACGACGAGTCACCGGCGCCCGCAGCAGGCACAGAATCACCACGTCCTCTCCCTGCTCCTCTCCCTGCTCCGCGCCCACGTGCCTTACTCCCTGCCCTCTTCATCTTGGTTGACAGATAAAGATAAGCAGAAAAGTACTAAGGCCTTAGCGTGCTTATTCCTGAAATGCTCCTCCTAACAGGTGTAAGAAACACTAATGTTGTAAAGTGTGGACTAAACTTTATTATTTTTCAAATGTGGCCTACACAAGTGTTAAGTTGTGTTTGGTGAACTTTACTTTTTTTTTTGTGCAGATCGGGCTACAGAGCTAGTTTAAAGCACACGGAGACCGTGCAGACAGCCGTAAACGGCGCTGCAAGGCCAAAAAACCCTCCTCTAGGTTATCCTATGTAGTGTTTTTCCACTATTTAGCTTGAGACGGGTGGAAAGACACTAATAGGAATTTTTTTTTTTTAATTTTAAACAGGCTGCACTATTTGAAAAAAAGGAAATTGTTTTTCAAGGTATGAGGCAGTAACGCACCCTGAGCTGAATCCAACCGGCTATAGCTGCACACAGACTACAGGGCGAGCTGCGCTCACACAGAGACCGTGCAGACAGCCGTAAACGGCGCTGCAAGGCCAAAAAACCCTCCTCTAGGTTATCCTATGTAGTATTTTTCCACTATTTAGCTGGAGACGGGTGGAAAGACACTAATAGGATTTTTTTTTTTTAAATTTTAAACAGGCTGCACTATTTGAAAAAAAAGGAAATTGTTTTTCAAGGTATGAGGCAGTAACGCACCCTGAGCTGAATCCAACCGGCTAGAGCTGCACACAGACTACAGGGCGAGCTGCGCTCACACAGAGACCGTGCAGACAGCCGTAAACGGCGCTGCAAGGCCCAATAAACCCCCTCTAGGTTATCCTATGTAGTGTTTTTCCACTATTTAGCTGGAGACGGGTGGAAAAACACTAATAGGGAATTTTTTTTAAAATTTTAAAACAGGCTGCACTATTTGAAAAAAAGGAAAATTTTTCTCAAGGTATGAGCCAGTAACGAATCCTGAGCTGAATCCAACCGGCTATGGCTGCACACAGACTACAGGGCGAGCTGGGCTCACACGGAGACCGTGCAGACAGCCGTAAACGGCGCTGCAAGGCCCAAAAAACCCCCTCTAGGTTATCCTATGTAGTGTTTTTCCACAATTTAGCTGGAGACGGGTGGAAAAACACTAATAGGGAATTTTTTTTTTAATTTTTAAACAGGCTGCACTATTTGAAAGAAAGGAAAATTTTTCTCAAGGTATGAGCCAGTAACGAACCCTGAGCTGAATCCAACCAGCTATGGCTTCACACAGACTACAGGGCGAGCTGGGCTCACACGGAGACCGTGCAGACAGCCGTAACCGGCGCTGCAAGGCCCAAAAACCCCCCTCTAGGTTATCCTATGTAGTGTTTTTCCACAATTTAGCTGGAGACGGGTGGAAAAACACTAATAGGGAATTTTTTTTTAAATTTTTAAACAGGCTGCACTATTTGAAAGAAAGGAAAATTTTTCTCAAGGTATGAGCCAGTAACTAACCCTGAGCTGAATCCAACCGGCTATGGCTGCACACAGACTACAGAGCGAGCTGGGCTCACACGGAGACCGTGCAGACAGCCGTAACCGGCGCTGCAAGGCCCAAAAACCCCCCTCTAGGTTATCCTATGTAGTGTTTTTCCACAATTTAGCTGGAGACGGGTGGAAAAACACTAATAGGAAATTTGAGAAAAAATGTGCAGCAGGCTGCACTATGAGCAAAAAAGGACAACTGTGTGAGGCAGTGTGAACCCCCCCTGAGCTGAATACAACCGGGTATATGGCTGCACACAGACTACAGAGTGAGCTGCACACACACACACACACAGAGACCTTGCAGAACGCTGTTAAAACAGCGCTGCAAGGCAAGAGCAAGGTGAACAGTGAAGAACACACAGCGTTTTGCTAAATTAGCCTTTGGAAAGGAAAATAAAGCAATTAGCTAGCTCAACTGGCCCTCAGTTAGAACACAGCGTCCTGTCCCTAACTGAAATCACAGCAGAGTGAGCGCAAAATGGCGGCAGCGTTTTTTATAGTGCAGAGTGACATCATTTCAGCAGCCAATCACAACCTTGCCAGTACTTACATGCCCACCATGCTAAACAGGATGTGCCCACACTTCCAATCATTCCTCATTGGCTGCTGCGTGCATTTTGAATTCTGGGAACTTCCGATTCCGGTATCCGATACGCGGGAAGTATCGGAATTCCGATACCGCAAAAATCGGCCGATACCCGATACTTGCGGTATCGGAATGCTCAACACTAATCCTAACCCTAATCCTAAAGGGATCCTAACCCTAACCCTACCCATAACCCTAACCCTACCCCTAACCCTAACCCTACCCCTAACCCCACCCCTAACCCTAAACCTAAAGGGATCCTAACCCTAACCCCTAGGATTAGGGTTAGGGTTAGGATCCCTTTAGGTTTAGGGTTAGGATCCCTTTAGGGTTAGGGTTAGGATTAGGATCCCTTTAGGCTTAGGATCCCTAGGGTTAGGGTTAGGGGTAGGGTTAGGGGTAGGGTTAGGATCCCTTGGGTTAGGGTTAGGGGTAGGGTTAGGGTTAGGATCCCTTTAGGGTTAGGGTTAAGATCCCTTTAGGGTTAGGGTTAGCGTTAGGATCCCTTTATCACCTTTATGGTGGGGGGTGGCATATCAGTGTGTTTTCTGTTTTTTTTTTCTATAAAAACGCATGCGTTTTTAACACAACCAAATGCATGTGCTTAAAAATGCATGCGTTTACATAGACAGCAATAGGTTTTTTGCCGCAAAAAAGCGCCGCTAGAAATTACTACATGTTGCATTTCTGCAACACAATGCATGCATAGAAAAGACGCATGCGGCGGCAAAATGCGGCAAAACGCATGCAAAAAAAAGCATGCATTTTTAGTGTTAAGTATAGGGAAAAAAACTCATGCATTTTTTTTGCGCTAAAACGCAGCGGCAAAAAACGCAAATGTGAAACCAGCCTTACTTAACATTAAAAATGCATGCGGTTTTTTGCATGCATTTTGCCACGTTTTGATGACGCATGCATCGTTTCTATGCTTGCGTTTTGTTGCAGAAATGCAACCTGTAGTAATTTCTAGCGGCGTTTTTTGCGGCAAAAAAATGTATTGCTGTCTACGGAAACGCAAGTGTTTTTAAGCACATGCGTTTGCATGCGTTTTTAAACGCATGCGTTTCAATAGAAAAACACAAGAATACACACTGATAAGCCACCCTCCAACCCTAACCCTAACCCTAGGGATCCTAACCCTAACACTAACCCTAGGGATCCTAACCCTAACCCTATCCCTAACCCTAAGGGTTAGGATCCCTAGGGTTAGGGTTAGGATGTCTAGGGTTAGGGTTAGGGTTAGGGTTAGGATCCCTAGGGTTAGGGTTAGGATGCCTAGGGTTACTAGGGATCCTAACCCTAACCCTAGGGTTAGGGTTAGGGTTAGGATCCCTAGGGTTAGGATTAGGGTTAGGGTTAAGATCCCTAGGGTTACTAGGGATCCTAACCCTAACCCTAACCCTAGGGATCCTAACCCTAACCCTAACCCTAGGGATCCTAACCCTAACCCTAACCCTATTTCTGTTTATAGTGGGTTTTCTAGTTGATTTTGATGATTGGCAGCTGTCACACGCTTCTCATCATGCGTTTCAAAAACGCAAACGCAGGAAAAAACGCATGTAAACGCGTCAAAACGCCACGTTTTTTTACCACATGCAAAAACGCATGCGTCTAAAAAATGCAGCGTTTGGACGCGTTTACATGCGTTTTTTGCACCACCTGCGTTTGCATTAAAAACGCTGCATTTTTTAACGCAAATTTGAAACTAGCCTAACACACTAGATAGTTCAAACTATTTCAAAGTCAGGTCCCATACTGTATGACATTTATTAAAATAAAAAAATGTGTAGGTTATGTGCGTAAGATCTGCAGACAGCTTAATTTCAACCCTACAAAAATGACAACGTGTGATATGATGGGCTGTCTAACTTTTTGCAACTGAAAAATTATGTATTTTTTTTAATATGCATTAGGTCTGCAGACAGTTTTATATCACAACAGCACTAAATGACAAGGTGAGATACAGCAGGCTGTTTCACATTTAGCTAGTAAAAAAATATTATTTAGAACGCTATAATTGTGCATGGAGCACAATAGAAGCAATGCACGACACACTTGTAGGACATGTGCCTTTCTGGCTTTGTCTGTGGTAAAAAAAAAAAAAATACTGAAAGGAAAATTTAGCAGCCACCTTGGACACTAGCTAGCTGCAGTATCTGATGGATATACAGCCCCTAGCTAACTAGCTAAAATTTTGCTACTAATAGTGCCAGCATCAGGAGCTGCTTCTCTGCGTTGTTACAGTGTCAAAAAGGCGCTAAAATATGATGCCTGCTCTTTATATGGAGAGGGACATGTGATTTCAGAAGTCAATGACACAAGCCGTTGTGTCAGAACATATTGGGTGTTTTCTGTGCCCGGATTGGCTAGCCGCAATGTGCTCACATAAAGTTAGGGAAAAAAATACTGTTTAAAAGAGCGCCACGCCTCTGACTTCTGCAAAGCCCCTCCGCTCTTAAAACACGTTCCAAACGCTCATGATACACCATCATTATCGTTGCTAAAGTGCCAAAAATACTTTTATGGCAATTCAAGTATTTTCTTGCTCTTTTTGCCAAATATTACCGATTTTTACCGATTTTATAAAATTTTGCTCTTGTTTCCGATCACGAATCTGAATGTGCCATATTCGTGCCGAATTTATGTTTTGTAATCTTTTTCCGAACAAATTCACTCATCACTAGTCAGCACCAGTATCAGCGCTGGAGGACTCAGATATTTAAATAGTGCGCAAACAGGCTAAGACAAGCATTCTGTCCCTCTAATATGAACTGTCCCTGAGTTGTGCAATGGCATCAGTGAGCCGAGCTAGGAGGTGCCTGTCCTTTTATTTTATACCCCTGATAATGCAATATGGCCAGTCAATCATAGTAATGCCACTACCAAGATGGCTATGGCATTACAGTGAAACACATGCTTAGCGGCTGTGTAACAGGAGTCAAACATGCGAGATGAGGATTCGCGTTTTCATTAGAACATCGCCCAAAGCTCACCAAGTAAAGTGCATATCCGAGCACCCAGATACTCAAGTGATATCCAAGTATCACTGAGCACGTTCGCTCATTCCTATTTTTAACCTCTTATTGGCTCTGAAAAGATTCAAGTAAAATGATAAAGTTGTCATTTAGCTTGATTCATTCTAATCGAATAACATAAAATTTGAATTCTGGAATATCCAAAATGTTTGTGGAAGTCAAAATGAATTCAATTTTTCTTGAATTGATTCACAGATTTTCCTGTACTGAACATTTAACAAAGAGCTGACAAATATTGCATCATAAAAACTAACAGGTTCCTTTTAAATACAGGTCCTTCTCAAAAAATTAGCATATAGTGTTAAATTTAATTATTTACCATAATGTAATGATTACAATTAAACTTTCATATATTATAGATTCATTATCCACCAACTGAAATTTGTCAGGTCTTTTATTGTTTTAATACTGATGATTTTGGCATACAACTCCTGATAACCCAAAAAACCTGTCTCAATAAATTAGCATATTTCACCCATCCAATCAAATAAAAGTGTTTTTTAATAACAAACAAAAAAACCAACAAATAATAATGTTCAGTTATGCACTCAATACTTGGTCGGGAATCCTTTGGCCGAAATGACTGCTTCAATGCGGCGTGGCATGGAGGCAATCTGCCTGTGACACTGCTGAGATGTTATGGAGGCCCAGGATGCTTCAATAGCGGCCTTAAGCTCATCCAGAGTGTTCGGTCTTGCGTCTCTCAATTTTCTCTTCACAATATCCCACAGATTCTCTATGGGGTTCAGGTCAGGAGAGTTGGCAGGCCAATTGAGCACAGAAATACCATGGTCAGTAAACCATTTACCAGTGGTTTTGGCACTGTGAGCAGGTGCCAGGTCGTGCTGAAAAATGCAATCTTCATCTCCATAAAGCATTTCAGCCGATGGAAGCATGAAGTGCTCCAAAATCTCCTGATAGCTAGCTGCATTGACCCTGCCCTTGATGAAACACAGTGGACCAACACCAGCAGCTGACATGGCACCCCACGCCATCACTGACTGTGGGTACTTGACACTGGACTTCAGGCATTTTGGCATTTCCTTCTCCCCAGTCTTCCTTCAGACTCTGGCACCTTGATTTCCGAATGACATGCAAAATTTGCTTTCATCAGAAAAAAGTACTTGGGACCACTTAGCAACAGTCCAGTGCTGCTTCTCTGTAGCCCAGGTCAGGCGCCTCTGCCGCTGTTTATGGTTCAAAAGTGGCTTTACCTTGGGAATGCGGCACCTGTAGCCCATTTCCTGCACACGCCTGTGCACGGTGGCTCTGGATGTTTCCACACCAGACTCAGTCCACTGCTTCCTCAGGTTCCCCAAGGTCTGGAATCGGTCCTTCTCCACAATCTTCCTCAGGGTCCGGTCTCCTCTTCTCGTTGTACAGCGTTTTCTGCCACATTGTTTCCTTCCAACAGACTTACCATTGAGGTGCCTTGATACAGCACTCTGGGAACAGCCTATTTGTTGAGAATTTTCTTTCTGGGTCTTACCCTCTTGCTTGAGGGTGTCAATGATGGCCTTCTTGACATCTGTCAGGTCGCTAGTCTTACCCATGATGGGGGTTTTGAGTAATGAACCAGGCAGGGAGTTTATAAAAGCCTCAGGTATCTTTTGTATGTGTTTAGAGTTAATTAGTTGATTCAGAAGATTAGGGTAATAGGTCGTTTAGAGAACCTTTTCTTGATATGCTAATTTATTGAGACAGGTTTTTTGGGTTATCAGGAGTTGTATGCCAAAATCATCAGTATTAAAACAATAAAAGACCTGACAAATTTCAGTTGGTGGATAATGAATCTATAATATATGAAAGTTTAATTGTAATCATTACATTATGGTAAATAATGAAATTTAACACTATATGCTAATTTTTTGAGAAGGACCTGTATACTTTCAAACACATAAAAAGGTATGCGAATGCAGTTGCAATGTAACAATCAGAGTGCTTAAAATTGATTTCATATCAGATTTTATATCAGATGCTTTCATATTGTGTGCAATACATTGGATGCTTTTAAAAAGGTAAACTCTTTATAAGAACAGATTTAATGCATGTTGTTTAGAAATCAAAACTTGCACAGCAGGGAAAATGCAATTCTTTCTGTAGCTGAAGTGTGAGGTAATCATGTTTTTCACCGAATATGATATCAAGCACAGCAGGTAACAGTAAAAGCTCAATAGGACACTTAACATTGCAAGGTTTTAAGCTGGCAAGGTGAGAACCTGTATTAATGTTTGTACTGTGATCCTGCAAGAAATGTTATTTTGTTGCAAATGTTACAACTGGATTAAACACCTTTACAGTCATTGGGATTCTTCATATTTTATATATGTGCGAGACATAGAATAAGACATTGTAACCACTCTAGTGGAAACCAAATTGCCAAAGACAAATAAATAAAGGATTAGGAAAACTGTCAGTTGTGATTAAGATATTGAAGAAAAAACATAAAGGTTCACTTGAAGTAGTTTCTGCTCAGCTTGTTTAGGCTAAGGGTTATGTATGATTGAAAAGTGCCACTAGCATGAAGCATTGGTAAATGATAGAAACAAAGCCAGACAGTGATACTGTGATGCTAGAATTGGAATAAAAGTATTGTATAGAACTGCATAGCATGAAGACTTGGTGCACAATTTATTAACGGTATCAATTATATAAGACTTACCAACTTAAATACATTTAAGAAATAAAGAGTAAATAGTATCAGAAAAAAAAACATTTTTTTTCTCCCCAAAACAGCATCAGTCCAGTCCTTGGGAAATGTCTTACAATAATCATTTCAATCTCTTTACTGCAAACACAGCATTAGTAATGTCAGAGTGTCCTCACACCAGAAATGGATTGCAACCAAATAGTAACCAACACCATGTTTAATGACACAATCTACTAAAATGCTTTTCATGCTTTGTTTTTTTTTGTTTTTTTAATTAAAATATATCTCCCATTTGATGACCTGTCACATGGTTGCGGGGCACTGATTTGTTGGCACAACAACCAGGGGTCTGCAGATCTACTAGGGCGTTAATAACAGATGATCATGTCTGCTACACATAGGAGGGCTCAAACCCTGGTATTTGTAGAACAAGCAAACAGAAAATCATAGCTTCAAGACCCCTAAGGATACAATTGAGGCAAGTGAAAAGTAAAAAAAAAGTTGTTTTTAATAAAATCTAAACCTTCAAATCACCCCCCTTTCGCCCCATTCAAAATAAAACAACAACGCCAAAAAAATACACAGATTTGACATTGCTGCGTTAAAAAATGCCAAATCTATCAAATTATAACAAGAATTAAAGGGAACCTGTAACCTGAATTTGGCGGGACCGGTTTTCGGTCATATAGGCGGAGTTTTCGGTTGTTTGATTCACCCTTTCCTTACCCGCTGGCTGCAAGCTGGCCGCAATATTGGATTGAAGTTCATTCTATGTCCTCCGTAGTACACCCACGCCTTGTTTCATTTATGAAGGAGGGACTCTTAAAGTCAAAAAGCCTATTTTTATAGGGGCAACAGGCAGCATTAATATTCTTAAAGGGCCAATATTAAACTGTGGGTCTCCTATGCTGTTATTGCCTATGCATTGAGTGGCTGGGTGCACCCCAATACCCCTTTCACGAGAGGTACAGGAGGGATTCCTGAAAAAATGTTGCATTGAATGCAAGGCCTGCCCTGGTATTAAGTCATATGCACCCCAAGAATCCTTTGAACCCAGGTACTGGATGGCCACCGGAAAATCCACTTCACATTCTCAGTTGGTCCTGCCATACTGTTTCCTTATACATTGAATGCAAGGGCCGCCTTGACCAAAATTTGCATGCACCCTAATTCCCCCTTGGAAGAAACATGGACAAGGGCCTCATAAAAAACTGTTCCATTACCAAGGAACCGGTCTCCTAAACTCATAATGCCCATACACTAAGTGTATGGGCTGACAAACATTTCCTCATGTGACGTACATTTTTTAAAATTTTTGTATGGGGATCATAGACACCCTTGCCAAAAAATAGACTGGCCTTAGCTGCATAGAACACATTCACCCTGGTGATCTAGTGGTGGTGGATGATGAGACGTGGAGGAAGGCCTCATTAAAAAATAGGCCTAATTTAAAGGAGTGGGTCTCCTAAACTTGAAATGCCCATACACTTAGTGCATGGGCTGACAAACATTTCCCCCTGTGCGAGTACAATTTTTTTTTTGTTTCAAATTAGTAATGGGCATCATACAAACACCCTTGCACAAAAATGTAGTGACTTTTGCATCACGGAATGCATTCAACCTGGTGTTATAGTGGTTGTGGATGATGATGATGAGGATAAGGAGGAAGATAACACCAAACAGACAAAATCAGGAAGCTTATACCCATGTGTGGTTGTGACGAGATGCATGAGAATACACCTCCCCAAAAAAGACAATGAATTTGAGGCTATGTTTTCCTGTTTTCATTCGGCGGTGTACAGTGCCCAATCCATCCCTTGCTCCTTTTTATAAGAGTCTGTCTGTCAGCATTTTTAGTTGACAGGCGGATGCACTTATCAGTTATAATTCCGCCAGCAGCACTAAAAACCCGCTCTGACAGAATACAAGCAGCAGGGCAGGCCAAGACCACCAAGGCATAGAGAGCCAGCTCTTGCCACGTCTCCAGCTTGGATACCCAAGAATTAAAAGGCACAGAGGAATCAGGGAGGAAATTTGCACGATCAGCAAGGTACTCCCTAAGCATCTTCCCAAACATTGCACTTCTTGTCACAGCACCCCTTGCCTCTGTGCCGACACGATGGGAGGGTCTAAGATAGCTGTCCCAGAATTTTGCCATTGTTCCCCTGCCTGTGCTAGACTGCACTTCTGTCTCTCTCGCCTGTATTCCTTGATTGTACAACAAACTCTGACGTCTGCTGCCAGCGTTCTCACATGGGAATTTTCTAAGTAATTCCGCTACAAGGGCCCTCTGGTGCTGCAACATTTTAGTACACCTGTCTGCCTCTGGAAGAAGAGATTGAAAGTTCTCCTTGTAGCATGGGTCTAGAAGTGTCACCAACCAGTAATGAGTGTCACCAAAAATTTAAATAATGCGAGTGTCACGGGAAATGCAGAGCAACATAAAGTTAGCCATGCATGCCAGACTGCTAACAGGCAAGACTTCCGTGTCCTCGCAAACAGGATGACTAACCATGCTGTCCTCCTACACCTTATCCTCCTCCTCCTCCCTGTCCTCAGGACATCCATGCTGAACAGACGGTATGACAGCTCTTGCTTGTAGCACTATCTATAGTGCATGAAAGTAGCTCCTGTTTTTCCTCCTCCTCTTCCTCATTGTCTACCAATCCACATTGGGATGACATGAGGCTGGACTGAGTGTAATCACCCTTTATGGTTCCTTGCTCCATTTCCTCGTGCTCCATCTGCAATACATCCTCTTTAATTGTGAGCAGAGAAGTTTTCATAATGCAGAGAAGCGACATGGCGACTCTAATTATGGGGTCATCACCGCTCACCATATTGGTGCAGTCCTCAAGTTTTTGAGGATGGTACATGTCTGACATCCATGTTTACTCATGAGGTCTTATCACCTTGTTGATGCTGGTAGTCAACAACTGCCCTCTTCTGCTCACAAATCCTTTCCAACATATGCCGTGTAGATTTCCAATGCGTGGGGACACCACACACCAGTCAGTGAGCCAGACGCTGCAAACGCTGCTGAAGCACAGCTGAAGCTGTAGCTGACTTTCTAAAATGGGCAGACAGGCGGCATACTTTAACTAGCAGATCCAGCAGCTCCGGGTAGCTTTTGAGAAAATGTTGTACAATGAGGTTAAGCACATTGGCCAGGCAAGGTACATGTGTGAGCTCACCTTGCTTCAGAGCCGCCACCAGGTTATGGCCATTGTCACACATGACCATGCCTGCCTGTTGGTTCAGTGGTGTCAGTCAAAAATCTGACTGCTCATTTAGCACTGTCTACAACTCTTCAGCATTGTGTGGTTTGTCACCTAAGAAGATTAGCTTCAGCACAGCCTGTTGCTGCTTGGCTGACCCAGTGCTGCAATGCTTCCAGCTTCTGACTAATGTGCTCATTACAGAGATGGAGGCTGAGGAGAAGGAGGAGGTGCAGGAGCTGTAGACTGGGGGGGCAACCCTGATTGATGTAGGGCCTGCAATCCTCAGCATCGGGAGGATTTGTTGCATCCCAATGTCTGGCTGGCTCCAGTCTTCCCCGATGTTAACCCAGTGTGCCGCTAGTGAGATGTACCATCCCTACCAACAAGCACTTGTCCACGTGTCCGTGGTTAGATTGACTTTCCCCGTAACAGCATTGTTGAGGGCATGGGTAATGTCTTGGGACGTGTGCTTGTGCAATGCTGGGATGGCACAGCGGGAGAAATAGTGTTGGCTGGGGACCAAGTACCTTGGGATGGCCACCGCCATCAGGTTGCTGAAAGCTTCCATCTCCACCAGCCTAAAAGGCAACATTTGAGTGCAAGCAGACAACAAATGTGTGAATTTAGCACTGTGGCCTGTGGGGTGTTCACTGCGTGTTTCCGCTTGCTTTCCAAAAAATGGGTTATGGGCAACTGAAGGCTGTGCTGGGACAAGGACATGGATGTACTTGATGATGGTGCTAGTTGAGTGTGGGCAACGACAGGTGCAGGGCAGGAGGCATCTTTGCATGCACCGTGGACAGGGGATTGGCTTGCATGCACAACAGTGGAAGAAGCAGTGGTGTCACCCTCAGACACTGTTCCTTGTTCTGGGAGTCTGGGGTTCAGCTCACAAAGTTGGGTGCTTTGCTGCCATGTGCCTGGTCATGCTGGTGGTGGTCAGGCTGGTAGTTTTGCTACCCCTGCTAATGCGCGCATGGCAGGTGGTGCAAAAGGCCTGTTTGGGGCTATCGGCAGAGTCTTTAAAAAACAACCAGACTCGTGAAGACCTAAAAGTTGGAATGGCAATTTCCATCATGTTGATGTTACGGGGAATGGATGTTCGCCTTCTGTCTGCAGCCACCACACTGCTTCTTCCTGCCTGTTGGGGTGATATGCCTCCTTCCCCATGTGTGCTGCTGTTCTCCTGCCAGGTTGGGTCAGTTACTATATCATCCACCACCTTGTCTTCCATATCCGCACCCTTGTCCTTCTCCTAACTTTCTGGCAATTGTGTCTCATCATCGTCCACCTCTTGTGAAACTTTCCCACCATCGCCTTCGTGTGAATTTGGCTGTTCAAATATTTGGGCATCACTACAAGCGATCTCATCTTGCCCCGCTTCAAGTAGACAGGACGAGAGGCCAAAATCTATAAATGGAAAAATGAACTGCTCTTCGGAGTGTCCCACTGTGGGATCAGTTGTCTCCGGGCACTCGGCACGGTGGGAGGAAGGTGGATATGAGTGAGTACTATGTGGTCCAGACTCACGGCTACTCAGACTTGACTGTTTGGAAGACAGGGTGCTGGTGGTGGTGGCAAAGTGACTGGATGCATTATCTGCTATCCAACCAATAACCTGTTGACAATGCTCTGGCTGCAATAATCGTGTTTTGTGGTCCCCTATTAATTCAGACAGGAAGGTCGGGCGAGAAAATGTGGGTAATTGCTGTGGCCCAATTTCAGCTTACCCACGGCCTCGGCCTCTGCATGCACCATCAGCATCACGTCCACTTCCCCGACCCTTGCCATGTGCCTTTCCCATTTTAAATTGATTACAATATTTTCCACGTTCACTACAAATGGCTGAATTTGGAGCAAACTTATATGTGATCAGTGTACATAAAAACCACAGTTTAAAATATCTGTAATGTAGGTAGCATTTTTTTTTAATCGAACTGTTGTTAATAATTAGGGTAAGACACAACAAAAACAGTTTAATGGAGCTCTCAAATGCCACAATTTTTAGCCCACAAATAGAAGAGGCATTTGATGGAGGTACCACACTGTTCAATATGTGACCTGTATTTTTGTTTATTTTTACAGAAAACTACTGTATAGAACTAGGGTAACAAAGTGCAAAAAAGGTGACTGTAGGCCTGAAATGCTCAAATTTGTAGCCCACAGATAGATTAGGTATTTGACACCACACTGTTCAATATGTGGCCTGTATTTTTTTTTTTTGGCCACCAAAATTGTGTCAATAAGTACGCTATGACAAAACAAAAAAAATTCTATGGAGGCCTGAAATAGTAAAACTTTTAGCGCAATCGTATGCGATCCGTGTGGCGGACAAAACAGAGTTAAATATCTGAACTGTAGCTAAATATTTTTTTGGGCAGCCAAATATTTTTTGCCCAGCAAAATGGTGTCAAAAAATTGTATAAGACACTCCCAAAAATACTTCAGTACCACAAAAAATGCCAGAATTTTCTGCGCACTCAAATGTGATGGCTGGGATGGGCAAACCCGTTTAAAATAACTGGATTTTCAAGCAGTACTATGAAAAGGATCTGGCTATAGTCTGCAGTATCAACAAGCAAACAGGGAAAAAAGGAGGGCTCTGGATTGCTTTGGAATAAAATAATCAGGATTAAGATGCAAAAAAAAATGTTCCTAGCCACTGATACCTGGGGATAGGTATATAAGTAATAGGCAGCAGCAGACAGTAATGGAATGGGCCCTCTTGACATATGCCATGATATCTACAGTATATATCCACTGAAATATATACAGCCACATACACTCTCATGCCTACCTAGCACTGCAATCTATATACTCCTTAATTAGTCCTTGTAAGGACTGTTGGTTTAGCTGGATTTGCCTCATGACTTCCGGGCCTTGGTCACCTGGTGACACCAGTGTTCCATGCCTGCGTTCCAAGCGCAGGATTCTGGAAGTCACTTTGTGCAAAGAGGCAGTCCGGCGATATGTGCATGCATAACCATCTAATTTCACCGATATGTGTAACAGCTGCTACTTCAATTATGCAAACACACGCACTTCACTGACAACAAACATGCCCCCATTGGAACAAGCCAGATAGCTGAAACAGTGCTGCCAGGGTGTAGCTGTGTGGTTTGTCAGTGGCTATGATTTACATTGATATAAGTAACACAAGATACATTCTTTGCTTTGTAGCTCCTCATATATAGGCACTTGGGCACTTGACTCTCATTTGGTACATTTACTAAAATATAGAAACTCTATTTAATTGCAATTGCTGCACTTTGGGAGATCATATTCCTCTCTATTAAGGCACTATGCACTTTACTTTTTACTTTTTATAATATGTAGGCTTATGCCTCTTTATCCCATTTGACACCTTAATTTGGGAATCTGTTTATCCTGATATTTTCAGGTTGCTTCTAAACTAATATGGACTGTTGATCTATAATAAATCAGAAATGTGTCTGATATATGCCTTGAATCCATTTGCTTCTCTCTATTCTCTCTATGAACTTTTTATACTTTTGATGTGCAAATAGTTCTTGTGTATGTATATTTTTGGAGGGATTCGTACTATGTTTAACTCATGAATTGGTTGGCACTCCTTAAGTACATACTTGGTGCCCACTCTTCTTTTTTAATTGTGTCAATTTGTAACTTTGCATCCTTCCACTTCTGTTTTCGAACTTCAAATTTTGCCTTATGCATTTACCAGAAACATTCATTTGTTTTTAATTTAAATCTTAGTTTTATTTACATTTGAATCATTTTGCTAATTTTTTTAAACTATTGTTGCAAAATGGATGAATACCTCATACTGGGTAGAACAAATATATTTAAGGTTTTGCTCAATATAATTACTCTCACATTAATGAAATGATTTTGCTTTGTAAGCAGTTCTGATTAACAATCTTAATTGAAAACCACATCAAGTTTGTTATGTTCCATTATAATACAATTGCTTTGGCAATCAATGCTGTGATTCCAGGCAGTACCTGTGAATCCAGACAGTCTCCTGCTGATATTCACCTTAATAGCCTTGATCACAATAATTTCCATTAAATGATGTAAAAAAAAATAATGAGAACAGATAACCACTGCACATTCATCATTTTAGACATTTTAGGAAAGTCCTAAGATTTGGTCTTTTTGTTTTAGAGTGGGTTCGTAGACTGAACCTTTGGTGCATTTTGCAGTGTGTTTAAAGTTTCCCAATGTTACAAAATAATTAAAGTGTTTAGTCAATTTTGTAAAAACACAGACGAGAAACACACCATGGTTGCGATATATAAATCCTCTTGAAAAATTAACAAAATACAGTACTTCCTTGGTCTTCCTTTCTTTCTTATTTCTTAGATAATTAGCTGCATTTTAGCCATTACTTTAGAGTTATGATTGGAGACTACCATCAAAACACAATGTCTGCATAGAGTATGAAATAGTTTGAGACACAACTTTTGTCTTATGATCTGTTCAGGTTGTTGCTTTATTTCTCCCCCGCAGTTTTTACTCTTCAGATTGGTTGATGTGTATAACAAAAAAAAAACATTTCCTAGGCTCATCAGGAAGTCAGTACATGGAGAGATGATTTCTATAACCGCAAAAGCAGAATTCATTATAAAGTACGGATAACTATATATACCACTAAAAAGACAGAAAAGGACACTAGGCAATTTCTGAACATACTTTGAGGCAAATGAGCCTTAATAAGGGGAAGGCTGGAGGGTTGCTTACACCATCTGGCTTTGAGAAAAATTAAATTAATATTTAAATTAGGCATGCAAGACAGCCCGCTCCAGTATCATGTAATCTAAAGGCCATGGTTGTCTGACTGTATAATTTTTGCATGTCTTTGACTGTTACAGGCCTAGTTTAATTATTCATGATTATGCAGGTGAGTTTGTGGTTAACCGTTGCTGTCAAAGTGTAGACAAAGCTACTACGCTATGTTATACATACTGATAATTCTGTTAGAGCCTAGATATATAGTTTTTTTGGCAAATCTATTGTTCTTTCTACTGAAAGTGTATTGTAGTTTGCTCCGGATGATACATCCAGCAGTTTTTAAGCCAATTTCAGAGAGGGGTCTAAAATACTGAAAGATACTTCTCTTGACTTTTGTATAGACTTCTGTGTTTCAATCTTAAAGTTTCATCAACAATTGCATAAAACATTATGAATGACTTTAATTGATGAAAACCAGGTAACTATTGGAAAATGCTACTAAAATATGGCAAAAAACAGTATGCAGTACTAGATCTTGTAATACTATTTTTGCAGTAAAATTATTACCTCTAGCCCTCCGTCAGGAACAATGGATCTGACAGGCGCAGCTCTTCTACTTTCATTTCTCCCTTCTCACCAGATTTTCAGGAAACCCCCTCCCTCTTGATAGTCTCCTGGCTCTAGCTGCTGTGTGAAACCTGATACCACAGTTGGTCTGCAGAGCTTCAGGAAGGAAGATATAGCTGTGCTGGCTTCTCAGGCTCATTGGTCCCGACAGAAGGCTTTCTAATTATGAATGTCTCAAATGTCATCATGCAATCTGCCTGACACATGCAAAAATGTATTGCAATTCTTGCTCTTTGCTTTGCAAATGTGTTTTTTTCTGGGGAACCTTCAGGATCTAATTCAGATTAATTCTGTGTGTAATATTATTCTAGGTGCCTAGAAAATGTTTTTGTGCCAAAATTTTCTCTTTCTAAAAACCCTAACTTGATATCATTGGGGGCTATTTGGCGGGACTTTTGAAATTTGTGTATATCAAAGTTATTACTTTTATGCTGAATAAATGGGTTTGTTTTGCACATTATAATGTGTAGTCTCTTATTACATCCCTATGAAGGTCTATGATCACTTCTAGATTACTGAAATTGAGAAAATTAGATATTCTAGGCATTTTTCTAGCCTGCGCTTGACAGGCATATTGTTCCATTACGAGTTAGTGCGAATATTGTTCCTGACGGAGGGCTAGATTAGAATATTTCTGTACTATGGTTCAACTCAAATCACTGTAGAGTGGCAAGTTTGTTCTCTTCTGGCTTATTAAAAAATATGTTTAATGCAGTTTTAATAATACATCAAATTTGACTTTTGGAGACTGAAGAGGACTGAGTTTGAGATAAATTAACTTTTTCCACACATGTACTGTGGTGGTTAGTACCTGGGCCATAACAAATCAGCAGTTCCCAGTAGATTACAGTTTGTACTTTAAGGTACCGTCACACTCAGCGACGCTGCAGCGATATAGACAACGTGCCGACCTAAACTAGATCGCTGGAGCATCGCTGTTTAGGTCGCTGTAGAGACGTCAAACACAGCAACTCCAGAACGATGCAGGAGCAATCCAGTGACGTAACGGCGACTCGCTTCTCGTTCTCGCTGGTTGTTAGCTCCATGTCAAACAGCCGGAGTGTACCGATCCGACACACATCTATGGGCCCTATGCTCGTTGCTGGCGTCGTTGCTTTTGATGTCAAACATGATGATACATGCCGACCTGGCAACGAAATAAAGTTCTGGATTTCTAGCTCCGACCAGCGATGGCACAGCGGGATCCATATCGCTGTTGCATGTCAAACACAACGAGATCGCTATCCAGGACGCTGCAACGTCACGGATTGTTGTCGTTCTCTTTGCAAAGTTGCTGAGTGTGACTGTACCTTTAGTGTCATTTTGCATCATAAGAACTGGTTGTAAGAGCTAAAATTCTACTGGTTAAAGAGAGAAAGAAGACTATGTACCAAAAGAGCATACTTTCTACATTAGCTTACATTCTACAGCAAGTCAGTGTTACTGTTTAGGTTTGGCCCCCGAACACCGGATGTTTCTGTCATCTGCATGACAGAGTAAGAAACAAAGATGGCTCTCATTGGCGGTAAGATTAATACCACTGATCAGAGTGCTGCGGCTCCCATGCTGTCAAATGACAGCATGAGCAATCAGCTGTGACTGTGGGTAAAAAAATTACCTCCACTCACGGGCGCTAGCGAATGGGACTACTACTCTCATCAGCCTACGTCTGCTGCTGCAAATTACATCGAGAGAATGCATATATGCTGGGAGTATGCATCAACTGGCTCCTGTTCTATAAATAAAACAGTCTGATAGAAGAAAATAGAGCGCAATCACCGGAGTAAAAAGCATCAATCTTTTATTCGGACATACAAAAAATCAAGTAGGGAGAACAGTGGAGACAGGCGGCCGACGGCCGTTTCGTGCGTAACTAGCACTTCAACGGGTCCTGACATTAACAGGAAACAGGGAGGATTCTTTAACCTGTGCAGTTCTCAATGCTCCTCCCAGACCTGTAACATCATAACAGGTGCAATACCTATATTTTCGAAAAATTGTGAACATTCAAGACATATACATTTAAAAACAATACTTATAAACACCTCTATTAACTGGAACTTTAAAACCTTATATTTTACGTTCAAAGGAATACCGACATGTCTAGCTTTTCATTGAGACCGAGAGGTCCCAATGCGCCTGCGCGCATTATCCACCTCGTCTCTCTCTGCAACAGAAGGCGATGTAGATTTCCCCCTTGCCTAGGTAGGGAGACCTTTTCTAATCCTGCGAATTGCAAACCTTGGATGTCACTGCCGTGCTGCTCTCTTACATGATTTATCAATCTGGGGACACCTTTTCCAGTACGAAGAGAGGTAAGATGTTCCCTCACTCTCATAAAACGGGGCCGAATCGTCTTACCAATATAGAACAAGCCACATGGGCAAAAAAATCGCATACACTACGTGGGTTGTTCTGCATGAAATAAAATCACGTTCTTTATGATGGATCTGGCCGATTTTAATATTATTCCCTGTAAGGTGGTATATACAAAAATTACAGTGGCCGCATTTAAAATTCCGTTTTGGGACACTATCACTAAGCCAATTCTCACGATCAGATGTAACCCGATTTTGTACTAAACAATCTCTGATATTTTTGCTCCTACGGCACGCAAATAATGGACCTTTATCTACCATATCTCTTAGATCACTATCCTGTCCTAAGATTTGCCAATTATTTCTAATGGCCGACCTAATTTGAGAATCCATGGGGCCAAACTTGAAGGAAAACACAATTTTTTTATCTTCCATCTTTTTCCTAGGGGGCGCATTATGAACATTAGTTTCAACTGCCCTTTTTAAAGCCTGGTCAAGAATAGATTGAGGGTAACCGCGTTTTTCAAATCTACCATAGAGTTCGTCTGATTATTTTTTTAACCCTGCTTCATGGCTATTGATTTCTTTTACCCTCAAAAATTGACTGAAAGGGAGGGCTTGCTTCGTATACACCGGGTGTGCGCTATGAAAATGAAGAAGGGAATTAGATGCCGATTTTTTTCAGAAAACTTCTGTGACTAAATCATTTTCTTGTTTACTTAACTTGACATTCAAAAAAGTCAATTCATTTCCTCCAAATTCATGAACATGAGGTTCACATCTGAATTTGGAGGAAATGAATTGACTTGGTGTGGGATGGTATTTCTTTGGAGGGCCGCACAGCCACTCATGTGCTCAACAGAGGGAGCCTGACTGCTATTAGGAACCAAGATGAGATCCTCAGACCCCTTTTGTGAGACCACATTCCGGTTGCAGATGGCCCTGAGTTCTTCCTAATGCTGGACAATGCCAGACCTCATGTGGTTGAAGTGTGTCAGCAGTTCCTGCAAGATGAAAGCATTGAAGCTATGGACTGGCCCACCCATTCCCCAGACCTGAATCCGGTTGAACACATCTGGGACATCCTGTCTCACACCATCCATCAACATCACAATGCACCACAGACTGTCCAGGAGTTGGCTGATGTTTTAATCTAGGTCTTGGAGGATATCCGTCAAGAAATCATCCGCCACCTCATGAGGAGCATGCCCAGGCTTTGTAGGGAGGTCATACAGCCATGTGGAGGCCACACACACTGAAGGCCACTGAAGTTGGATAAGCCTGTACTTTCATTTTCCACTTTGATTTTGAGCATCATTCCAACTCTAGACCTCCGTGGGATATTAGTTTTCATTTACGTTGATCATTTTTATGCTTTATTGTTCTCAACACATTCCACTATTTAATAAATAAATATTTACAACTGGAATATTTCATTCAATGATATCTAGGATGTGGGATTTTAGCATTCCCTTTATTTTTTGAGGAGTGTATATCCGGCAGAACCTGCTTTGTGCAAAATATTGTTGGTTCGAAATAATTAGAAAATATGCACTGCTACTGGTGTACAAATTTGATTATGCAAAAATTGACTATTCTACATCATCTTACCATAGAATGGTATGAAGTGACTAGAGTACATATTAGTTAAAGTTTTTCTTTTTATTGAGACTCAAATTGAGACAAGTCCCTGTCTTTTTAAATTATTTTTTTAATTTGAGTCTCAATAAAAAGAAAAAGTTTAACTACTATGTACTCTCTAGTTACTTCATACCATTCTATGATAAGGTGATGTAATGTATTGATGAATTGAAGTGCTTTTTTGGCAATCTAAATAGGATTATGGGATTAAAAAATTTTCAATTTTCAAAAAGCCTGTAGAAGTTGGCTTGTGTGAAATTTCCTTGGTTAGAAATAAAAACAAAATATGCCCTGCTATAGGTGTACAAATTTGGTTATCCAAAAAATGACTATTATCATATGGTGGGAAAATAAGTATTTGACACCCTGTCGATTTTGCAAATTTTCCCACCTTCAAAGAGTAGAGGTCTGTACCTTTTATTTTAGGTACACTTCAATGTGAGAGACAGAAACAAATCTAGAAAATCACATTGTGTGATTTTTACACAACAAATTTACATTTTAATGCTTGAAATAAATATTTAATACAATAGAAAAAAGAACTTAATATTTGGTACAGAAACCTTTGTTTGTAATCACAGAGGTCAGATGTTTTCAGCAGTCCATGGCTAAGTTTGCACACACTACAGCAGGGATCTTTCAGGTTTTGGAGATGTCAATGGGCAACATTCAGTTTTAACTTCCTCTAAATATTTTTTATTGGGTTCTGGTCTGAAAACTGGCTAGGCCACTACAGATAGTGGAAATGCTTCTTATGGGCCTACTCCTTAGTTGCCTTTGCTGTGTGTTTGGGGTCATTGTCATGCTGGTAGAGCAGCATCTCACCATATGACCTTCTCACATGCCTCCTCTGGATCATCCAGATGGTCATTGGCCAACTTCAAATGTGCCTGGATATATTCTGGCATGAGCAGATGGATTTTGCGTGCTCTGCAGGATATTAGTCCATGACAGTGTAGTGTGTTACTCTCGGTAATGTTTGAGACTGTGGTCCCAGCTATCTTCAGGACATTGACCAGGTCCTCCCATGTAGTTCTGGGCTGATTTATGACCTTTCTCAGAATCATCCTTACCCCGCTAGGCAAGATCTTGCATGGAGCCGCAGACCAAGGAAGATTGACAGTCATTTTGTGTTTCTTCCATTTTCTAATAATTGTGCCTTCTCACCAAGCTGCCTGCCTATTGTCCTGTAGCCAATACCAGCCTTGTTCAGGTCTACAATTTTGTCCCTTGCGTTCTCAGACAGCTCTTTGGTCTTGGCTATGGTGGGGAGTTAGGGGTGTGATTGATTGAGTGTGTGGATAGGTGTCTTTTATACAGGTAACAAGTTTGTCATGTCTCCCCTTTGATGTGGGCTCTGGCGCTGAACCCACATCAAAGTCGCGACATGTCAACTGTTTTGTACAGTTGACATGTGTGCGCAATAGTGGCAGGTGGAATCGTGAACCACACGCCGCTATTAAATAGTTGAATGCCGCTGTCAAACGCTGACAGCGGCATTTAACTACCGCTTCCGGCTATCGGGATGGAAATGAGCACATTGCCGACCCCATCACATGATCGGGGGTCAGCGACGCATCAGCATCACAACCTGAGGTCTCCTTGAGATAGCAAGCCTGTAATTCAGCTGCATAGGAGCGATCTGATGATCGCTCCTATGTAGCTGAGCCTATCCAGTTGTGCCAGCTTCTAGCCTCCCATGAAGGCTATTTAAGTATGATAAAAGTTAAAGAAAATGTTTTAAAAAAATATAAAAAAATAAAAAAAAAATATAAAAGTTTAAATTACCCCCTTTCGCCTCATTAAAAAAAAAAACAATAAAAAAATCAAGCATACACATATTTGGTATCGCAGAGTTCAGAATCGCCCAATCTAGCAATTAAAAAGAAGGATTAACCTGATCACTAAACGGCGTAGCGAGAAAAAAAATTAAAAAGCCAGAATTACGCTTTTTTGGTCGCCGCAACACTGCATTAAAATGCAATAACTGATGATCAAAAGAACGTATCTGCATAAAAGTGGAATCATTAAAAACATAAAAAAATGAGTCCTCACCCGACCCAAGTTCCTGAAAATTGGAGACACTACGGGTATTGGAAAATGGCGCAGTTTTTTTTTAGCAAAGTTTGGAATTTGTTTTACCACTTAGATAAAAAATAACCTTGACATGGTTGGTGTCCATGAACTTGTAATGATGTGAAGAATTAAAACAGTAGGTCAGTTTTAGCATTTAGTGAACCTAGCAAAAAAGCCAAACAAAAAACAAGTGTGGGATTGCACTTTTTCTGCAATTTTACTACACTTGGAATTTTTTTCCTGTTTTCTAGTACAAGAGATGGTAAAACCAATGGTGTCGTTCAAAAGTAAAACTCATCCTGCAAAAATTAAGCCCTAACATGGCCATATTGATGGAAAAATAAAAAAGTTATGGCTCTGGGAAGGAGGGGAGTGAAAAACGAAAACTCAAAAACGAAAAAGGGCTGCGTCTTGAAGGGGTTAATAGAGACAATTATTGCAGAGTAGCAGGACTTCTTAAAGAAAAACTTACATGTCTGTGAGAGTAAGAATTCTTGCTGGTTAGTAGGTGATCAAATACTTTTTTCTTGCAATAAAATGCAATTTAATTATTTAAAAATAATGCAAAGTGTTTTTCAGTTTTTTTATTTCTAGATTTTGTCTAGATTCACAGTTGAAGTAAATGTATGGTAAAAAATTACAGACTTCTCCACTGGTAGGTGGAAAAACTTTAAAAAATGGCAGTGCATCAAATCTTTATTCTCACTTTTACAACGAAATTTACAAAACCATTTTTCTAGGGACCACCTCACATTTGAAGTCAGATTGAGGGGTCTATATGGCTGAAAATACCCAAAAGTGACACCATTCTAAAAAATGCACCCCTCAAGGTACACAAAACCACATTCAAGAAGTTTATTAACCCTTCAGGTACTTCACAGCAGCAGAAGCAACATGGAAGGAAAAAATGAACATTTAACTTTTTAGTCACAAAAATTATTTTTAGCAACAATTTTTTTATTTTCCCAATGGTAAAAGGAGAAACTGAACCACGAAAGTTGTTGTCCAATTTGTCCTGAGTACGCTTATACCTCATATGTGGGGGTAAACCACTGTTTGGGTGCAAGGCAGGGCTCGGAAGGGAAGGCACGCCATTTGGCTTTTTAAATGGAAAATTAGCTCCAATCATTAGCGGACACCATGTCACGTTTGGAGAGCCCCTGTGTGCCTAAACATTGGAGATCCCCCACAAATGACCCCATTTTGGAAACTAGACCCCCAAAGGAACTAATCTAGATGTGTGGTGAGGACTTTGAACCCCTAAGTGCTTCACAGAAGTTTATAACGCAGAGCCATGAAAAAAAAATATATATATTTTCTCAAAAATGATTTTTTAGCCTGCAATTTTTTATTTTCCCAAGGGTAACAGGAGAAATTTGACCCCAAAAGTTGTTGTCCAGTTTCTCCTGAGTACGCTGATACCCCATATGTGGGGGTAAACCACTGTTTGGGCACATGCCGAGGCTCGGAAGTGAAGTAGTGACGTTTTGAAATGTAGACTTTGAAGGAATGCTCTGTGGGCGTCACGTTGCGTTTAAGGAGCCCCTGATGTGGCTAAACAGTAGAAACTCCCCACAAGTGACCCCATTTTGGAAACTAGACCCCAAAAGGAACTTATCTAGATGTGTGGTGAGCACTTTGAACCCCCAAGTGCTTCACAGAAGTTTATAATGCAGAGCCGTGAAAATAATAAATACGTTTTCTTTCCTCAAAAATAATTATTTAGCCCAGAATTTTTTAATTTTCCCAAGAGTAACAGGAGAAATTTGACCACAATATTTGTTGTCCAGTTTCTCCTGAGTAGGGTGATACCCCATATGTGGGGGTAAACTACTGTTTGGGCACATGCCGGGGCTCGGAATTGAAGTAGTGACGTTTTGAAATGCAGACTTTGATGGAATGCTCTGCGGGCGTCACGTTGCATTTGCAGAGCCCCTGATGTGGCTAAACAGTAGAAACCCCCACAAGTGACCCCATTTTGGAAACTAGACCCCGAAAGGAACTTATCTAGATGTGTGGTGAGCACTTTGAACCCCCAAGTGCTTCACAGAGGTTTACAACGCAGAGCCGTGAAAATAAAAAATCATTTTTCTTTCCTCAAAAATGATGTTTTAGCAAGCATTTTTTTATTTTCACAAGGGTAACAGGAGAAATTGGACCCCAGTAATTGTTGCGCAGTTTATCCTGAGTATGCTGGTACCCCATATGTGGGGGTAAACCACTGTTTGGGCACACTTCGGGGCTCGGAATTGAGGGAGCACCATTTGACTTTTTGAATACAAGATTGGCTGGAATCAATGGTGGCGCCATGTTGCGTTTGGAGACCCCTGATGTGCCTAAACAGTGGTAACCCCTCAATTCTACCTCCAACACTAACCCCCCCACACCCCTAACCCTAATCCCAATTGTAGCCATAACCCTAATCACAACCCTAATTCCAACCCTAACCCTAAGACTATGTGCCCACGTTGCGGATTCGTGTGAGATTTTTCAGCATCATTTTTGAAAAATCCGCGGGTAAAAGGCACTGCTTTTTACCTGCGGATTTTCCACGTATTTCCAGTGTTTTTTGTGTGGATTTCACCTGCGGATTCCTATTGAGGAACAGGTGTAAAACGCTGCGGAATCCGCAAAAAGAATTGACATGCTGCGGAAAATACAACGCAGCGTTTCTGCGCGGTATTTTCCGCACCATGGGCACAGCGGATTTAGTTTCCCATAGGTTTACATGGTACTGTAAACCTGATGGAACACTGCTGCGAATCCGCAGCGGCCAATCCGCTGCGGATCCACAGCCAAATCCGCACCGTGTGCACATAGCCTAATTCTAAAGGTATGTGCACACGCTGCGGAAAACGCTGCGGATCCGCAGCAGTTTCCCATGAGTTTACAGTTCAATGTAAACCTATGGGAAACAAAAATCGCTGTACACATGCTGCAGAAAAACTGCACGGAAACGCAGCGGTTTACATTCCGCAAGAATGTCACTTCTTTGTGCGGATTCCGCAGCGGTTTTACAACTGCTCCAATAGAAAATCGCAGTTGTAAAACCGCAGTGAAATCCGCAGAAAAACTGCGGTAAATCTGCCATAAATCCGCAGCGGTTTAGCACTGTGGATTTATCAAATCTGCAGCGGAAAAATCCGTAGAGGACCAGAATACGTGTGCACATACCGAAACCCTAACCCTAACCCTAGCCCTAACCCTAACTCTAGCCCTAACCCTAACCCTAACCCTAACCCTAGCCCTAACCCTAACCCTAACCCTAGCCCTAACCCTAGCACTAGCCCTAACCCTAACCCTAACCCTAACCCTAGCCCTAACCCTAACCCTATTCTAACATTGGTGGAAAAAAAAAAATCTTTATTTTTTTATTGTCCCTACCTATGGGGGTGACAAAGGGGGGGGTCATTTATTATTTTTTTTTATTTTGATCACTGTGATAGATTATATCTCAGTGATCAAAATGCACTTTGGAACATTTGTGTTTCCAGCCATGGCCGATGATATTACAGCATCGGCCATGGCTGGATTGTAATATTTCACCAGTTTTAATAGGTGAAATATTACAAATCGCTCTGATTGGCAATTTCACTTTCAACAGCCAATCAGAGCGATCGTAGCCACGGGGGGGGGGGGGGGGTGAAGCCACCCCCCTGGGCCAAACTACCACTCCCCCTGTCCCTGCAGATCGGATGAAATGGGAGTTAACCCTTTCACCGGATCTGCAGGGACGCGACCTTTCTATGACGCCACATAGGTGTCATGGGTCGGATTGGCACCGACTTTCATGACGCCTACGTGGCATCATGGGTCGGGAAGGGGTTAAAGCTGTCCTAAATGTGGTATGAATATTGTTTTCCAATGATACCCTTAGTGCAAATAAATAATGAAGGATATCATAGTGTGAACAAAGCACCACAGGTGGAGGTTCTTTTTCTCCATAGAAATCCCAAATTTAACAATCAATTGGGAAAATTGTAGTGTGCATAAAGCACTACAGGGAGATTTTAATTTTCTTCCCCTAATGATGGGTGAAGGAAACTGTGATATTAATGTTTCCCTTTTTGTGATGTCCCTGGTCAACTAACTAGTAAGGGAGTATTGTGGTCTGTATATATTATCTTCCCAGGACAATCCAGCCTAAATGATGAGTAGAGGACATTTTAGTGTGAACATTGCCTTCTCATGATATCCTAGCTTAAATGTTGTGTTTTCATTGTTCATTCATGACATATCAGTGCAAACAAACAGCGAGGAACATCATAGTTTGAACAAAGCACTCATTGGGTTGTCCCAGTTTAAATGGTTGGAGATATTAGAAAACTTTTCGGAGTGTATTGGGTTGTATGAATGCAATCTTCAAAAAATCATGTAAAGGGAAATCAATTTAATATATGTAAAACTATAGTGTGAAGATTGCTCTTTTCTGCTGTTCTAGCTTAAATATGGTATGAATATTATTTTCCCATGATACTGTTAGTGCAAATAAATAAGTTTATCACAGTGTAAACAGAGCACTTATCATTACTATAGCGTGAACAAAGCAATATAGGTAGATGTTTTCCTTATGCAGAAACATCCCAAATTTAAACAACCAGTTGGGAATATTGTAGTGTGAATAAAGCACTACAGGGAGAGGTTCCCCTTTCTCTAGAGAGTTAATCGTGTATTGTGACACTTAAATCGAAGGTGTTGAACTATAAGCATGTGATGTGAAAATTTTGTAAGTGCTGATTTGGAAGTATGTGTAAATAATGCATATGTTAACCCTTTCTCTCTTTTTCTTTTCAATTTTGTGGAAAACTCTATGAGATCTTACTAACTCTGATGTTTATAATTGGGATAAATATCCTGTAAGAGGAATGGAATTTAGTACATCTGAAAATTAACCATTACATTAGTAAAGATGAATAAGAGTCAGAAAAAAAATTGTGATCTATTATGTCATCTAAAAAATTTGTATTTGTATTTTTCATGGAATGTATTTAACATTGATTCCATGTTGTAGAGCAAAATATAGAGGCAATACAGGTTAGTATTATAGTGTTTCTGTGTATAATGTTATTGTGTAACACAGAAATTATTAGATTTAAATCTTTTGTAACCATGCATGGGAAATTCTAATATATGTTTAGGCTGCAGAAGTCTCCCACCTGTGATTTAATTGATTTGTCTGCCATCAGGAAATTGGTGTGTGCACATGTTCAGATTGTTTTCAAATTCTGTAAGTTCATTTGGATGGTATCTTGACATAGAGCGCATGCTCTGGATTTTTCTGCCATCTGTATTAGATGTTGCACCCTGTCCAGGTGCTATCCGTGCTCCAGAAGTGAGGAATTGCAGGTGGTGAGCCGGATTTTCTTCTGTGATGGATGTCTGTCATCCCTGCTTCAACTGGCGCTGCTGACAATTAAACATAAAGTTTTGCATGCAGACCAGAAGGAGATGGAGGAAGACATGAGACATGGAGATGCTACCCAGGCCAGTCTCATCTCATTTACTCAGTGCAGATTGGGTAAAAATGAGGAAGTGGAGGCTAAAGAGGAGAAGGGGTAACAGGAGCTGGCTGAAAGCACAACAGAGGCTAGTAGAGTTGATGGTCTGAGGAGGAAGAGATTGATGATGAGGAGGAGGTGATGGAGAGTAGTCATCATGGTGGAGACAGGGAAATTTTTGTTGTTGGGGCCTTGGCACATATGGCTTTATGTACCACTTCCTTTTCCGTGACTCTCGCATTACTTTCATCTTGGCCAAAAAAGAGTACTGGCTGTTCACGTAGCAAGACCCACGCTAGAAGCAGAACTTTGCTTCTCTTCTTCCTGAGGCGAAAATGTCTTGTAAAATGTTGCTATACCAGAAGGCCATTGTTGAAGATATGTTGAATTAAATTACCATCAGGCAACACTAGCGGAAGGGGAAAAGATTCTTCCAAACAAGGAGGAGAGATGAGGGAGACACACAGCAGCAGAAGAAGGGGTACACTGTCAAAGGCCTAGGCCAATTTCATGAGACCAGCCCAGCTTCCAGGGTCTGATTACCAGGTACTTTTGACTAGGAGGGAAAACAGCCAACCACAGCTGATAACATAATAAATTGCACTGACAATCTATGACAGCAGCATTTAACATGAGCGCTCCAGAAGCGCGACAAAAACCACGGCCGTTGGCACCCCTGTAGCATGACAGCAGAGCGCCGATTTGTTGGCATAACAACCGGAAGTTTGCAGGATATCCCTGTGCTAGTCATTACAGATATGCCGTGTGTATCACAAGAAATCTTAGGATCACAGCTTCAGGCCTCCTAAAGGGACTATTAAAGCAAGCAAAAAGGGTTAAAAAAAATGTTTTAACAAATATAAAAAAATCTGAAAGTTCAACTCACCCCCATTTTGCCCTTTTCAAAATAAAACTACGGTGTGTGTATATATATATATATATATATATATATATATATATATATAGATATATATATATATATAGATATATATATATATATAGATATATATAGAGAGAGAGAGAGAGAGAGAGAGAGAGAGAGAGAGAGAGAGAGAGACAGAAATTCCACATATTTGGCATCACTGAGTTTATAAACGCCCGATCTATCCAAATATAAAAATAATTAAGCTGATTAGTAAACTTTGTAATGAAGAAAAAAATTACTAAAATTAAGGTTTTTTGTTTGCAGCAACATTGCAATAAAATGCAATGACAGACAATCATAACCACAAAATTGTATCATTAAAAACATCAGCTCAACATGCAAAAAATAAGCCCTCACCCAGCCTCAAATCCTGAAAAATAGAGACGCCACGGAACTCGGAAAATTGCGACATTTCTATTTTTACAAACTTTGGATTTTTTTTCCACTTCAATAAAAAAATAACCTAAGCATGTTTTGTATCTACAAACTCTTAATGACTTGGAGAATCATAATGACAGCTCTGTTTTATCATTTAGTGAATATAGTAAAAAAAAATGTGGAACATTGCACTTTTTTGCAATTTCACCGCACATGGAATTTTTTTTCATTTTTTCCAGTACACTATATGATAAAATCAATAGTGTTGTTCAGAAGCAGAACTCATCGCGCAAAAAACATGCTCTCACATCGCAATATTGATGGCAAACTATAAAAGTTATGGCTCTGGGATGAAGGGGCGCACAAAGCGAAAATGAAAAATTTGAAGGTTATGAAGGGATAAAATTGATATTGAAAAGATCTGATGTGAACAAAAAGCTTGTATAACCTGTATAATTTTTAGGTTTGAGTTTTAATAGAGTTTAGTCAATTTTAAAACATTGATTCATTGTTTTCAAACTGATGATCTTTAACTATTATAAAAAGATTTTCTTTTTTTTTGTTTAAGAAAGTTTCATGCGAAAATTGCTTAGGTAAACACTTTTTTTTTTGCTTTCATTCAATAGTTAATACATTCAAGAAAGCAAAATGAAATAGCCTCATTTTATTGTCTCTAGATATTTACTAATGAAAGGTTATCACCAAAAGCATTCATCCTTAACATACTCTCTGCTGTGCTGGTTGTTAGCAGGATTCAGTTGGCAAATAAATCAGTTAAATCTCAGAGTTTATCTGGAACATTAAAGACCATCTGAGCTCAGCATGATTCAATTCTTGTATTATGTATAACACATTAGTTTACTAAAAGTTTTCCTTTCACCTAAAGGAAAAAAAATGCATATTTTGTAATTTTGCGAAATTATTTGGTGATGAAAAAGTAATTGGGTAGTACATACATTTAGTCTATTACTATTGCAATTACTTATTAATTGTATTGTGTTTTGTGATGACCCACATAGAACATTTACGGTAATCTATTACTATTAAACAAGTATTCCACTTTCATGTAAATTATTACTTATAAAATAGTAAAGTTAGCATTGTTTCATATACTTGTATAATTTGGTTGACATACCTTTTTATGTCTGTGCTGTTGATCCATTTTCTTGTAGTAGAATGATATTATCCATCAAATTATATAAGGTATAAAGAGCTAAAGATATTGAATTAGAGGTTGCCATAAATTTCACCAGAAGCAAACATTTTCAGGATTCAAGTGGCTATTCAGTTGCCATTTTGTAGATTCTTTTGAGAACCAATAAGGGGTTAATATTTTTTAAAAAAATAATTCTTTTCTATCCTATCGTTGTGAGAAAGAGGGTCAGTACATATTATGGATGGATGTCCAGAGGCATAGCTAGGGTCTTGGTTCGGGGGGGGAAACGTCTGAGTGTGCCCCTAACCAGGTAACCCTGATTACAATTGGATAACACACCTTAATAGTGGATGTATCAGAGCCTCAGCAGATGACCACACTGTTGCTGAAAATAATCTCTATGCAACGACCAACATTGGTTTTACCACCATATGGTCAGTGGTGAATACTAGTTCTATGGAATATATAAGTGATTATAGCACAATTATATATAGTGACTTACAGCAGACCTTCTTTCTGATGGAATCGTTAACTTTTCACGTCTTTACCATCTGGCCCAGACCGACATTACAACTTCTATCAGTCATGAGTCAGCTGCAGAGATTACAACAAAGACACATTTCACTCATTCACTCACATTTTCTCAAATTTTCAGCACCATCGAGCTATCCCCAACCTGCACAAACTTTTTTTCCTGCTACCACAATGCTGAGCTGATGCTACCATATGTGTCCTTATTACTGCACCTATTGTCTGGTACCACGTGCCCACTAGTTGGAAAAACAAACGTCTAGAATAGAGTAATGCCCCATAGACAGACTTTATGTAGTAAAATGCACTACCTATTGGCAGACCCTATTATAGGGTTTGGTGGGACGCACCAAATATATATTTATAGAGTAAAAGGTGCGTTCGCAACCCGGGGTCCAATGTGCAGGAGTAAAACCCACTGCTAATAACAGACGGTACTTGTTGTGAATTCTGTTGTCGGGCTCCCTCCTGTGGTCATAAATGGTACTTCGGCTGGTTCTGTCCATGGACTTCCTCTGGTGGGTGTTTCTGAGTTTCACAGGTGACGAGGTTAATTCGTTAGCTGCTGCTCTATTTAACTCCACTTAGATCTTTGCTCCATGCCACCTGTCAATGTTCCAGTATTGGTCTGTTCACTCCTGGATCGTTCTTGTGACCTGTCTTCCCATCAGAAGCTAAGTTCCAGCTTGTATTTCTTTGGTTTGCTATTTTTCTGTCCAGCTTGCTATTTAATTTGTTGTCTTGCTTGCTGGAAGCTCTGAGATGCAGAGGGAGCGCCTCCGCACCGTGAGTCGGTGCGGAGGGTCTTTTTGCGCCCTCTGCGTGGTCTTTTTGTAGGTTTTTGTGCTGACCGCAAAGTTACCTTTCCTATCCTCGGTCTGTTCAGTAAGTCGGGCCTCACTTTGCTAAATCTATTTCATCTCTGTGTTTGTATTTTCATCTTTACTCACAGTCATTATATGTGGGGGGCTGCCTTTTCCTTTGGGGAATTTCTCTGAGGCAAGGTAGGCTTTATTTTTCTATCTTCAGGGCTAGCTAATTTCTTAGGCTGTGCCGAGTTGCATAGGGAGCGTTAGGCGCAATCCACGGCTATTTCTAGTGTGTTTGATAGGTTTAGGGATTGCGGTCAGCAGAGTTCCCACGTCCCAGAGCTCGTCCTTATTATCAGTAACTATCAGGTCATTCCGTGTGCTCTTAACCACCAGGTCTATTATTGTCCTGACCACCAGGTACTACATGGTGGTATATGTTTACTCTGTTAATTCACAAAGTCACTTAAGACAAGAAAATGCTGTGCCCTGTTAACTTCACAGAGGAACACAGCTACCAAATAGAGCAAACAGTGGTCATGCAGACAAAACAGCACACGCAAAACTCCTCACCGGAGGATTTATTCTAGCCCATTGACTTCCGGGCACATTCATCATATGAATCCCTTATACGTAACTGAAGAAGGTTCATGTTGAATCAAAACGTTTTGAGTATACTGCAAAATAAAATTCTTCTGTTCAAGCATCCCAAATTGAGTGCTAAGTTCTATGTTAATTTAGTATATAACGTGGGAGCCTAGCTATAGCACCACTTAATAGCTGTGCCCACAGTGTTGTTTCACATACGTTAGTCCCATAGATGTCTGCTCACAGACCGACGTCTCTGCTGAGCAGGCTCCACTGCGGCTGGAGAAGAATAGGAGACTGCAGCAGAGATGGTTTGAGATTGCCCCTGTGCAGAGGCGAGAACTTGACCCCTAACATTACCCCCCTCCTAGGGCCTCCCTTCTTGGACCTCACTACCCTCGAAAGCCGCAATGAGCTGCGGAGCTCAAATGTGCTCAGCAGGTTCCCAAGACTGGTCCTCTGGGCCATAACCCTTCCAGTCCACCAAATGCAATTTCTTGCCACGTAATACCTTGCACCCCAAAATAGCGTTCACCTCGTAATCGTCTGTAGACGAACCCGCTGTCCCGGCAGATGACTCGGAAAACCGGGACATGTATACGGGCTTCAAGAGGGACACTTGAAAGGTGTCGGTGATACCTAAGCGTGGAGGAAGGGCCAGAAGGTAGACCACAGGGTTAACCTGTTCGAGGACCTTGAAGGGACCCAAGTAGAGAAGTGCAAACTTAGTGGACTCAACACGCAGCCTGATGTTATGGGCAGAGAGCCACACTAAGACGCCAGGGGCAAAGGTCGGAGCAGGGCGCCGATGAGCATCGGCGGAGGAACTCATTCTCTCCTTGGAGGCCCGAATGGCATCCTGAGTGCAGTCCCAAATGTCCCATGCCTCCACAGCCCAGTCTGCCACTCTGGAGTGGAAGACACAGGCATGGGCACAGGGACACTCGAACGATGGCCGTAATTAAGGAGGAATGGAGTCTGACCGGTGGAGACGGCTATGGCGTTGTTAAGCGCAAACTCCACCCACGGTAGCAAGGATGCCCAGTCATCCTTCCTGGCAAAAACAAAATGATGTAGATGTGTGATCAGGATCTGGTTGGCCTTCTCTACCAACCCATTCGTCTCGGGATTATATGCCGAGGAGTGATTCAACTCAATGCTGAGTAGATGACAAAGCTCTCTCCAGAATCGAGACGCAAACTGGGGACCCCAGTCACTGAAAATGTTGTCAGGCATACCGTGTAGGCGAAAGATATGTTTGATAAACAACGCTGCCAGCGCCCGTGCAGAATGTAGCCGTGAAAGAGGCACCAAGTGCACCATTTTGGAAAAATGGTCGGTGATCACCCAAAAAAAGGTGCAGCCACGAGACTAAGGTAAGCCCACCACAAAATCCATCCTGACCATCTCCCAGGGCCTGTCTGCCACCGGCAGGGGGTAAAGCAACCCAGCTGGCCGTTGACGTGGAGACTTGTTCTTGGCGCAGGAGACTCAAGCCCGAACATAGTCTGCGATGTCATGGGCCATATGCGGCCACCAGTATGTCCTCGCCAGTAGCTCAGATGTCCTTTTGGACCCAAAATGTCCACCCACCAGGACGAGTGAGCCCAAGAGAGAACCTCTGGATGCAGACTGGATGATACAAAAGTCTTGCCTGGAGGCACAGACTCTAGCGAAACCGGGGCCTCAGTTCTCAGACTCTCGGTAGGGACAATAAGCCAAGGCTCCTCTTCCTCCTTCTCAGATGACACAAATGAGCTAGAGAGAGTGTAGGCATGAATGTTCTTCTCCCCGGAAAGGAAATGGAAGGTGAAATGGAACCGGGAGAATAACAAAGACCATCTGGCCTGGCGAGAATTTAAACTCTGGGCTGTCTGTAGGTAAACCAAATTCTTGTGGTCTGTGAATACTTGGAAAGGAAAGCGAGCCCCCTCCAAAAGATGTCTCCACTCAGAGAAGGCCAACTTCATTGCTAGCAACTCCCTGTCCCCGATAGAATAATTCCTCTCTGCTGGTGTGAAGGTCATGGAAAAGAAGAAGCAAGGATGCTTCCGACCTTGAGCATCCTTTTAAAAGAGGACTGCTCCAGCACCAACGGAAGAGGTATCCACCTCCACTATAAACGGCTTATCTACAACGGGGTGATGTAGGATGGAAGCGCTAGCAAAATGGGACTTAATAGAAGTGAAGACCTTGGAGACCTCCTCAAACCACAATGTGGGATTTGCTCCCTTCTTGGTTAGAGCTACCAAGGGAGCTATCAAAGTTGAGAAATGAGGAATGAACTGGCGATAATAGTTAATGAACCACATAAAGAGCTGTGGATGACCCGTTGGGGACCTGTGCAGGAAAAGTATGAGGTGGTCTTAAGACAAGTAAGTATAATAATTTATTATTTTTAGACCCTTCTCAACGCTACCTTTATTATGTTTTGGGGTCTGGAAACATATCTTTCTGGGTCAGATTTGATTCACCCCACATTTTATTCTTTTAAGTTTAAGTGTAAACGACAGTATGAAATTCATTACTTGACTTGTTTATAAATTCTATATGTCATTGTAAGGGTGTAAAAGTAGATGTCATATGCCCATCCCCCTAAAATCAGCATCTGTAAGGAGTATATTTAAATATGTGTTGTGACGTGGTTTTATTGTATTTCATGAGTAATGTGATTTGTGAATCTGCATAGAGTTTGAACAGACACTAAAAGATACAGTTACTGCAATGAAATGTGATTAATGTGTAGTGTGAACTATCTATAGTTTATAGAGAAAGCTTAAGTTAAGTGTTCAGTTTAGAGTACAGCATAGCATAGGAGTTAGGAATTTGGTTAGAAAAGGGAAATATTCAGTTGTGGGCATACTAGAAATAGGAAGCTGTTATGGACCTGGTGGTTAGGAGCACCCGGCACGACCTGATAGTTAAACTCACACAGGACAAGCTCTGGGATGTGGGAGCTCTGCTGACCGCAGGCCCTAATCCTATCACAACAACTAGAAATAGCCATGGAGCGTTCCTGACACTCCCTAGACGCCTCTTCACAGCCTAAGAGCTAGCTAGCCCTAGAGATAGAAAATAAAGCCTACCTTGCCTCAGAGAAATTCCCCAAAGGAAAAGGCAGCCCCCCACATATATTGACTGTGAGTAAAGATGAAAGTCACAAACGCAGAAATGAAACAGGTTTCAGCAAAGGGAGGCCAGACTTACTAAACAGACAGAGGATAGGAAAGGTATCTTTGCGGTCAGCACAAAAAACTACAAAGACCACGCAGAGTGTGCAAAAAGACCTCCGCACCGACTAACGGTGCGGAGATGCCACTCTGCATCCCAGAGCTTCCAGCTAGCAAGACAAAATCATGATAACCAGCTGGACAAGGAAACAATGAACAAATAATAACTAGCAGGAACTTAGCTTCTGCTGGAGAAGTCAGGTCACGAGAAAGATCCAAGAGCGAACTGAACCAATGCAGGAACATTGACAGCTGGCATGGAGTAACGATCTGAGTGGAGTAAAATAGAGCAGCCAACCAAAGGATAAACCACGTCACCTGTGTAAGGAACCTCAGAAGCAGCAGCTCCACTCACAGCCACCAGAGGGAGTCCATGGACAGAACTCGCCGAAGTACCATTCACGACCACAGGAGGGAGTTCGACAACAGAATTCACAACAGGAAGCATAGTGCACAGGTTAAGTTTGCCCAGCAACCAACTGCTGGTGCACACAGAGTAGAGAGACAGTTAAAGAACAGTCCAGCTCAAGATGGGAGGGATTAAGGCCAGTAAAAGGCAACCATTTGCTTGTTTTAGTCAGTTAGTGAAAGAGTTTGCTGGTGACAGTTGCTAGGGCGAGTTAACAGTGCAGTCAGCTACTAGCAGAAGCAAGTAAAAGTTGTGCTGGGTGGTATGAGGCCTTATCAAACCCCTTGTAGATACTCCTGAAATATCCAGAGCTCAAGGCTCAAGTTGATAGCTATGGAGGCCACAAACACCCCTTCCGTACAGAGGAAGTTGAATGTGGCAGAGAAAGGCTATGGACCTTGCCAATATTAAGGGGCCTGATAAGAGATCTCTGGGGATGACAGGAAATATTACAGCAGGGATAGTTCAGGCAGAAACTATGGTAAAGTGGGATCTGTGCTGTATTACTGAAACAAAGAATCGGAGGGTGTTGTATTCCATACTGCATGATGCAATCTGATGTACTGTAACAGTCAAGAAAGCTGTTAAATGTTAAAACAAACTGGGTGTATCCCGAGATGTGTGCAGCTGCTCTTTAGTATACAGAACTGAAGACAGCAGAGGTGTAATCCACCGTACACCAGATGACACACTGAGACTTGAACATTATTTATCTGTTGGGTGCCAAGGCATGGAAACGCAGCCCCTCGACCTTGACTGCCACCCTGTGCACCTTACATCATCACATGTGCATTTTCATGGTTGGACTATTGATAAGGTAATATGACACACATTTAAACTGCATTCATTTAGTTAGCAATTTATTTGTTTTTAATTAGAATAAAGCAAAAAAAAAGTTTAAAACAAGTTGCAGTTATTAACTTGATAATTGTACCGTCCATCTTAAGAGCTACTCCAAAAAAATTTCAAAATTGGCTTTGATAAGGCACAGAGGTAAGTGTAAATATTCCCATATTTCAAGATTATTTTAAAATTTGGATAATAAAATGTGAAATTAGGGATAATGTAATGATTTTAATAATGCACTTTAAAAATATGTTTAGAATATAAACTTGATTTAATTGATTTAATCAAGAAACTTTATTGTGACATTATATTCCCCAACAGGGTTTCAAAATAATTTTAAATATTTATGTTTTAAAAATGATTATGTTCAGATAGATGATGTGCATCTGCTTATATCAAGTTAATTGTGCAGCACTTTAAATTTATTTAGTAGGTCCAAAAAATGTCCAAATATATATCTCTTAGCACTATGGACAACATTTGGAAGTGTAACTTAAACATTTGTAGCAGAATACATTAAAGATTTTAATATTTACCCTCCATTTTTTAGACAAAATAATACTTAGGAAGAACCTCCATCCTTGATTTGAGTCTTTTAGAGAGATTCTTGTCATATCTACAAAAGCAGTCTCATAGGTTAATATTTAACTCTTAATTAGAGTTGAGCGACCTTGACCTTTTTAGAGTCGAGCCGGGTTTTGCGAAACCCGACTATGTCCAAAGTCGGGTCGAGTGAAATCGGCCGATTATGACGTAAAGTCGGGATCGACCGAAACACGAAACCCAATGCAAGTCAATGGGGCAGCATAGTCGGCAGTGAGTGGGGGCCAGGAAAACACCTAGAGTGCCCATTTTAATGTCAAAACCATCCATTCTTCTTAATGAAGCTTGTCAAGCGTAATTTACCTTATAATAATTGGAAGGCATTTGAAATTGGGGGTCATTTGGCTAAAGTTGTGGGGGGTAGGGCTGGTTCAAGTAATTAGTGGGCCCAGGAAATCTGGACCACGTCACGGCAGTGGAGCAGGGAGAGGTAAGTATTTCAACTTTGCAAGTGCTGTGAACCTGAGCAAGCAGGGGGGGCCCACTCGTTGGCATTGGCACTGGCACAGGGCCCCTCAAAGTACAGCGGTGTGTTTGCACGGCGGGGGCGCCTCCCACCGGCAGCAACACTTTTGCGTACTATGAGAGGCCCTGTGCCAGTGACGTCGCCAACTAGTATTCCTCCCCCCACCTGATGAAGGAACCTGCACTTTCATCTGCACCTTCCTCTTTGTCCCCGTGTAAGGTGGTATGGTATGCGGGAAGAGCAACCTGACTTTCAGCAGGGTCACAATGTTGTTGTGTAGCGTGCACGGGGAATGTTGCGTTATGGGTCAATGTACCAGCAGACTCATCTATCACTGGCTGGGCAATGGGCACGATGAAGTGGAAACACAGATATAGGCCCAAAGAAGAAAGTGGGCTAAATGCAGTTCAAAATTGGTAACACAGGAATAACCAGGGGGCATTGCAGTGGAGGACAACTGGAATGAGAGGCTGACACAGAGAGTAGGGCCAAATCAGTAAGTAGTCGAAATGCAGTTCAAAATTGGCAACCGTAGTAAACAGGCGGCACAGCTTTGTTCAGTGGAGGAGAACAGCAAGGAGTGGCAGACACCGATAGTAGGCCCCAAACCAACTAGTACGCCAAATGCAGTTGTTCCATTTAACCACAATTTAATGAGAGCCTGAAGATAGAAGCTCAGGAAAGGCAACCTGGGGAACACCTTGGAGTGTAACACACCATCTCTCTCCACCCCATACCCATTTTGTATGGCCTAATGCAGTGTACTTTTCTACAACTACTAAACGAGAGTCGGAAGACCGAAGCAATGGCAAGGAAACCTGGGGAACACCTTAGAGTGTAACACACCCTCTCTCTACACCCCATACCCAATTTGAAGGTCTAATGCAGTGTAGTTTCCAAGAACTACTAAACGAGAGCCGGAAGATCGAAGCTCAGGAAAGGCAACCTGGGGAACACCTTGGAGTGTAACACACCCTCTCGCTACACCCCATACCCAATTTGAAGGCCTAATGCAGCGTAGTTTCCAACAACTACTAAACGAGAGCCGGAAGATCGAAGCTCAGGAAAGGCAACCTGGGGAACACCTTGGAGTGTAACAAACCCTCTCTCTACACCCCATACCCAATTTGTAGGCCTAATGCAGCGTAGTTTCCGACAACTACTAAACGAGAGCATGAAGATCGAAGCTCAGGAAAGGCAACCTGGGGAACACCTTGGAGTGTAACACACCCTCTCTCTACACCCCATACCCAATTTGTAGGCCTAATGCAGCGTAGTTTCCGACAACTACTAAACGAGAGCCGGAATATCGAAGCTCAGGAAAGGCAACCTGGGGAACACCTTGGAGTGTAACACACCCTCTCTCTACACCCCATACCCAATTTGAAGGCCTAATGCAGTGTAGTTTCCAAGAACTACTAAACGAGAGCCGGAAGATCGAAGCTCAGGAAAGGCAACCTGGGGAACACCTTGGAGTGGAACACACCATCTCTCTACACCCCATACCCAATTTGAAGGCCTAATGCAGCGTAGTTTCCAACAACTACTAAACGAGAGCCGGTAGATCGAAGCTCAGGAAAGGCAACCTGGGGAACACCTTGGAGTGTAACACAACGTCTCTCTACACCACGGAAGGGATGATTCTTAGGAAGGAAGGCTGTTGGAAATAAGCATTGCGCGTCCGAGGGTGATTAGATTCTTATTAGGTATATACTCACCCTCGGACGCGCCCTGCTTCTTTATTTGGAATGAATGTTTATTTGCAATGTGGTGTTGACTTTCTCTATTATTTTGGTAATTAATGATTTTATTATTTTCATTATTTTGCATCTTCTCGGCAATAATATAAAGAAGACGCGACAGGACAACACTCGGTGGATGCCATATGTGTGTTTTCAATTTAAAAAAACTTTCAGTTAACTACTTGCAGGAGAAAGTAATTGTAGCTGGTGGCCATTTTTAGTACTGTACCAGATTTTAGTTGTGTGTTTGTTTTTAATGTTAAAATGTCTGCATTTGATATCTCACCAGTATTTTCTTTTTTATAAGCAAAATACTTATTTTTATATTTTCTGATGTTGGTTCCAGGGGTACACGGCCAGCAGTGCCCTGGTCAGTGTAGTAGTAGTTGAAAGAATGGACCGCAGACAGGCATCGAAGGCCTAAAATAAAAACACATGGCTGTAGGCAATTTTAAATTGGTTCCAGGGGTACACGGACAGCAGTGGTGTGGTCAGTGGAGGCCTAGTGGAAGGAGTGACCGCAGACAGGCATCGAAGGCCTAAAATAATAACACATGGCTGTAGGCAATTTTAAATTGGTTCCAGGGGTACACGGACAGCAGTGGTGTGGTCAGTGGAGGCCTAGTGGAAGGAGTGACCGCAGACAGGCATCGAAGGCCTAAAATAATAACACATGGCTGTAGGCAATTTTAAATTGGTTCCAGGGGTAGACGGGCAGCAGTGACCTGGTCAGTGTAGTAGTAGTTGAAAGAATGGACCGCAGACAGGCATCGAAGGCCTAAAATAAAAAAATTGGGCTGGCTGTAGGCAATTTTAAATTGGTTCCAGGGGTACACGGGCAGCAGTGACCTGGTCAGTGTAGTAGTAGTTGAAAGAATGGACCGCAGACAGGCATCGAAGGCCTAAAATTAAAAAAATTGGGCTGGCTGTAGGCAATTTTAAATTGGTTCCAGGGGTACACGGGCAGCAGTGACCTGGTCAGTGTAGTAGTAGTTGAAAGAATGGACCGCAGACAGGCATCGAAGGCCTAAAATAAAAAAATTGGGCTGGCTGTAGGCAATTTTAAATTGGTTCCAGGGGTACACGGGCAGCAGTGGTCTGGTCAGTGGAGGCCTAGTGGAAGGAGTGACCGCAGACAGGCATCGAAGGCCTAAAATAATAACACATGGCTGTAGGCAATTTTAAATTGGTTCCAGGGGTACACGGGCAGCAGTGACCTGGTCAGTGTAGTAATAGTTGAAAGAATGGACCGCAGACAGGCATCGAAGGCCTAAAATAAAAAAATTGGGCTGGCTGTAGGCAATTTTAAATTGGTTCCAGGGGTACACGGGCAGCAGTGGTGTGGTCAGTGGAGGCCTAGTGGAAGGAGTGACCGCAGACAGGCATCGAAGGCCTAAAATAATAACACATGGCTGTAGGCAATTTTAAATTGGTTCCAGGGGTACACGGGCAGCAGTGACCTGGTCAGTGTAGTAGTAGTTGAAAGAATGGACCGCAGACAGGCATCGAAGGCCTAAAATAAAAAAATTGGGCTGGCTGTAGGCAATTTTAAATTGGTTCCAGGGGTACACGGACAGCAGTGGTGTGGTCAGTGGAGGCCTAGTGGAAGGAGTGACCGCAGACAGGCATCGAAGGCCTAAAATAATAACACATGGCTGTAGGCAATTTTAAATTGGTTCCAGGGGTACACGGACAGCAGTGGTGTGGTCAGTGGAGGCCTAGTGGAAGGAGTGACCGCAGACAGGCATCGAAGGCCTAAAATAATAACACATGGCTGTAGGCAATTTTAAATTGGTTCCAGGGGTAGACGGGCAGCAGTGACCTGGTCAGTGTAGTAGTAGTTGAAAGAATGGACCGCAGACAGGCATCGAAGGCCTAAAATAAAAAAATTGGGCTGGCTGTAGGCAATTTTAAATTGGTTCCAGGGGTACACGGGCAGCAGTGACCTGGTCAGTGTAGTAGTAGTTGAAAGAATGGACCGCAGACAGGCATCGAAGGCCTAAAATAAAAAAATTGGGCTGGCTGTAGGCAATTTTAAATTGGTTCCAGGGGTACACGGGCAGCAGTGACCTGGTCAGTGTAGTAGTAGTTGAAAGAATGGACCGCAGACAGGCATCGAAGGCCTAAAATAAAAAAATTGGGCTGGCTGTAGGCAATTTTAAATTGGTTCCAGGGGTACACGGGCAGCAGTGACCTGGTCAGTGTAGTAGTAGTTGAAAGAATGGACCGCAGACAGGCATCGAAGGCCTAAAATAAAAAAATTGGGCTGGCTGTAGGCAATTTTAAATTGGTTCCAGGGGTACACGGGCAGCAGTGACCTGGTCAGTGTAGTAGTAGTTGAAAGAATGGACCGCAGACAGGCATCGAAGGCCTAAAATAAAAAAATTGGGCTGGCTGTAGGCAATTTTAAATTGGTTCCAGGGGTACACGGGCAGCAGTGGTGTGGTCAGTGGAGGCCTAGTGGAAGGAGTGACCGCAGACAGGCATCGAAGGCCTAAAATAATAACACATGGCTGTAGGCAATTTTAAATTGGTTCCAGGGGTACACGGGCAGCAGTGACCTGGTCAGTGTAGTAGTAGTTGAAAGAATGGACCGCAGACAGGCATCGAAGGCCTAAAATAAAAAAATTGGGCTGGCTGTAGGCAATTTTAAATTGGTTCCAGGGGTACACGGACAGCAGTGGTGTGGTCAGTGGAGGCCTAGTGGAAGGAGTGACCGCAGACAGGCATCGAAGGCCTAAAATAATAACACATGGCTGTAGGCAATTTTAAATTGGTTCCAGGGGTACACGGACAGCAGTGGTGTGGTCAGTGGAGGCCTAGTGGAAGGAGTGACCGCAGACAGGCATCGAAGGCCTAAAATAATAACACATGGCTGTAGGCAATTTTAAATTGGTTCCAGGGGTAGACGGGCAGCAGTGACCTGGTCAGTGTAGTAGTAGTTGAAAGAATGGACCGCAGACAGGCATCGAAGGCCTAAAATAAAAAAATTGGGCTGGCTGTAGGCAATTTTAAATTGGTTCCAGGGGTACACGGGCAGCAGTGACCTGGTCAGTGTAGTAGTAGTTGAAAGAATGGACCGCAGACAGGCATCGAAGGCCTAAAATAAAAAAATTGGGCTGGCTGTAGGCAATTTTAAATTGGTTCCAGGGGTACACGGGCAGCAGTGACCTGGTCAGTGTAGTAGTAGTTGAAAGAATGGACCGCAGACAGGCATCGAAGGCCTAAAATAAAAAAATTGGGCTGGCTGTAGGCAATTTTAAATTGGTTCCAGGGGTACACGGGCAGCAGTGACCTGGTCAGTGTAGTAGTAGTTGAAAGAATGGACCGCAGACAGGCATCGAAGGCCTAAAATAAAAAAATTGGGCTGGCTGTAGGCAATTTTAAATTGGTTCCAGGGGTACACGGGCAGCAGTGGTGTGGTCAGTGGAGGCCTAGTGGAAGGAGTGACCGCAGACAGGCATCGAAGGCCTAAAATAATAACACATGGCTGTAGGCAATTTTAAATTGGTTCCAGGGGTACACGGGCAGCAGTGACCTGGTCAGTGTAGTAGTAGTTGAAAGAATGGACCGCAGACAGGCATCGAAGGCCTAAAATAAAAAAATTGGGCTGGCTGTAGGCAATTTTAAATTGGTTCCAGGGGTACACGGACAGCAGTGGTGTGGTCAGTGGAGGCCTAGTGGAAGGAGTGACCGCAGACAGGCATCGAAGGCCTAAAATAATAACACATGGCTGTAGGCAATTTTAAATTGGTTCCAGGGGTACACGGACAGCAGTGGTGTGGTCAGTGGAGGCCTAGTGGAAGGAGTGACCGCAGACAGGCATCGAAGGCCTAAAATAATAACACATGGCTGTAGGCAATTTTAAATTGGTTCCAGGGGTAGACGGGCAGCAGTGACCTGGTCAGTGTAGTAGTAGTTGAAAGAATGGACCGCAGACAGGCATCGAAGGCCTAAAATAAAAAAATTGGGCTGGCTGTAGGCAATTTTAAATTGGTTCCAGGGGTACACGGGCAGCAGTGACCTGGTCAGTGTAGTAGTAGTTGAAAGAATGGACCGCAGACAGGCATCGAAGGCCTAAAATAAAAAAATTGGGCTGGCTGTAGACAATTTTAAATTGGTTCCAGGGGTACACGGGCAGCAGTGACCTGGTCAGTGTAGTAGTAGTTGAAAGAATGGACCGCAGACAGGCATCGAAGGCCTAAAATAAAAAAATTGGGCTGGCTGTAGGCAATTTTAAATTGGTTCCAGGGGTACACGGGCAGCAGTGACCTGGTCAGTGTAGTAGTAGTTGAAAGAATGGACCGCAGACAGGCATCGAAGGCCTAAAATAAAAAAATTGGGCTGGCTGTAGGCAATTTTAAATTGGTTCCAGGGGTACACGGGCAGCAGTGGTGTGGTCAGTGGAGGCCTAGTGGAAGGAGTGACCGCAGACAGGCATCGAAGGCCTAAAATAATAACACATGGCTGTAGGCAATTTTAAATTGGTTCCAGGGGTACACGGGCAGCAGTGACCTGGTCAGTGTAGTAGTAGTTGAAAGAATGGACCGCAGACAGGCATCGAAGGCCTAAAATAAAAAAATTGGGCTGGCTGTAGGCAATTTTAAATTGGTTCCAGGGGTACACGGACAGCAGTGGTGTGGTCAGTGGAGGCCTAGTGGAAGGAGTGACCGCAGACAGGCATCGAAGGCCTAAAATAATAACACATGGCTGTAGGCAATTTTAAATTGGTTCCAGGGGTACACGGACAGCAGTGGTGTGGTCAGTGGAGGCCTAGTGGAAGGAGTGACCGCAGACAGGCATCGAAGGCCTAAAATAATAACACATGGCTGTAGGCAATTTTAAATTGGTTCCAGGGGTAGACGGGCAGCAGTGACCTGGTCAGTGTAGTAGTAGTTGAAAGAATGGACCGCAGACAGGCATCGAAGGCCTGAAATAATAACACATGGCTGTAGGCAATTTTAAATTGGTTCCAGGGGTACACGGGCAGCAGTGACCTGGTCAGTGTAGTAGTAGTTGAAAGAATGGACCGCAGACAGGCATCGAAGGCCTAAAATAAAAAAATTGGGCTGGCTGTAGGCAATTTTAAATTGGTTCCAGGGGTACACGGACAGCAGTGGTGTGGTCAGTGGAGGCCTAGTGGAAGGAGTGACCGCAGACAGGCATCGAAGGCCTAAAATAATAACACATGGCTGTAGGCAATTTTAAATTGGTTCCAGGGGTACACGGACAGCAGTGGTGTGGTCAGTGGAGGCCTAGTGGAAGGAGTGACCGCAGACAGGCTTCCAAGGCCTAACATAACAAACTTGGGCTGGCTGTAGGCACTTTTAAATTGGTTCCAGGGGTACACGGGCAGCAGTGGTCTGGTCAGTGGAAGTCTAGTGGAAGGAGTGACCGCAGACAGGCTTCCAAGGCCTAACATAACAAACTTGGGCTGGCTGTAGGCACTTTTAAATTGGTTCCAGGGGTACACGGGCAGCAGTGACCTGGTCAGTGTAGTAGTAGTTGAAAGAATGGACCGCAGACAGGCTTCGAAGGCCTAACATAACAAACTTGGGCTGGCTGTAGGCACTTTTAAATTGGTTCCAGGGGTACACGGGCAGCAGTGGTCTGGTCAGTGGAAGTCTAGTGGAAGGAGTGACCGCAGACAGGCTTCCAAGGCCTAACATAACAAACTTGGGCTGGCTGTAGGCACTTTTAAATTGGTTCCAGGGGTACACGGGCAGCAGTGGTCTGGTCAGTGGAAGTCTAGTGGAAGGAGTGACCGCAGACAGGCTTCCAAGGCCTAACATAACAAACTTGGGCTGGCTGTAGGCACTTTTAAATTGGTTCCAGGGGTACACGGGCAGCAGTGGTCTGGTCAGTGGAAGTCTAGTGGAAGGAGTGACCGCAGACAGGCTTCGAAGGCCTAACATAACAAAATTGGGCTGGCTGTAGGCACTTTAAATTGGTTCCAGGGGTACATGGGCAGCAGTGTATGGTCAGTGGAAGTCTAGTGGAAGGAGTGACGGCAGACAGTCTTCGAAGGCCTAACATAACAAAATTGGGCTGACTGTAGGCACTTTTAAATTGGTTCCAGGGTAACACGGCCAGCAGTGGCCTGGTCAGTGTAGTAGTTGTAGAAAGAAGGGACCGCAGACAGGCTTCGAAGGCCTAACATAACAAAAATGTCAAAACAATGGTATTGTCAGTGCCAGGCATTGAAGGATGTCAGCGCCTAGACTACACATTGGTGAAGCTGTGAGAGATAATTTTGCTAGTGGTAGAGCACTGTTTGAGCTGGGGGGGGGAACTGTCTTGTGGCCGGCGTTACAGGCACAGGGCCCCTCATATTACAACGGTGTGTCTGACGTTGGGTGCGCACCACCACCGCCAGAGACACTTTATTGTACTATGAGGGACCCAGTGGCAGTGCCGTCGACCAAAAGCGGCCACACCCACCTCTTCAGACAAACAGCACTCTCAAGGGTCCAAGCGCAAAGTGGCGATAGCACGGCCCCGTGTGGGGAGTTTGGCCATTTCGTGAGGTGGAAACATGTCGTATGCTGGACAATCAGGTGAAGAAAATTACGAGATTGGAAAAGTCATTCAGAATAGTCCACAGGCAAGACCTTTTCATAGGAAAGCTAGGTGTCAGCCGGGCAGGGTGGGGCAAAAGATTTTGAAATCCAGTTGTGGTTCATTTTAATGAAGGTTAGATCATCTACATTTTGGGTAGCCAGACGAGTCCTTTTTTCTGTTAGTATTGAACCTGCAGCACTGAATACTCTTTCTGATAGGACACTAGCTGCCGGGCAAGCAAGCTCCTGCAATGCATATTCTGCCAATTCTGGCCAGGTGTCTAATTTGGATGCCCAGTAATCAAATGGGAATGACGGTTGAGGGAGAACGTCGATAAGGGATGAAAAATAGTTTGTAACCATACTGGACAAATGTTGTCTCCTGTCACTTTGAATTGATGCTGCAGTACCTGTCCTGTCTGCGGTCATAGAAAAATCACTCCACAACCTGGTCAGAAAACCCCTCTGGCCAACGCCACTTCTGATTTCTGCCCCTCTAACACCTCTGGTCTGCTGGCCCCTGGAGCTCGTGTGAGAACGATCACGGGCGCTGTGTGCAGAGAATGCCAGAAGCAAACGGTCAACAAGAGTTGATTGTTTTGTTGCTAATATTAGTTCCAAGTTCTCATGTGGCATAATATTTTGCAATTTGCCTTTATAGCGAGGATCAAGGAGGCAGGCCAACCAGTAATCGTCATCGTTCATCATTTTTGTAATGCGTGTGTCCCTTTTGAGGATACGCAAGGCATAATCCGCCATGTGGGCCAAAGTTCCCGTTGTCAAATCTGCGGTTGTGCTTGGTTGAGGGGCAGTTGCAGGCAAATCTACGTCACTTGTGTCCCTCAAAAAACCAGAACCCGGCCTTGCCACGCCACCAATTTCCCGTGCCCCCGGGAAAGCTTCCTCATTAAAAATATACTCATCCCCATCATCCTCCTCATCCTCCACCTCCTCTTCGCCCGGTACCTCGTCATGTACACTGCCCTGACCAGACAATCGCTGACTGTCATCAAGGCTTTCCTCTTCCTCTGGTGCAGACGCCTGATCCTTTATGTGCGTCAAACTTTGCATCAGCAGACGCATTAGGGGGATGCTCATGCTTATTATGGCGTTGTCTGCACTAACCAGCCGTGTGCATTCCTCAAAACACTGAAGGACTTGACACATGTCTTGAATCTTCGACCACTGCACACCTGACAACTCCATGTCTGCCATCCTACTGCCTGCCCGTGTATGTGTATCCTCCCACAAAAACATAACAGCCCGCCTCTGTTCGCACAGTCTCTGAAGCATGTGCAGTGTTGAGTTCCACCTTGTTGCAACGTCTATGATTAGGCGATGCTGGGGAAGGTTCAAAGAACGCTGATAGGTCTGCATACGGCTGGAGTGTACAGGCGAACGGCGGATATGTGCGCAAAGTCCACGCACTTTGAGGAGCAGGTCGGATAACCCCGGATAACTTTTCAGGAAGCACTGCACCACCAGGTTTAAGGTGTGAGCCAGGCAAGGAATGTGTTTCAGTTGGGAAAGGGAGATGGCAGTCATGAAATTCCTTCCGTTATCACTCACTACCTTGCCTGCCTCAAGATCTACAGTGCCCAGCCACGACTGCGTTTCTTGCTGCAAGAACTCGGACAGAACTTCCGCGGTGTGTCTATTGTCGCCCAAACACTTCATAGCCAATACAGCCTGCTGACGTATGCCAGTAGCTGCCCCATAATGGGAGACCTGGTGTGCAACAGTGGCAGGTGCGGATGGAGTGTTTGTGCGACTGCGGTCTGTGGACGAGCTCTTGCTTCTGCAGGAGGACGAGGAGGAGGAGGAGGAGGAGGAGGGGGTGCGAACGGCTACAGACAACTGTTTACTAGACCGTGGGCTAGGCAGAACTGTCCCAAACTTGCTGTCCCCTGTGGACCCTGAATCCACCACATTTACCCAGTGTGCCGTGATGGACACGTAACGTCCCTGGCCATGCCTACTGGTCCATGCATCTGTTGTCAGGTGCACCTTTGTGCTCACAGATTGCCTGAGTGCATGGACGATGCGCTCTTTAACATGCTGGTGGAGGGCTGGGATGGCTTTTCTGGAAAAAAAGTGTCGACTGGGTAGCTCGTAGCGTGGTACAGCGTAGTCCATCAGGTCTTTGAAAGCTTCGCTTTCAACTAACCGGTAGGGCATCATCTCTAACGAGATTAGTCTAGCTATGTGGGCGTTCAAACCCTGTGTACGCGGATGCGAGGCTAAGTATTTCCTTTTTCTAACCATAGTCTCATGTAGGGTGAGCTGGACTGGAGAGCTGGAGATCGTGGAACTAGCGGGGGTGCCGGTGGACATGGCAGACTGAGAGACGGTGGGAGATGGTATTGTTGCCGCCGGTGCCCTAGATGCAGTGTTTCCTACTACGAAACTGGTGATTCCCTGACCCTGACTGCTTTGGCCTGGCAAAGATACCTGCACAGATACAGCAGGTGGTGCGCTAAATGGTGGTCCTACACTGCCGGAAGGGATGTTGCGTTGATGACTAGCTTCATTGGCCGAGGGTGCAACAACCTTAAGGGACGTTTGGTAGTTAGTCCAAGCTTTCAAATGCATGGTGGTTAAATGTCTATGCATGCAACTAGTATTGAGACTTTTCAGATTCTGACCTCTGCTTAAGGAAGTAGAACATTTTTGACAGATGACTTTGCGCTGATCAATTGGATGTTGTTTAAAAAAATGCCAGACTGCACTCTTTCTAGCATCGGATACCTTTTCAGGCATTGCAGACTGAGCTTTAACCGGATGGCCACGCTGTCCTCCAACAGGTTTTGGCTTTGCCACGCGTTTTGGGCAAGATACGGGCCCGGCAGATGGAACCTGTGGCGATGTTGATGCCTGCTGCGGCCCCTCCTCCTCCTCTGCTTCAGAACTGCTGCCGCCTGCACCCTGTTCCCCCAATGGCTGCCAATCGGGGTCAAGAACTGGGTCATCTAATAACTCTTCTTGTACCTCCTGCGCAACTTCGTCTGTGTCACCGTGTCGTTCGGTGGTATAGCGTTCGTGATGGGGCAACATAGTCTCATCAGGGTCTGATTCTTGATCAGCACCCTGCGAGGGCAATGTTGTGGTCTGAGTCAAAGGACCAGCATAGTAGTCTGGCTGTGGCTGTGCGTCAGTGCACTCCATGTCAGATTCAATTTGTAATGGGCATGGACTGTTAACTGCTTCACTTTCTAAGCCAGGGACGGTATGTGTAAAGAGCTCCATGGAGTAACCCGTTGTGTCGCCTGCTGCATTCTTCTCTGTTGTTGTTTTTGCTGAAGAGGACAAGGAAGTGACTTGTCCCTGACCGTGAACATCCACTAACGACGCGCTGCTTTTACTTTTACCAGTTTCACGAGATGAGGCAAAAGAGCTAGAGGCTGAGTCAGCAAGATAAGCCAAAACTTGCTCTTGCTGCTCCGGCTTTAAAAGCGGTTTTCCTAATCCCAGAAAAGGGAGCGTTCGAGGCCTTGTGTAGCCGGACGACGAACCTGGCTCCACAGCTCCAGACTTAGGTGCAATATTTTTTCCCCCACGACCACCTGATGCTCCACCACTACCACTACCCTCATTACCAGCTGACAATGAACGCCCCCGGCCACGACCTCTTCCACTAGACTTCCTCATTGTTTTAAAAACGTAACCAAACTAACGTTATTTGTTGCAGTCACACAACTTACACGGTGAGCTATAACTTCAGTATGATTTAGCTACCCCTTTACAGGTTGGTGAGACCACAGCGAAAATCAGGCCCAATGTTACACACTCTTTTTTTGGTGGCTGCAAATTAGAGAGATGCCCCACACGCAGGACTGTCACTGAAGCACAAATGTTAATATTAATGTCACACTATTATTTTTTTTTTATTTTTATTTTTTTCAGGAACACTTTAGAAACCCCCCCAAAAAAAAAAAAAAGATTTTTGCAGGGAGAATTTAGAAAACAAATGTAACAAACTATATGCTTTCTATGGGCCACTGAGTGAGAGATGACGCACACAGGAATCAGGAGTGGCACACAAGCCCAGAGGCCAATATTTTTCTACCAATGATTGATGGAGTTATTTTCTCTGGTAGATTTTGGAACCCAAATCAAGGAAAAAAAATGTAGGCTTTCTATGGACCACAATTGGAGAGAGAGAGAGAGAGAGAGAGAGATGGCACACCCAGGAGTCAAGACTGGCACACAAGCAGAAAGGCCAATATTAATCTCCCACTGTTTTTTTTTTTTTTTTTTTTTTTTCAGGGAGACTTTAGAAAAAAAAATAATAAAAAAAATATGATTTTATCAGGAAGAATTTAGAAACCAAATAAAATAAAATGATTTTTTCAGGGAGAATTTATAAAACAAATAAAAACAAAAATAGGCGTTCTATGGCCCACTGACTGAGAGATGACGCACACAGGAGTCAGGAGTGGCACACAAACCCAGAGGCCAATATTTTTCTACCAATGATTGATGTAGTTATTTTCTCTGGTAGATTTTAGAACCCAAATCAAGGAAAAAAAATATAGGCTTTCTATGGACCACAATTGGAGAGAGAGAGAGAGAGAGAGAGAGAGAGAGATGGCACACCCAGGAGTCAAGACTGGCACACAAGCAGAAAGGCCAATATTAATCTCCCACTGTTTTTTTTGGTTGTTTTTTTTTTTTTTTTTTCAGGGAGACTTTAGAAAAAAAAATAATAAAAAAAATATGATTTTATCAGGAAGAATTTAGAAACCAAATAAAATAAAATGATTTTTTCAGGGAGAATTTATAAAACAAATAAAACCAAAAATAGGCGTTCTATGGCCCACTGACTGAGAGATGACGCACCCAGGAGTCAAGACTGGCACACAAGCAGAAAGGCCAATATTAATCTCCCACTGTTTTTTTTTTTTTTTTTCAGGGAGACTTTAGAAAAAAAAATAATAAAAAAAATGTGATTTTATCAGGAAGAATTTAGAAACCAAATAAAATAAAATGATTTTTTCAGGGAGAATTTAGAAAACAAATAAAACCAAAAATAGGCGTTCTATGGCCCACTGACTGAGAGATGACGCACCCAGGAGTCAAGACTGGCACACAAGCAGAAAGGCCAATATTAATCTCCCACTGTTTTTTTTTTTTTTTTTCAGGGAGACTTTAGAAAAAAAAATAATAAAAAAAATGTGATTTTATCAGGAAGAATTTAGAAACCAAATAAAATAAAATGATTTTTTCAGGGAGAATTTAGAAAACAAATAAAACCAAAAATAGGCGTTCTATGGCCCACTGACTGAGAGATGACGCACCCAGGAGTCAAGACTGGCACACAAGCAGAAAGGCCAATATTAATCTCCCACTGTTTTTTTTTTTTTTTTTCAGGGAGACTTTAGAAAAAAAAATAATAAAAAAAATGTGATTTAATCAGGAAGAATTTAGAAACCAAATAAAATAAAATGATTTTTTCAGGGAGAATTTAGAAAACAAATAAAACCAAAAATAGGCGTTCTATGGCCCACTGACTGAGAGATGACGCACCCAGGAGTCAAGACTGGCACACAAGCAGAAAGGCCAATATTAATCTCCCACTGTTTTTTTTTTTTTTTTTCAGGGAGACTTTAGAAAAAAAAATAATAAAAAAAATGTGATTTTATCAGGAAGAATTTAGAAACCAAATAAAATAAAATGATTTTTTCAGGGAGAATTTAGAAAACAAATAAAACCAAAAATAGGCGTTCTATGGCCCACTGACTGAGAGATGACGCACCCAGGAGTCAAGACTGGCACACAAGCAGAAAGGCCAATATTAATCTCCCACTGTTTTTTTTTTTTTTTTTCAGGGAGACTTTAGAAAAAAAAATAATAAAAAAAATGTGATTTTATCAGGAAGAATTTAGAAACCAAATAAAATAAAATGATTTTTTCAGGGAGAATTTAGAAAACAAATAAAACCAAAAATAGGCGTTCTATGGCCCACTGACTGAGAGATGACGCACCCAGGAGTCAAGACTGGCACACAATCAGAAAGGCCAATATTAATCTCCCACTGTTTTTTTTTTTTTTTTTCAGGGAGACTTTAGAAAAAAAAATAATAAAAAAAATGTGATTTTATCAGGAAGAATTTAGAAACCAAATAAAATAAAATGATTTTTTCAGGGAGAATTTAGAAAACAAATAAAACCAAAAATAGGCGTTCTATGGCCCACTGACTGAGAGATGACGCACCCAGGAGTCAAGACTGGCACACAAGCAGAAAGGCCAATATTAATCTCCCACTGTTTTTTTTTTTTTTTTTCAGGGAGACTTTAGAAAAAAAAATAATAAAAAAAATATGATTTTATCAGGAAGAATTTAGAAACCAAATAAAATAAAATGATTTTTTCAGGGAGAATTTATAAAACAAATAAAAACAAAAATAGGCGTTCTATGGCCCACTGACTGAGAGATGACGCACACAGGAGTCAGGAGTGGCACACAAACCCAGAGGCCAATATTTTTCTACCAATGATTGATGTAGTTATTTTCTCTGGTAGATTTTAGAACCCAAATCAAGGAAAAAAAATATAGGCTTTCTATGGACCACAATTGGAGAGAGAGAGAGAGAGAGAGAGAGAGAGAGATGGCACACCCAGGAGTCAAGACTGGCACACAAGCAGAAAGGCCAATATTAATCTCCCACTGTTTTTTTTTTTTTTTTTCAGGGAGACTTTAGAAAAAAAAATAAAAAAAAAAAGATTTTATCAGGAAGAATTTAGAAACCAAATAAAATAAAATGATTTTTTCAGGGAGAATTTATAAAACAAATAAAACCAAAAATAGGCGTTCTATGGCCCACTGACTGAGAGAGAGAGAGAGAGAGATGGAACGCTTAGTACTGGCACACAAGCCCAAAGGGCAATATTAATCTCCCTTTTTTTTTCCAGGGAGAATTTCTAAAACCCAAAAAAAAAATAAAATAGGCTTTCTATGGCCCACTATTTGTGAGAGAGATGGGACGCTCAGGACTGGCACAGATGGCACGCTCAGGACTGGCACAGAAGCCCAGAGGCCAATATTAATCTCCCTTTTTTTCTGGGAGAATTTATAAAACCAAAAAAATATTTAAATAGGCTTTCTATGGCCCACTATTTGTGAGAGAGATGGCACGCTCAGGACTGGCACAGATGGCACGCTCACAACTGGCACACAAGCCCAGAGGCCAATATTAATCTCCCTTTTTTCAGGGAAAATTTATAAAACAAAAAAAAAAAATAAATAGGCTTTCTATGGCCCACTATTTGTGAGAGAGATGGCACGCTCAGGGCTGGCACAGATGGCACGCTCAGGACTGGCACACAAGCCCAGAGGCCAATATTAATCTCCCTTTTTTTCAGGGAGAATTTATAAAACCCCAAAAAAAATAAAATAGGCTTTCTATGGCCCACTATTTGTGAGAGAGATGGCACACTCAGGACTGGCACACAAGCCCAAAGGCCAATATTAATCTCCCACTGTATTTTTATCAGGGAGAATTTATACACCCCACAAAAAAAAATACAGAAAAATGAAAAGGCTTTCTATGGCCCACTATGTGAGAGAGATGGCACACACAGGGATGGCACTCTAGCAGAAATGCCAAATTGCCAATCTTAATCTCCCACCAAAAAAAAAAAAAAAAAAAAAACAGGGAATGTCCTACAATTACTATCTCCCTGCCTGCAGTAATCTCAGCCAGGTATGGCAGGCAGCTACTATCTCCCTGCCTGCAGTAATCTCAGCCAGGTATGGCAGGCAGCAATAAGGAGTGGACTGATGCACAAATGAAATAAAAAGTGTGGACAAACAAAAAAGATAGCTGTGCAGAAAGGAAGGAACAAGAGGATTTGTGCTTTGAAAAAAGCAGTTGGTTTGCACAGCGGCGTACACACAGCAATGCAGCTATCAGGGAGCCTTCTAGGGCAGCCCAATGAGCTACAGCGCTGAGGGGAAAAAAAAAAAAAAACTTCCACTGTCCCTGCACACCGAGGGTGGTGTTGGACAGTGCAAATCGCTGCAGCACAAGCGGTTTTGTGGTTAATGGACCCTGCCTAACGCTATCCCTGCTTCTGACAAAGCGGCAGCAACCTCTCCCTAAGCTCAGATCAGCAGCAGTAAGATGGCGGTCGGCGGGAACGCCTCTTTATAGCCCCTGTGACGTCGCAGACAGCAAGCCAATCACTGCAATGCCCTTCTCTAAGATGGTGGGGACCAGGACCTATGTCATCACGCTGCCCACACTCTGCGTTTACCTTCATTGGCTGAGAAATGGCGCTTTTCGCGTCATTGAAACGCGACTTTGGCGCGAAAGTCGCGTACCGCATGGCCGACCCCGCACAGGGGTCGGATCGGGTTTCATGAAACCCCGACTTAGCCAAAAGTCGGCGACTTTTGAAAATGTTCGACCCGTTTCGCTCAACCCTACTCTTAATTATGATTAATTCAAACTCTAAATTATTATTAATTCAAAACAACCTTTGTCTCTTAAGTATGCCAATTAACCTGAGTATCTTTTAAAAATAACAGATGTCTATTTCATGCCACATGTTATCTCCCTGGTATAGATCATATTTCTGACATTATTCATTAATAGTAGCAGTGATTTAGGCACATGGAATGGTTTAGATTTCTTAGAAACAAGCCTATGTCTTATTAACACATAATGCATTTTTCTTAAGTATGAAAAGACCCACACAAATATGCAGGATGTGTTTTAAATAGAAGTATAAATTGCTTTCAATCAGAAATGTAGCCATTTAGAGTTTTATATTTGTACACTCATGTAATATAACAGTATATATCATTTAGTCACTTTTTAAGTGAAAAGAATCATAAACAATTTTCTAACATGAATGAGTACCTTAAATGTAATTATTATTATGGTTTTAAGAACTGATTAATCTAGATGTGAAATATTTAGAAGTAAACTAAGTCAGTATGACACTGAAAGAAATAAATAGTTTTCAAACCATGTTACTTCATCCCTTATCCCCCTTCTGACATTGCACGTAATGATACATCCTTGACACCTGAGCCAATTTGACTATGGACGGATCACTACATCTAAGCAATTGACCGTGCTCACGGGGCAGATGCTCGGGCGATCGCCACCAGATGTCGGCTGATTCTGACAGCTGACATTTAGCACTAGGTGCCGGGAGTGGTCACAAACCGTTTCCAGTATTTAACCCCTGAACAGGACCACATCCAGGGCCGTATTTGCCACTGTGCACTTGAGGGCACGTGCCTAGGGCAGCAGGTTGCGGGGGGCGCACTTGAGCAAGGTTTTCTTTTTTTTCTTTTTCTTTTTTTTTTTTTTATAAATTCCGGGGTCAAGCGCCCACAACTCTTCCCTCGCTCCCTCCCGCCCCCTCCCTCCCGCCCTCTCCCTGAAGATTTCATACTCACCCTCCTCCAGCGGTGCCTGCTGCAACTCCGTCTCAGCGCCGGCAGCTCGTCCTGTCTTCAGCGGTCACGTGGTACCGCTCATTAAGGTGATGAATATGGACGCATATTCATCACCTTAATGAGCGGTACCACATGACCGCTCATACAGGAAGGAAGACGCTGCAGAGATGCCTGAAGTTCTGCGCCGCCTGGTGAGATAAATGTGAGTATGTCAGGGGAGGAGGATGGGGAAGCCTTGCACACAGGGTTGGAGGATGGACGAGACGTGCACACAGGGTGGGAGGATGGGGGAGCTGTGCACACACCATGGTAGGATGGGGGAGCCGTGCACACACCGTGGGAGGATGGGGGAGCCGTGCACACACCATGGGAGGATGGGGGAGCCGTGCACACACCGTAGGAGGATGGGGGAGCCGTGCACACAGGGTGGGAGGATGGGAGAGCTGTGCACACACCGTGGTAGGATGGGGGAGCCGTGCACACACCGTGGGAGGATGGGGGAGCCGTGCACACAGCATGGGAGGATGGGGGAGCCGTGCACACACCATAGGAGGATGGGGGAGCCGTGCACACAGGGTGGGAGGATGGGAGAGCAGTGCACACATCGTGGGAGGATGGGTTAGCCGTGCACACAGGGTGGGAGGATGGAGGAGCCGTGCACACACCGTGGGAGGATGGGGGAGCCGTGCACACAGCGTGGGAGGATTGGGGAGCCGTGCACACAGGGTGGGAGGATGTGGGAGCCGTGCACACACCGTTGGAGGATGGAGGAGCCGTGCACACACCGTGGGAGGATGGGGGAGCCGTGCACGCAGGGTGGGAGGATGTGGAAGCTGTGCACACAGGGTGGGAGGATGTGGGAGCCGTGCAAACAGGGTGGGAGGATGGGGGAGCCGTGCACACAGGGTGGGAGGATGTGGGAGCTCTGCACACAGAGTGGGAGGATGGGGGAGCCGAGCCATGTATACAGGATGGGAGGATGGAGGAGCCATGCATACAGGGTGGGAGGATGGGAGAGCCATGCATACAGGATGGGAGAATGGGGGAGCCAAGCCATGCATACAAGATGGGAGGATGGGGGAGCCGAGCCATGCATACAAGATGGGAGGATGGGGGAGCCGAGCCATGCATACAGGATGGGAGGATGGGGGACATGTATGAGGAAACCGTACTGGGGAGGATGGGGGGCAGGTTTGAGGAAACAGTATGGGGGAATGGAGGGCATATATGAGGAAAGAATATGGGGGTTATGTGCAGATAGTATGGGGAGCAAATGAGGGAATGTGTGTGAACACAGTATGAGTAGCGATGTGAAAAATAGATGTGGACAGAGTGCGGGGAGTGAGGGTGATGGGATGTGTGCAGAAAAAGTATGAGACAGGTGAGCAGGCAGTATAGAAAGTAAGGGGGTAAATATATGAGGAGACAGTATGGTGAACAGGAGGGATGTGAGAGGAGACAATATGAGGAGGGAGGGGAATAGTGTGAGGAGACAGTATGGGGGCAGAAAAGTGAGTGGGCACAGAATAGAAACTGAGTAGTGGGGGCGTAGCATGGAGGGACAGTGTAAGGGCCATATTTTGTGCAGACAATATAGTGATAATTTTTTATTCAGGAGCATTATAAGGACACTTGTATCTTTAAGGGCATCAGGTGGAGATTTTCTGCAAAAGAGCAGAGAAGATGGAAGTCTGCAGAGATGAGCTGTGGATGAGAAAACTCATCATGGGATCTGGACAAGATGAAGAAAAGAAGAACGCTCCAGAGGTGACATCATCTATAAGGTACCTGGATGTAAATGTTATTTGTGATACTAACTAACTCTCATGTTTTTATTTATGTTAGGAGCATGTAGCATTTCCCTTACTTCGGGTCTTGGGGGACACTCGCTTTGCACAGGAATAACGCATACAGGCATGATTTCTCACACAAATTAAGTCCGTTCCGGTTTATTAAAGCATCATAAACTGCACCGTAAGCCAGGTTACACACAGTCTGTTACTTTAACACGTGTGGCTTTACAAAACATTTGGTAGTCACATCTTTTCTCTCCATTACAGTTCATTACATGCATCAACGGAACATATTAAATCTCAACAGTCTGTACCAATGGCAGATACATCTCTGCCATATATGCAGGTTTTTTCCATACCAGGGGTTACCTCTCAGGAGCTTCGGCTCCATACACTGACTCCTGCCAGTGCTGGTTCAGAGGGAAACTACCTCACTGGGATCACCGTCCTTGTGCCCAGGGCCCTTGGATAGTCCAGACCCACAGTAGGAACTGTAGCTTCCCCAACACAGAAACCGTCTCAGGTTCTGTAGATGCAGCCTTTCCATGTGCTTCCAGGAATTCCAATCACATGCACTTCCAACACACAGGCCATCAGTCCATGATCTTCCCAAGTGCTTACAGGACTCCAGTCCATCCCAGGACAATCCAACAGCCTCGAGCATTCAGTCCATAGCCTCAGCACTCAGGCCACTCAGTGCCAAAGCCCAACCATGTGCTATTCAGGGATTACCAGGATTTCCAACACAGGCTTCCAGGGCTTTGCACTTGGACCAAATGGATCCAAACACAGGTGACATTACATACCTGTAACCACTCCCCTGGGTGGGAGTGTGGGTGTGTGTGGCTAGTTCGACCCTCCCATCTCTCATAACTAGCCCAACCAGTCTCCCATTAGCACTACACATTTACATGTTGGACTACAGGTCCCAGGACACCAACATAACTTCAGACTGACAGCGCAGAATGTCCTCCTCTGCGACACATATAACGGCCATCTACAATTCTGCCAAACTTTGTCTCATCACAACTATGCCTCCAAGTGCATCTTCAAGTGCACACGCAGCGCCCTCTGACTGTAACACTGGTCACTGCACCACAAGCATTAAAGGGAATGTCCAGGTTTGTGATAAGTCTGCAGTCATTCTTTGTGACTGCAGACTTCTGAATTCTCACAGTGCACACTACACGCTGTCAGGATTCTCTCGTGCTAGGGATTTACATTAATGTGGTCACGTGCTAACTAGACATATGTGGCCTCAGTCAATGAAAATGAACTGAGCGAGGCTGGGCACGCCTAGTTAGAATGTGGTCAGAAGTATAGAAATCACATACTTGTGCTGACATGACTGTTCACCAGCAAGGGAGAATCCTAAAATTGTGCAGTGCATTAGTTGTGAGAATTCAGAAGACTGCGATGTCAGGATTCAGCTCTGCAGGTTCCAGTAGTCGTCACATGGACACCTCACTCATATGCGATTTTCATACTTGTGGTCCTGTGACAATGAGCTTCTCTTCTGCTTCTCTGTTTTTCACTGAACATTGAGAGCATTAGGGAGAGGAGCTCGTCGGTACATGACTAAGTGTGCAAATCACATATGTCATGTGGGGGGGAGGGCACCAAAATGAATTGTTGCCCCTGGTGCCAGAAACCCTAGATACAACTCTGCCATGGTATGCCACTGCGAGTGGTGATTACCGGGTCCGGTGGAGGGATGTCTGTGCACAGGCAGTGAGGCAGGGACTGAGGGTGTGCACAGAGAGAATGGAAACTCGGAGACTGACCGCCCCAGTCTACCCTGGAGCCTCATTATCATAGGAATATGTCAGGTAATTGTTTTCCTAAAGATTTAAAGTGTAGTTTTAGGTCAGAGAGGGATGGCTAAGGATGAGCTAAGGAGGTGCAGGGACAGGTAGTAATGGCTACTTGCGGACATGTGCGGCACTTGCAGTTTTACACTTGCAGTGATACAAAAAACACTGTTAGCAGTACCACATTTGCCGGATCGAGGCAAAACCGCAAGTGCCGCACATGTCCGCAAGTCCCATAGGGAATGAATGATGTCGAACGCAGTGTTGCCGTAAGTGATCCGTTACACGGCAGATGCGGAAAAACTGCCAGATCTGCTGCAAAAGGCTACTTCCTCATCAGCGATTTATGGCAAAGTCACTGCCGATAGTGTCACAATCACCAAAGGGGGAGGCAGCACTAAAAGTGCCTAGGGCAGCAGAAACTCTAAATACAGCCCTGACCGCATCAATCCGGAAGCAGGCACAGGGCTGCCAACCCCTCTGCCTTTTTATTGGAGACCCTGTGGCATGACGACATCCGGGTCATCAGAGTGAGGAAACTCGCTGATGATGTGCAGTGCAAGATCAGCAAGTCTCTCTGTGAGTGCAGCACTGACAGCTTCTATGACATGGTGATGATGCTTCATCTGCATGCTATAAAAGGGATTAGTCTGTAAAAAATGATTGTCCCATAGTGGGACAAAGTAAAAAAGTTATAAAAACATAAAAAATTTAAAATTATAAACATATATATAAAAAAAAAATCAAAAATAGTTATAAAAGATAAATATATATTCTATAACTAAATAAATATTTGAATGAAAAAAAATCTAAACGAGAAAAGTACACATATTTGGTATCGCAGCGTCCGCAATAACCCGAAATATAAAACTGTTCCACTTGTGAACCCTTTTAGGGAACACCATAAAAAATAAAAAACAAGTAAAAAAACAATTCTTTAGCATCATACCGCCAAATAAAAACTGAAATAACACGAGATTAAAAAGATGGATATAAATAAACATGGTACTACTGAAAACATCATCTTGTCCAACAAAAAACAAGCCGCTGTACAGCTCAATCAGCGGAAAAAAAAAAGTTATAGCTCTCAGAATAAAATGATGCAAAAATGATTATGGTGCTAGCGGGGATCTCAACGGATCACACTGCAACTCAGCCCAGCTGGGAACGAAGCCCAGTGACCGGAGGTAACCTCTATGACGTCACCCCCGGTCACTGAGCACTCATTGTGCTAGCGGGGAACTCACCACAGCCCTGCCCAGCTGCGAACGGAGCCCTTTGACCAGAGATAACTTCTATGATGTCACCCCCGATCACTGACTCTGCACTTCCAGCAGCTCATTCACTAGTGGTTCTCAACCTGAATGGTTGTATCTTTACACCTTCCCGGTTGAAAATTAATTATCCCCAGACATGGATTAAGATGTGAGACAGAATGACAGACAGGTATGGTATATTGTTGTTTTTTTTAACTTTATTTTTATTACAGGAGATCGAGGGCTTTGGTGGAATTAGAATTTTCTCAGACCCTCCCATCGGACTGGCCCTGAGACGTGGGGTACTGTCACAAGGAGTGCAAAGTTTTGGAAGATGTTGAGGGAGTACCTTGCTGACCGTACCTACGTCCTCTGTGCCTGCTAGTTATTTGGTATCCAAGCTGGATACATTGCATGAACTGGCTCCCTACGCCTTAGAGGTCCTGGCCTGCCCTGCTGCTAGCATTTTGTCAGAGCGAGTATTTAGTGCCGCTGTTGGAATTATAACTGATAAGCGCATCTGCCTATCAACTGAAAATAATGACAGGCTGACTCTTATAAAAATGAACAAGGGCTGGATAGGGCCAGACTTCTCAACACCACTTAATGATAGCAGAGTAACATAAACTTAAACCAAGTGTCTTTTTTGGGAGGTCTATTCCCATGTACCACTTCACACCCACACATCGATATACGCTTCCTGAATTTGCCTATTTGCTATTGTCCTCCTCCTCCTCCTCATCTTCCACCACCACTATATCACCAGGGTGACTGTGGTCCGTGATGCAACACCAACATTATTGTTTTAAAGGGTGTTTATGATGCCCATAAACAACATTTTTAGACAGTAGGTTGATGTATACCCCCCAGGGGAAATTTTTGTCAGCCCATACACCGACTGCATGAGCATTACAAGTATAGGAGACCCGCTCCTTTGTAATGGAAACAGATTTTTAGGAGACTTTCCTGCATGTCTCTTCCAAGGGTTATTGCGGTGTGTCCAAATTTGGGGCAGGCCTTGCATTCACTGCATAATCAAACAGTATAGGAGAACCACTTCCTAATAATGGGAACTGTAGAGGTTGGTCAGCTTCAACAATGCGTTTCTCCACTGCCAGGTTTTCAGCCTCAACACTGGCTTTCTCCAATGCAAGTTCTTCAGGCTCAACACTGAAATGCTCCACTGCCAGGTCTTCAGCCTCAACAGTGAATTCTCCAATGCAGGTTCTTCAGGCTCAACACTGAAATGCTCCACTTCTGGGTGTTCAGCCTCAACACTGCAGTGCTCCAATGCCGGGTCTTCAGCCGCAACACTTATATTCTCCAAAGCAGGTTCTTCAGGCTCAACACTGCAGTTCTCCACTGTAGGTTCTTAAGCCTCAACACTCTAATACACTGCATTGGCAAACAGTATGGGAGTATCAACTTCCTAATAATGGGAATATTGCTTTCAGGCAGCCATCCTGTACGTCTGTTCAAAGAGTTATTGGGGTGCATTTAAATTTAGGACAGGTGTTACTTTGACTGCATAGGCAAACAGTATGGGAGTATCAACTTCCTAATAATGGGAAAATTGTTTTCAGTTGGCCATCCTGTACATCTGTTCAAAGAGTTATTGGGGTGCGTCTAATTTTGGGCATGGCAGGCCTTGCATTCACTTAATAGGCAAACAGTATGGGAGTACCAGCTTCCTAATAATGGGAACATTGCTTTCAGGTGGCCATCCAATACATCTGTTCAAAGGGTTATTGTGGAGCGTCTAAATTTGGGGAGGGCAGGCTTTGCATTCACTTGATGGACAAACAGTATGGGAGTACCAACTTCCTAATAATGAGAACATGGCTTTCAGATGGCCATCCTGTACCTCTGTTCAAAGGGTAATTGGGGTGCCTCAAAAATTGGGACAGGGCAGGCCTTGCATTCACTTTATGGGCAACCAGTATGGGAGTACCAACTATTTAATAATGGGAACATTGCTTTCAAGTGGCCATCCTGTGCGTCTGTTCAAAAGGTTATTGTGGTTCATCTAAATTTGGGGCAGGGCAGGCCTTCCACTCACCTAATGGGCAAACAGTATGGTAGTACCAAATTCCTAATAATGAGAACATTGCTTTCAGGTGGCCATCCTGTACATCTGTTTAAAGAGTTATTTGGGAGCGTCCAAACTTTGGGCAGGGCAGGCCTTGCATTCACTTCATGGGCAAACAGTATAGGAGTACCAACCTTCTAGTAATGGAAACATTGCTTTCAGGTGGCCATCCAGTACGTCTGTTCGAAGGGTTACTGTGGTGCATCTAAATTTGGTACAGGGCAGAACTTGCATTCACTTCATGGGAAAACAGCATGGGAGTACCAACTTCCAAATAATGGGAATGATGCTTTCAGATAGCACTCATTTACGTCTATTGAAAGGGTTATTGGGGTACTTAGTGACTTTCAGCGTCCCTCCTTCATAAATGAAACAGGATGTGTCTGATGAGGTGTCACATACAGTTAGGGCCAGAAATATTTGGACAGTGACACAAGTTTTGTTATTTTAGCTGTTTACAAAAACATGTTCAGAAATACAATTATATATATAATATGGGCTGAAAGTGCACACTCCCAGCTGCAATATGATAGTTTCCACATCCAAATCGGAGAAAGGGTTTAGGAATTATAGCTCTGTAATGCATAGCGTCCTCTTTTTCAAGGGACCAAAAGTAATTGGACAATGGACTCTAAGGGCTGCAATTAACTCTGAAGGCGTCTCCCTCGTTAACCTGTAATCAATGAAGTAGTTAAAAGGTCAGGGGTGGATTCCAGGTGTGTGGTTTTGCATTTGGAAGCTGTTGCTGTGAGCAGACAACATGCGGTCAAAGGAACTCTCAATTGAGGTGAAGCAGAACATCCTGAGGCTGAAAAAAAAGAAAAAATCCATCAGAGAGATAGCAGACATGCTTGGAGTAGCAAAATCAACAGTTGGGTACATTCTGAGAAAAAAGGAATTGACTGGTGAGCTTGGGAACTCAAAAAGGCCTGGGCGTCCACGGATGACAACAGTGGTGGATGATCGCCGCATACTTAATTTGGTGAAGAAGAACCCGTTCACAACATCAACTGAAGTCCAGAACACTCTCAGTGAAGTAGGTGTATCTGTCTCTAAGTCAACAGTAAAGAGAAGACTCCATGACAGTAAATACAAAGGGTTCACATCTAGATGCAAACCATTCATCAATACCAAAAATAGACAGGCCAGAGTTAAATTTGCAGAAAAACACCTCAAGAAGCCAGCTCAGTTCTGGAAAAGTATTCTATGGACAGATGAGACAAAGATCAACCTGTACCAGAATGATGGGAAGAAAAAAGTATGGAGAAGAAAGGGAACGGCACATGATCCAAGGCACACCACATCCTCTGTAAAACATGGTGGAGGCAACGTGATGGCATGGGCATGCATGGCTTTCAATGGCACTGGGTCACTTGTGTTTATTGATGACATAAGAGCAGACAAGAGTAGCCGGATGAATTCTGAAGTGTACCGGGATATACTTTCAGCCCAGATTCAGCCAAATGCTGCAAAGTTGATTGGACGGCGCTTCATAGTACAGATGGACAATGACCCCAAGCATACATCCAAAGCTACCCAGGAGTTCATGAGTGCCAAAAAGTGGAACATTCTGCAATGGCCAAGTCAATCTCCAGATCTAAACCCAATTGAGCATGCATTTCACTTGCTCAAATCCAGACTTAAGACGGAAAGACCCACAAACAAGCAAGACCTGAAGGCTGCGGCTGTAAAGGCCTGGCAAAGCATTAAGAAGGAGGAAACCCAGCATTTGGTGATGTCCATGGGTTCCAGACTTAAGGCAGTGATTGCCTCCAAAGGATTTGCAACAAAATATTGAAAATAAAAATATTTTGTTTGGGTTATGTTTATTTGTCCAATTACTTTTGACCTCCTAAAATGTGGAGTGTTTGTAAAGAAATGTGTACAATTCCTACATTTTCTATCAGATATTTTTGTTCAACCCTTCAAATTAAATGTTACAATCTGCACTTGAATTCTGTTGTAGAGGTTTCATTTCAAATCCAATGTGGTGGCATGCAGAGCCCAACTCGCGAAAATTGTGTCACTGTCCAAATATTTCTGGCCCTAACTGTACCACATAGACAGCTAAGGTTGTAAAATGTTAAAGTGACATTTCCCAGTGAATGCATTTTTTCATGGTTAAAAGCAATGCTAAAGTTAAAAATGCATCAAAAACGCTACATGTGAACAGTTTTGTTTTGGGCTACTTATTTTGCCTTATATACAAATAATTACCCTGGAAAGGTTGTTCCTTAACATATTCCCCAGTATGACCTGGGAGTCAGAAATGATTCCTTAAGTCTTCCCCATGATGTTCCCATGTCATTTGAGCACTCTTCCCATTGATTCCCCCAATTTCTAGTCCCTCTAATGGCCGCTGGAGGGGGCTGTGGAAAAAATGCTCGAGTTCACCAAAGACTTTGATTGGGCTCGATGCTCCGGTCGAGCACCCGAGCAACGAGCACAAGAGCATTTTAGTGCTTGGCCATCACTAGCGGAAATGTTATGGTGGATTGAGAAAGCTGTGGTGTGCTCATTCTCTTAGATAAAAAAGGCATGTCCACTACCATTACAGCTGATGGCAGACTCTCAGTCAGAGTGACTGGAGCGGGCAAAGAAACTGAGGTTCTGCAGTCGGAGACCTGCATCTCAACAGTTGGCATGGTAAAGAGAAGGAGGAAGTAACTGCAGATGCGATTGTTGGGGCAGCTGATGGTTGTTGAGGTCCCCTGATCCGCATTTTAGCACACAGGGATTCCCAAATTAATGCATGTTGATCGCGAATGTGAAGGTTCATACACTTAGTAGTCAAATTATTGCACTTTTTACTTCTATTCAGTTTTTTTTTTGAAAAGTTGGCAGATTACATGAATTGGCTCATATTTTGCAGTGTCAAAAAAGGCCCAGGCTAGGCAACCCTTCCCACCCCTGCAAGCTGCAGACCCACAGACGCTGCTGGTCACAGCAACAGTTGTGGCTGAGGAGGCATTGCTTGTTGTGGCTGCATCAGTACGTGTCTGTGATGTACGGTGCAAAGTAGCCTCCTCGTCTTCCTCTTCAGATGACATACTCAGCTGTGTGCCTCTGTGTTCACACCAATTGGAATCTACCACCTCATCCTCGTAATCATCCTCTGTGTTACTACATTCCTTGCCCATGGAGTCACTCGCCTCCTGTTCCTGCCCTGACAGCATAGCACAGTCCGCATGAGCCTCAGATATCTGAGTCTCATCAGGATCATCTCCCCCGGGGGTTAAAGTCTGGTGACAAAGGTCAGGATGCTGTTCGGACTCTATTTCATCCTGCCCCAGATTCAAGGTAAAAAAAATTGTGCATCTGTTCAGATTTCCTCCTCCTGTCTCTGTGAAGCTTTTGAGTATACTTCTGATGACCATGGCATAGAATGTGTGAACAGCTCTTCAGACTCACCCATATGTGGTTCAATAAAGTCAGTTGAAAGGTTGGAGAGTTGGGATGCGGGGGAATGCAAGGGTAATTTGGTTGCCACCTCTTTGAACTGTACTGGGTGTGATGTTGAGGTGAAGGAGGAGGAGGAAAGGCAGCTTGAAGATGTACTTGCCATCCACTCAAGCACACACTCTAGGCCTCATCAACAAGGCGTACCGCTGTGTGTCTGCAAAATAAAGGTAGTGAAGTAGCCTGTACAGTAACAGAAGTTGTTAGTTGTCTTTGCATAGGACGTGATGTTGTTGGTCCTCTAGTGCCTTCACGAACATTACCACTTACCCTATACATGTGAACACCAAGCCTAATTCACCTTCCACTACGGCCTTGCTTTTTCCCAGTCATGTTGCTCAGATAGTGTGGTAGGAGCACAGTATTGGCAACAAAAAATTAGATTTTAAACTCTGCACCAGCTTTAAAAACAGCTGAATGTCAGCGACAGTAAATGACAAGGTGAAATATGGCTTGCTGAATGACATTAGTCATGTTAGCCTGTGGATGAGGCTTCTATAGCAGATTAGATGCTACAAACAATTTGACCCTTAGGAGTCCCCTACTGTGCAATGTTAGTAACAGAAGAATTGTTTTGATGCCTGTAAATTATGACTAGATGCTATAATCAATTTGAAAGCGAGATGGCCCATACTGTACAATGTTAGTGATAAAAAATTTTCTTTGGGGCCTGTGGATCCAGCCTCTATAACAGACTAGATGCTGCAAACAATTTGAAGTGATATGTCCCCTACTGCACGACATTAGTAACAGAAGAATTGTTTTGGTGTCAGTGGATTATGCCTGCCTAACAGACTAGATGCTACAAACAATTTGAAAGTGAGATGTCCCCAGCTGTATGACGTTAGTAACAGGACAATTTTTTGGGAGCCTGTGGATCAAAACGCCCATTTATAAAAAGTATATCCATTGTCTATTAGTTATCAATATAATAATAAAATCACCGCTGTGCACAGCTCCCTGAGGAAGCCCACGCGAAATGCGCGTTGGGGCTGTGTGGCCTGACCTATTGCTGGGACGAAATTGAGTGAGATTATATTCTGATAAAAAAGATTTGCTCTGTCTACACCTCTGTTACATGTATGGGGATATAGCCACAATGGCATTATGTTTTGTTTACTTTGATTCATGGTGGTTAGATAGCAGTGTAATATGATATATATATATATATATATATATATATATATATATATATATATATATATATATATATATATTATGATCTCTCAGTACCAGTTCTGTGATATACGCAATTGTGTCGGACCTTTTTCTGTTCTGTGTCCTTCACATTGTATATCTCTTTGTCTTTGGAAAAATCATTTTATAATTATGTATGTGGTGATTTTATTATTATAGTGATAACTAATAAAAAAATTTATATACTTTTTATATATGGGCGTTTTTTCTCTTTGTATATTATTGTATTCTGGAGTTTTTTTAACAGTGCCTTTTTAAATTTATTTCTGTCTTTCTTATCTATATAACGACTAGATGCTGCAAACAATTTGAAGTGAGATGTCCCCTATAGTGATGAGCGAACGTACTCGCCACTACTTGTTACTCGCCCGAGTATCACTATGCTCAGTGTACTTGACAGTGCAGGGATTGTCGGCCATACACTGTAATGCTGCAGCCATCTTCATTGTGGTATTACAGTGATTGGCTAGCTTCATCAGGTCTATAAGAGACCTGGCATCGCCTTGCTCACCTCATTCTGCTCCGGACATAGCAAATGTAGGGAGAGCTGCTGCTGAGATAGGGTCAGAATCGTGCTTTTAATAGTTAGTGTACGTCTGCAACTGTTCAGTCCACAACTCCTACATAAACATATCAGTGCAAGGTCTGCAGGCACTATATGTGAGTTCATAGCTCTCACCGCATACCTCCAAAAGCTCCATTACGGTCTGCTGCTGCTTATTTAATATATATCTAGCTGCAGGTTTCTGTGGCTTTTTTTCTTCACCTGATACCTGCTCCTTTTATTCTAAAGCAATCCATAGCCCCCTTATTTTAACATTTAGTTGCTTGCTCACGCTGCCTACTACAGCCTTTTTTGTTTGTCCCAGACACCAGATGTGAGTGCACCAAAAAATCTTTTTTTGTGTGTCATAGCCAACTTGTTGACACAATTTAATTGTGCCCCAAAAAATCAAGGCCACATTTACAACAGTCTGTTATCTGAGGCTGAAGGCTGGTGTATCGGTGGTGGAAAAATCGTTGCTTCGCAGGCATAAGTTTCATAGTTCTGTCTGCTAGCCTTGTTTCTCTCTTTTCTTTTTTTATTTTAAAAATTCTCCAAATCCCCCAATAATTATACAATCTGTTATGTCAGGCTGAGGCCTGGTGCATCTTTGTTTGAAAAATTGTAGCTTTGCAGGCATACTGTAAGTATCATAGTTCTGTCTGCTTGCCTTGTTCCACTTTTTTTGTAATTTTAAAAATTCTCCAAAACCACCCAAAAAATTATACAGTCTGTTACCTCAGGCTGAGGTCTGGTGTATTGGTGGTGAAAAAATCGTAGATTTGCAGGCATAACTTTCATAGTTCTGTCTGCTAGCCTTGTTCCATTTTTTTTTTAAATTCTCCAAACCCCCCCCAAAAAAAATGTATACACTCTGTTATGTCAGGCTGAAAATCGTAGTTTCGTAGGCATACATATCATTGTTCTGTGTGCTAGCCTTGGTCTCCTTTTTAAAAAAAAAAATTCACCTAAAAAAAGATATATTTTATACAGTCTGTTATGTCACGCTGAGGCCTGGCCTGTCTGTGGTGGAAAAATCGTAGCTTTCAAGGCATACTGATCAGAAATAATTCAGCTCCAAATAAATACATTTTTGTTGAGCTTTTGAAATAGTTCTGTAGTCAAATTTGAAATGGGAAAGGCAAGGGGCAAGGGATGGGGAAGTGGACATGATGATGATGGTGCATGCAGAGGATGAGGCCATTGCCTAGCTGAAAATGGGCCACCACAAGCACCCACATCTTCTCGCTCGACCTTCATGTCCCAGTGTCTAGGGGATCACAGCACACCACTATTGAAGCCAGAGCAGTGTGAAACGGTTGTTGGTTGGATAGCGGATAATGCTTTCAGTCACTTAGCCACCAATAACACCACCACCATGTCTTCCACACGGTCAAGTCTGAGAAGCCATGAGTGTGGCCCTGATATTCCTCACCCTCATCCTGCTTCCTCCCACCATGCCGAATGCCCTGAGACAACTGATCCCACACTTGGACACTCCAAAGAGCTATTCAGTTTTCCCTCAAGATTCCGTACTCTCAGCCAGTCAACTTGAAGTAGGACCAGATGAGATTGCATGTAGCGATGCCCAAAGCTTTGATCAGCCACGGTCACATGAAGTCGATTGTGGGAAAGTGTCACAAGAGGTGGATGATGATGATACACAATTGCCAGAAAGTCAGGAGAAGGAGCAGAGTGCGGATGTGGATGCCGAGGTGGTGGATGACATAGTGACTGACCCAACCTGGCAGGTGGACATGTAGAGTGAGGACAGCAGCACCCATGGGGAAGGAGGAATATCACCCCAACAGGCAGGAAGAAGCAGTGTGGTGGACACAGACAGAAGGCATGCATCCATTCCCCTTAACAACAACATGAGGGAAGTTGCCATTCCAACTGCTAGATCTTCCCGAGTCTGGTTATTTTTTAAAGACTCTGCCGATAACCCCAAACAGGCCATTTGCAGCACCTGCCATGCCCAAAAGAGCAAGGGTAGCAAAACTGCCAGCCTAACCACCACCAGCATGATCGGGCACATAGCAGCAAAGCACCCGATTTTGTGGGCCAACCCCCAGACTCCAGGAATACTGTCTGCAGGTGACACCACTGCTTCTTCCACTGTTTTGCATAGAAACCATTCCCCAGTCCACCGTGCATGTGAAGATGCCTCTAGCCCTGCAACTGTAGTTGCCCACAGTCAAGCAGCACCATCATCAAACCCGTCCATGTCCTTGTTCCAGGACAGCCTTCAGTTGTCTATACCCCAGTCATTGGAGCGCAAGCAGAAATACCCAGACAACGCCCCACAGGCCACAGTCCTAAATATTATCATTTCTCTTCTGCTTGCACTCAAAATATTTCCTGCTAGGCTCGTTGAGACAAAGCTTTCCTCAACCTTATGGTAGCGGCCGTCCCAAGGTACTCAGTACCCAGTCGCCACTATTTCTCCCCGTGTGCCGTACCGGCATTGCCACAGCATGTGTCCCACAACATTACCCGTGCCCTCAACAATGCTGTTACTGGGAAACTCCACCTAATCACAGACACGTGAACAAGTGCCGAGGATTGTGGGCCCTACGTCAATCGGGGTTGCCCCCACAGTCTAAAGCTCCTGCACTTCCTCCTCCTCCTCTTCAGCCTCCATCTCTGAAATCAATACATCAATCAGAAGCTGGAAGCACTGCAGCACTGCTACAGCCAAGCAGCAACAGGCTGTGCTGAAGCAAATCTGTATAGGTGACAAACCGCACAATGCAGAAGAGTTGTGGACGGTGCTGAAAGAGCAGTCAGATATTTGGATGACACCGCTGAACCTACAGCCAGGCATGGTCGTGTGTGACAATGCCCAGAACCTGGTGGTGGCTCTGAGGCAAGGTGAGCTCTGCCGGATCTGCTAGTGAATGTAAGCCATCAGTTTGCCCATTTTAGAAAGTCAGTTACAGCCCTTGCCATGCTTCAGCAGCATTTGCAGCTTCCGGCTCACCAACAGGTGTGTGATATCCACACGCACTGGAACTCTAAGCTGCATATGTTGGAAAAGATTTGTGAGCAGAAGAGGGCAGTTGTTGACTACCAACATCAAAAAGGCCTCCGATATTCAGTTCAGACTCAACAAATGAGACCTCTGGAGTTAACATGGATGTCAGACATATGTACCATCCTACAAAACTTTAAGGACTGCACCAAGATGGTGAGCGGTGATGACACCATACTTAGCATCACTATCCCGCTACTCAGCATTCTGAAAACCTCTCTGCCCACAATTAAAGAGGATGCATTACAGGCAGAGCACGAGGACATGGATCAAAGAAACATAGAGGGGGATTACTCAGCCCAGCCTCATGTCTTCCCAATGTGAAATGGTAGGCAATAAGGAGGAGGAAGAAGAAGAACAGGAGCTACTTTCATGCGCTAAAGATGGTATTACAAGCCCAGCTGTCATACAGTCTGTTCAGCGGGGATGGCCTGAGGATAGGGAGGAGGAGGATGAGGATGAGTCCAAGCGACAGAGACAGAAGTACAATCCAGCTCAGGCAGGGGAACAATTGCAAAGCTTTGAGACAGTTTTCTAAGACCTTCCCATCGTGGCGGCACAGAGGCAAGGGGTGCTGTCACAAGAAGTGCAATGTTTGGGAAGATGGTGAGGGAGTGCCTTGCAGATCGTACAAACGTCCTCTGTAATTCCTCTGTGCCTTTTAATTATTGGGGATCCAAGCTGGACACGTGGCATGAACTGGCTCTCTGCGCCTTGGAGGTCCTGGCCTGACCTGCTGCTAGCATTCTGTCAGAGCGGGTTTTTAGTGCCGCTTGTTGAATTATAACAGATAAGCTGAAAATGCTGACAGGCTGACTCTTACAAAAATGAACAAGGGCTGGATTGGGAAAGACTTCTGTACACCACCAAGTGAAAACAGCTAAATATAACCTCTAATACATTCTCTTTTTTGGGGAGATGTATTGCCATGCACCTCTTCACAACCACACATGTGTATACGATTCCAGATTTGGTCTGTTTGTTGATATCCTCCTCCTTATCTTCATCCTCATCATCCACAACCAGTAAAACATCAGGGTGAATGGAGCTGCTGAGCGGAGAGGAGTGGGAGTATCTAGAAGGACACCAGGATCGGTACCAGGACGTGATGATGGAGGAGCTCCGGCCTCTTACACCACGAGACGGAACCTGAAAACCCACCTCTTCAGGAAAGCCTACAGCCTGCTCTGACCCCACTTCCTCCTCACCACTACTGAAGCTACCGCCTCACCAACACCGGAGCTCCTGCAACCTCCAACCTATTGTCTCCTTCCCCACCATCCTGTAGAATGTAAGCCCGCAAGGGCAGGGTCCTCACCCCTCTGTATCAGTCTGTGATTGTTAGTTTGTTTACTGTAAGTGATGTCTGTAATTTGTATGTAACCCCTTCTCATGGAATCAATGGTGCTATATAAACAAATAATAATAATAATAATAATTCCGCGATGCCAAAGTCACAATTTTTTTGTGCAAGGGTGTTTTTATGATGCCCGTTACTAATTGGAAACCAAAACAAATGTTACTCCGACAAGGGAAAATGTCATAAAAAAGAGATGTACGTCTATTATTCCCATTTATTCTTATTTTCCATTTTGACTATCAATGGACAGTCCTCTAATGATATAGTGTATACTACAATAGAAAATAATTCAAAGACCTTTATATTATATTTTTATTTATTGCCCTGTCTCTGAGCTGTTGCAAGGGACAAACATATATCGTTGGACACATTCTAGCTTCAAATCTATGAACCTGTGTTCGCCCCTCCCTTTTGTTATTTACTTTCATCAGTGGATTCACATTTTTTATTTATTTGATTTATTTCATTATGATTTATCTTTATGTCTCCTCATTCTCCACCACTAGATCACCAGGCTTAATGTCTTCTGTGCTGCTACAGACAGTCACTTTTTTGGCAAGGGTGTCTATGATGCCCATAGTATATTTTTAAAAAATGTACCCCCCATGGGGAAATGTTTGTCAGCTCATACACTTAGTTTATGGGCTTTACAAGTCTAGGAAACCCACTCCATTAACTTGGGCCTAGTTTTTAATGAGGCCTTTCTCTACCTCTCATCATTTTCCACCACTAGATCATCAGGATTCATGTATTCCATGCTGCTACAGGCAGTCAATTTTTTGGCGAGGGTGTTTATAATGCCCATAGTATATTTTTTATAAAATTTACCCCCCTTTGCTAAGTGTTTGTCAGCCCATGCACTGTGTTTATGGGCATTACAAGTCTAGGAGACACACTCCTTTACATTGGGCCTAGGTTTTAATGAGGCTTTCAGGAATGTCTCCTCATTCTCCACCACTAGCTCACCACACTAAACGTGTTCTGTGATGCTACAGGCAGTACAATTTTTGCCAAGCCTGTCTATGATGTCCATAAAAGACTTTTAAAAAAGGTACCCCATATGGTGAAATGTTTCTCAGTCCATGCACTTCGTGTATGGTTGTTACAAGCCTAGTAGAACCGCTCTTTATCATTGGGCCTAGTTTTTAATGAAGCCTTCCTCCACCTCTCATCATTTTCCACCACTAGATCACCAGGCTTTACATGTTCCGTGCTGCTACAGACAGTCAATTTTTTGGCATGGGTGTCCTTGATCCCAAATAAAAAATTTTTACAAATGTATCCCTCATGGGGAAAAGTTTGTCAGCCCATGCACTTAGTGTATGGGCATTACAAGTCTAGGAGACACGCTCCTTAACATTGGGCCTAGTTTTTTAATAATGACTAATTCCACATATCATCATTCTCCGCCACTAGAACACCATGGTGAACGTGTTCTGTGCTGCTACAGCCATTCAATTTTTGGCCAAGGGCATCTATGATCCCCATGAGATGACTCCTACTGTACGACGTTAGCAACAGAAGAATTTTTGAGGCCTGTGAATTAGGCTTCTATTACAGACTAGATGCTACAAACAATTTGAAAGTAAGATGTCCCCTACTATACGACGTTAGTTACAGAAGATTTTTTTGTTACCGTGGATAACGCCTGTATAAACTAGAAGATATGCTCCTTGCAATTTCAAATTCGGATTTACCCTGCTGTATCACATTTGTAAAACCCCAAAATGTTGTTTTTCTCTGTGCAACAGCTCTGCACACACAGCAATTTCACTGCCACAAAATTACAATGTGGGATACGACGGGCTGTATCACGTTTAGCAACAGAATTTTTTTTTGTTATGCGAATGAGGTCTGCAGACAGCTTAATTTCAACCAAACAAAATGACAATGTGGGATACGGTGGGCTGTATCAAGTTTTGCAACAGAAAAAAATCGTATATTTTTTTAATGTGCATTAGGTCTTCAGACAGCTTCATATCACCACCACAAAATTACAATGTGGGATACTGTGGGCTGCATCACATTCAGCAGCAGAAAAAATTATAATTTTTTTAATGAGCGTTAGGTCTGCAGACAGCTTCATCTCACCATCCCAAAATTACAACGTGGGATACGGCGGGCTTTATCACATTTAGCAACATAAAAAAATAATATATTTTTTAAATGTACATGAGCTATTCACACTGTGGAATATCACCGCCACTAAATAACAAGGTGAGATATGTCAGGGTGTCTCACGCTATCAACTGGCCCAAAAAAATATATCCTAATGCACAACAGCTCAAATCATAGAACCATAGTTTTAAATGACAAAGTGAGCTATGGCATGCTGTTTCACATTTAGCTAGTGAAAAAATAAAATTTTAAATGCTATACTCATGCATGGAGCACAACAGAAGCAGTGCACAACACATTTGTATAACATGTGCCCTGTTGTCTTTGTCTGTTGACCTCAGTAATCACAAAAAAAAATGTTGGAAGGTTGTTTTCACAGCAAAACAAGACACTATATAGCTAAATTTTCTGAGTAAGATACAACCGCCTAGCTAAGTAGCTAAATCTGACTGCTAACACTGCCAGCATCAGGAGCTGCCTCCCTGCGCTGTTAGTGTCAAAATGGTGCTAAAACAAGATGTGTGCTCTTTATATGGAGAGGGACATGTGATTTCAATGACACAAGCTGTCATGTAAGGACATTGTGGATGTTTCTTGCACCCTGATTGGCTAACTGCAATGTGCACACGTAAAGTTAGGAAAAAAATTACTGTTTACAAGCACGCCGCGCCTCTGAGCTTTGCAAAGCACTTCCCTCATTAAACACGTGCCCTACATGATACACCACTATTATTGTTGCAAATGTGCTGAAAATACTTTTTATACTTTTATGGCAATGCAAATATTTTCCTGCATTTTTAACCAAGTGTTTCTGATTTTTCCCAATTTTATAAAATTTTGCTTGTGTTTACGATCTCGTATCCGAATGTGCTAAGTTTGTGCCGAATTTATGTTTGGCTATCATTTTCCGAACAAGTTTGCTCATCACTAGTTATGGCCCAGAGGAAAGAATGTGAGTTTCAGCATCAGAGATGAATGCCCTCAGGCTGGTTCGTTCAGTCCACAACTCGTATCCTGAGAAGCCTTGTCCTGAGTGTCTACAGGCCACTTGTAGAAGGAGGGGTAATGTCATGGGTGTATCAGATGCTACAGATACTCACCCTGCATTTGGTTGCAGAAGGTCTCAATGCTTCGCATTTTATATGCCTTATTAATCATTCTGACATTTGGACCCAGTGGCAGCCTCCCTCTGAGTCTAATTGATCCACCTGGAACCTGGGTGTTTATAGACTCCCAGTCTGCTTCAAGGAGTCACCGGTGATACTCACATTTCCCCCCTGTGAAGGCTTGGAACTATAGCAGTTGCTATCTTCCTCTCTGGTGCTGTTGGGAGATGTTTGGTGTTATCTCTCTTTAGTCTGGTCAAGTTAAGTTGCTTCTACTTGTTTGTCTCCCTTCTTATCTTTAGTGTTCAGTGGTGCCTGACGAGTGCTCATCCCCCCTTTTCCCTATTCAGGGCCTAGCGCTAGGAATATACAGGGCTTAGGATCCTGATTGGCCATTGGTGTGTATCCAATATAAGGGCTGTAGGTGAGGCAGGGTGAAATTAGATCTACCTAGGGGTCTCCACTTCCCCTTTCCCTAGCATTTGGGATTCCTTTCCTTCTTCCCCTCGTGATGCACTTAGTCTTCCCACACTGTGTGTGACAGCTACATAGTGACAAACATAGATGATTAGGAAATTGGATACCTAAGTTAACGAAATGCCTGAACATGAGGAAAGAGACATAGCGTATCAGAAAAACTATACTACATTTCTAATTGGAGGCATTTGCTAATATTACTATTATTTTTACACCTACAACATATTTGGATAGGATCTGTCATGCAATACAGAGACAACTACAAGAGGGCGAGGAAGGGGGGTAACAGGAGCTCACCTCTGGCAAAGACCTGTAGAGCTGAGCAGACTCCACAAGGGGGCAGTAGAGAGGTCGCACAAATCAAATCAGCAACAGCCAGGAACGCAGTGTCAGTGGGGAAGGCAGGAGCAAGGTCTGAAGCAAGCCAGGGGTTAAAAAGCTGGTCGGGAGCATGGTAGCAAGAGGATGAGATGAAAGCACAGCTAGAAACATGCCAAAGATCAGAGGCAGAGAGAACAATCCACAACAGGAACGGAAGACGAAGGTGCAGGTCAGAAGTCAAGCAGAGAAGATTAACCCCCGCCTGACGAGGTTGGGAAGCAGAAAGCAAGTCAGAAATCATCCCAGAATGTCCCATCTTCAGAAATCTTCTAATGATAAATGTTAGTGATACAACTACTGCTATTATACAACTACTGCTGCTATCACTACTACTACAACCGCTATTACTACTAATAATTAGGGTTGAGCGACTTTTAGTTTTTTAGGGTCAAGTCGGGTTTCGCGAAACCAGAATATCTCAAAAGTCGAGTCGAGTGAAATCGGCCGATTATCGCAAAAAGTCGGGGATCGACCGAAACACGAAACCCAATGCAAGTCAATGGGGAAGCATAGTCGGCAGTGAGTGGAGGCCAGGAAAACACCTACAGTGCCCATTTTAATGGCAAAAACATCCATTCTTGTTACTGAAGCTTGTCAATCTTAATTTACCTTCTAATAATAGTTAGGCATTGGAAATTGGGGGTCATTTGGCTAAAGTTGTGGGGGGTAGGGCTGGTTCAAGTATTTAGTGGGCCCAGGAAATGTGGACCACGTCACGGCAGTGGAGCAGGGAGAGGTAAGTATTTCAACTTTGCAAGTGCTGTGACCCTGAGCAAGCAGGGGGGGCCCACTGGTTGGCATTGGCACTGGCACAGGGCCCCTCAAAGTACGGTGGTGTGTTTGCACGGGGAGGGGGGGCCTCCCACCGGCAGCGACATTTTTGCGTACTATGAGGAGCCCTGTGCCAGTGACGTCGCCAACGAGTATTCCCCCCCACCTGATGAAGGAACCTGCACTTTCATCTGCACCTTCCTCTTTGTCCCCGTGTAAGGTGGTATGGTATGCGGTAAGGGGAACCTGACTTTCAGCAGGGTCACATTCTGGCTGTGTAGCATTCATGGGGAATGTAGCGTTCTGGGTCAATGTACCAGCAGACTCATCTATCACTGGCTGGGCAATGTGCAGGATGAGGAGGAAACACAGATATAGGCCCAAATAATAAAGTGGGCTAAATGCAGTTCAAAATTGGTAACAGGACTAACTAGGGGGCATTGCTTTGTTCAGTAGAGTACAACTGTAACGAGAGGCTGACACAGTGAGTAGGCCCAAATCAGTAAGTAGGCGAAATGCAGTTCAAAATTGTTAACAGAAGTAAACATGCGGCACTGGTTTGTTCAGTGGAGGAGAACATCAAGGAGTGGCAGACACCGTTAGTAAGGCCAACAAAACAAGTAGGCCAAATGCAGTGTTATATTAAAAACAATTTAATGAGAGCCTGAAGATAGAAGCTAGGGAAAGGCAACCTGGAGAACACCTTGGAGCGACAGACACCGTCTCTACAACCCAGACCCAACTTGTAGGCCTAATGCAGTGTTGTTTCAATAACTACTTAACAAGAGCTTGAAGATAGAAGCTAGGGAGAAGCAACCTGGAGTACACCTTGGAGCGGCAGACACCGTCCCTACAACCCAGACCCAACTTGTAGGTCTAATGCAGTGTTCTTTCAACAACTACTTAACAAGAGCTTGAAGATAGAAGCTAGGGAGAGGCAAACTGGAGAACACCTTGGAGCGGCAGACACCGTCCCTACAACCCAGACCCAACTTGTAGGCCTAATGCAGTGTTGTTTAAACAACTACTTAACAAGAGTTCGAAGATAGAAGCTAGGGAGAGGCAACCTGGAGAACACCTTGGAGTGGCAGACACCGTCCCTACAACCCAGACCCAACTTGTAGGCCAAATGCAGTGTTGTTTCAACAACTACTTAACAAGAGCTTCAAGATAGAAGCTAGGGAGAGGCAAACTGGAGAACACCTTGGAGTGGCAGACACCGTCCCTACAACCCAGACCCAACTTGTAGGCCAAATGCAGTGTTGTTTCAACAACTACTTAACAAGAGCTTCAAGATAGAAGCTAGGGAGAGGCACCCTGGAGAACACCTTGGAGCGGCATACACTGTCCCTACAACCCAGACCCAACTTGAAGGCCAAATGCAGTGTAATATTAACAACTACTTAACGAGAGCCTGAAAATGGAAGTTCAGGACAGGAAACCAGGAGAACAGCAAGGAGTGGCAGACTGTTATGATCTGGTGGCCTAGGAGCAGCATGAGACGGACTCTGGAGAAGGTGGTCCCTGTACTGGCCGCAAACCCTGAACCTAGCAGCGCAACTAGAAGTAGCCGTGGGGGGTACCTAACACTCCCTAGACCCCTCGACACAGCCTATGATCTAACTACCCCTAAAGACAGAAACAGGAAACCTATCTTGCCTCAGAGAAAATCCCCAAAGGATAGATAGTCTCCCACAAATATTGACTGTGAGAGGAGAGGGAAATAACATACGCAGATATGAAATCAGATTTTAGCATAGGAGGCCATACTAGCTAAAAAGAAAGAATGGAACAGAGTACTATGCGGTCAGTATAAAAACACTAGAAAATATCCACCGCAGAAAATACGAATCACCACATCTGACTAAAGACATGGGGGGTATATCTACATCTCCAGAGAAATAGCTAGGCTGCAAAAAATCCTTCACAGACTAAGCTGGACAAGACAAAAACATGAAAATGCACAGAACTATAAGGTCCACTGCAGGTGGACAGCAAAAACAAAGCCAGGACTTATCTTTGTAGAAAAACACAGCAAAACTGGAGAGACCAGCAGGGAAGTGAATCCTTCAAGAACAATGGACAACTGGCACTGACTAAAGGATCCTGCAAAGCTATATACCCCAATCAGTTTTGCAATTAGTAGATACACCTGTCCACTCCTGCAGTCCAGGCAAAACTGCATTAACCTCTACAACCACCGGAGGGAGCCCAAAAGCTGAATTCACAACAGTACCCCCCCTTGAGGAGGGGTCACCGAACCCTCACCAGAGCCCCCAGGCCGATCAGGATGAGCCCGATGAAAGGCACGAACCAAATCAACGGCATGGACATCAGAGGCAGAAACCCAAGAATTATCCTCCTGGCCATAACCCTTCCACTTGACAAGGTACTGAAGCTTCCGCCTCGAAAAATGGGAATCCAAAATCTTCTCAACAACATATTCCAACTCCCCATCGACCAACACAGGGGCCGGAGGATCAACAGAGGGAACAACGGGCTCCACATATTTCCGCAACAAAGATCTATGGAAGACATTATGAATAGCAAAAGAGGCCAGAAGAGCCAGGCGAAAGGACACCGGATTAATAATCTCAGAAATCCTATAAGGACCAATAAATCGAGGCTTAAACTTAGGGGAAGAAACCTTCATAGGAACATGATGGGAAGACAACCAAACCAGATCACCAACCCGAAGCCGGGAACCAACACACCGACGACGGTTAGCAAAACGCTGAGCCTCCTCCTGAGACAGCACCAAATTGTCCACCACACAAGCCCAAATCTGCTGCAACCTGTCGACCACAGAATCCACACCAGGAAGGTCAGAAGGCTCCACCTGCCCAGAAGAAAAACGAGGATGAAAACCAAAATTACAAAAAAAAGGCGAAACCAAAGTAGCCGAACTAGCCCGATTATTAAGGGCAAACTCGGCCAATGGCAAAAAAGCCACCCAATCATCATGATCAGCAGACACAAAGCATCTCAAATAGGTCTCCAAGGTCTGATTAGTTCGCTCAGTCTGGCCATTTGTCTGAGGATGAAATGCAGAGGAAAAAGACAAATCAATGCCCAGCTTGGCACAAAAGGCCCGCCAAAACCTGGAAACAAACTGGGAACCTCTGTCGGACACAATATTCTCCGGAATACCATGCAAACGTACCACATGCTGAAAAAACAACGGAGCCAAATCAGAAGAAGAAGGCAATTTAGGCAAAGGCACCAAATGAACCATCTTAGAAAATCGGTCACAGACAACCCAGATAAATGACATTCTTTGGGAAACAGGAAGATCGGAAATAAAATCCATAGAAATATGCGTCCAAGGTCTCTCAGGGACCGGCAATGGCAAAAGCAACCCACTAGCGTGGGAACAGCAAGGCTTAGCCCGCGCACAAATCCCACAGGACTGCACAAAAGAACGCACATCCCGTGACAAAGAAGGCCACCAAAAGTACCTACTAACCAAATCTCTGGTACCAAAAATCCCAGGATGGCCAGTCAACACAGAACAATGAACCTCAGAAATCACTTTACTAGTCCATCTATCAGGAACAAACAGTTTCCCCACAGGACAGCGGTCAGGCTTATCAGCCTGAAATTCCTGAAGAACCCGTCGCAAATCAGGGGAGATGGCAGAAAGAATCACCCCTTCCTTCAAAATGCCGACCGGCTCAAGAACCCCAGGGGAATCAGGAAAATAACTCCTAGAGAGGGCATCCGCCTTAACATTCTTAGTACCAGGAATGTACGAGACCACAAAATCAAAACGGGAGAAAAACAGGGACCATCGAGCCTGTCTAGGATTCAGCCGTTTGGCAGACTCAAGATAAATCAGATTCTTATGATCGCTCAGGACCACAATACGGTGCTTGGCCCCCTCAAACCAATGTCGCCACTCCTCAAATGCCCACTTCATAGCCAACAACTCCCGAATGCCGACATCATAATTGCGTTCCGCAGGCGAAAACTTCCGAGAAAAGAAGGCACACGGTTTCATCAAGGAACCATCAGAATTCCTCTGAGACAAAACGGCCCCTGCCCCAATCTCAGACGCGTCAACCTCAACCTGAAATGGAAGAGAAACATCCAGCTGACGCAACACAGGGGCAGAAGTAAATCGGCGTTTAAGCTCCTGAAAGGCAGAAACAGCCGCGGAGGACCAATTCGTCACATCAGCGCCTTTCTTAGTCAAATCGGTTAGAGGTTTAACCACACTGGAGAAGTTGGCAATGAAACGACGATAAATATTAGCAAAGCCCAAGAATTTCTGAGGGCTCTTCACAGATGTGGGCTGAATCCAATCATGAATGGCCTGAACCTTAACCGGATCCATTTCTATAGATGAGGGAGAAAAAATGAAACCCAAAAAAGAAACCTTCTGCACTCCAAAGAGGCACTTTGACCCCTTCACAAATAAAGCATTATTACGGAGGATCTGAAATACCATCCTGACCTGTTTCACATGAGTCTCCCAATCATTGGAAAAAATCAAAATATCATCCAACTATACAACCAAGAATTTATCAAGATAATTCCGAAAGATATCATGCATGAAGGATTGGAACACAGATGGGGCATTAGAGAGTCCGAATGGCATCACAAGGTATTCAAAATGGCCTTCGGGCGTATTAAATGCAGTTTTCCATTCGTCACCCTGCTTGATATGAATAAGATTATATGCCCCTCGAAGGTCAATCTTAGTAAACCAGCTAGACCCCCTAATCCTAGCAAACAAATCAGTAAGCAAAGGCAAGGGGTATTGAAATTTAACCGTGATCTTATTCAAGAGGCGATAATCAATACAGGGTCTCAAGGAGCCATCCTTCTTGGCAACAAATAAGAACTCCTCTCCCAACGGTGAAGAAGATGGCCGAGTATGCCCTTTCTCCAAAGACTCCTTAATATAGCTCCGCATGGCGGTATGTTCAGGCACAGACAGGTTGAAAAGTTGGCCCTTAGGGAACTTACAACCTGGAATCAAGTCAATAGCACAATCACAGTCCCTATGCGGTGGAAGGGAACTGGATTTGGGCTCATGGAATACATCCTGGAAGTCAGACAAGAACTCAGGAACTTCAGAAGAGGGGGAAGAGGAAATTGACATCAAAGGAACCTGATCATGAACCCCCTGACAACCCCAACTAGTCACAGACATGGATTTCCAATCTAACACCGGATTATGTAGCTGCAACCATGGAAAACCCAGCACAATATCATCATGCAAATTATGCAACACAGGAAAACAACAATCTTCCTGATGGGCTGGCGCCATGCGCATGGTCAGCTGTGTCCAAAACTGAGGTTTATTTTTAGCCAACGGTGTAGCATCAATGCCCCTCAAAGGAATAGGGTTCTGCAAAGGCTGAAAGGGAAAACCACAACGTCTAGCAAATTCTAAGTCCATTAAGTTCAGAGCGGCGCCTGAATCCACAAATGCCATGACAGAAAATGATGATAATGAGCAGATCAAGGTAACAGATAACAGAAATTTAGGTTGTATAGTACTGATGGCAACAGAACTAGCGATTCTCTTAGTACGCTTAGGGCAATTAGAAATAACATGAGCAGAATCGCCGCAGTAAAAACACAACCTATTCTGACGCCTGAATGTTTGACGTTCAGCTCTAGACAAAATCCTATCACACTGCATAGGCTCAGGGCTCCGCTCAGAGGACAACGCCACAGTGTGCACAACTCTGCGCTCGCGCAAGCGCCGATCAATCTGAATGGCCAGAGACATAGAATCACTCAGACCAGCAGGTGTGGGGAACCCCACCATAACGTCTTTAACGGATTCAGAAAGACCCTTTCTGAAAATTGCCGCCAAGGCATCCTCATTCCATTTAGTCAGTACAGACCATTTTCTAAATTTCTGGCAATACAATTCTGCCGCTTCTTGACCTTGACACAGGGCTAATAAGATTTTCTCAGCCTGATCCACAGAATTAGGCTCATCATACAACAACCCCAATGCCTGAAAGAACGAATCAACATTAAGCAAAGCAGGATTGCCAGATTCCAGGGAAAATGCCCAATCCTGTGGGTCACCACGCAGCAGAGATATGATGATTTTAACCTGCTGAATAGGATCACCAGAAGACCGGGGTCTTAATGCAAAAAACAGTTTACAGTTATTTTTGAAACTCAAAAATTTCGATCTGTCACCAAAGAACAAATCAGGAGTGGGAATCTTAGGTTCTAAGGCAGGAGTCTGAACAATGAAATCTGAAATACCCTGTACCCT